>NC_139628.1:14097047-14117047 GCF_964638095.1 Poromitra crassiceps
TAGTAAAAAAAACTCTTACTAAGGTGGATCTAAAATCTGTCTGATGTCACAAACAGCTGTAATATCAAAACGCTTACTGAGGTGGATCTAAAATCTGTCTGACGTCACAAACAGCTGCAATAACAAAACGCTTACTGAGGTGGATCTAAAATCTGTCTAAATTTTGGCAAGGGAAAAACGGCCATGGCCATACTCAAAGGGGTAATAAAAATAGAGTCCGCACACTGGCAGCTGCTCCCAAATATTTATTCGACCACAAAAAAGTGTGACGTTTCGGGCAAAGCCCTTCCTCAGACATAAATGAAGTGTAGGGACACACCCCTTAAGTACCCTCGCAGGGGTCACCTGACACATCATGTGATACATAAAATTAAACATACAGTGCACTTGTTCATATAATCAAATGGCAACTGGCAATATCAAAACATAATTGTCTCAAAGGACAATAATGGAAGTATTCAGAACAACTTGAATATCACATAAACTGGGGCTATCAGGTATAAACCGTCATAATGAAATGTAATATTTAAGAAGAAAGTGTGATGTAAACTAATACAAGGTGGTCTCTACTACTTTAAAATTGTGGTAGTAGTAAAAAAGTATATGAAGATACCACAGCTGTGAAGAAAATGACACAGGACAGAGATACTAGACATGAGCAATATTCACTACAATGTGGACATAATGAGCTTAGCACATAGGCAAAACCACTAGACCACTTAAGACCAGAATCTCAGAACATAGATCCAACATCCGTAACAATGACATCAGAAGCCCAGTGGCTGTCCACTTCACACAAGCTTCTCACAATGTTTCTTCTCTTAGATACTCAGGCATTGAACTTGTTAAACATCCTGTACGTGGAGGTGACATCAACTCTCTACTACTTAAAAGAGAGGCCTTTTGGATTTTCACCCTGGACACTCGAGCCCCAAGAGGGCTGAACGAAGACTTTGACTTGCGGCCATTTTTGTAGTCATTTTCTGTAGTCATTTGTAGTCCCTTTGCAGGTGTTCTTGTAGGTGTGCTTTTGTGCTTTTGTGTGTGCTAAGCTCATTATGTCCACATTGTAGTGAATATTGCTCATGTCTAGTATCTCTGTCCTGTGTCATTTTCTTCACAGCTGTGGTATCTTCATATACTTTTTTACTACTACCACAATTTTAAAGTAGTAGAGACCACCTTGTATTAGTTTACATCACACTTTCTTCTTAAATATTACATTTCATTATGACGGTTTATGCCTGATAGCCCCAGTTTATGTGATATTCAAGTTGTTCTGAATACTTCCATTATTGTCCTTTGAGACAATTATGTTTTGATATTGCCAGTTGCCATTTGATTATATGAACAAGTGCACTGTATGTTTAATTTTATGTATCACATGATGTGTCAGGTGACCCCTGCGAGGGTACTTAAGGGGTGTGTCCCTACACTTCATTTATGTCTGAGGAAGGGCTTTGCCCGAAACGTCACACTTTTTTGTGGTCGAATAAATATTTGGGAGCAGCTGCCAGTGTGCGGACTCTATTTTTATTACTTATCTGTACTTCAGTCCTGCACCTGACTTTAAATCCCTCACTGGATGTGCGTGCCTTTTTGTACTTTTCATACTCAAAGGGGTCCCTTGACCTGTCACCTCAAGACATCTGAATAATAATGGGTTTTATGGGTACCCACAAGTCTCCCTTTACAGACATGCTCACGTTATGCTAATCAATGTTCCTCTTAAAAAAACATGCAGCTTTTTGCATGCATTATAAATGTGTTATTTTTGCCTATTTCTATTTGAATATTTCTGCATATAGGACCCATAAACAATATTGGAATTGCAGAAATTGAGTGTGACTGGAAAGCTGAGAGTCTTGTAAATTCAATTAGCCCAAGTGTATTCATGTGTGATGATGTTAGTCCCCATCATCTACATTGTGTCTTGAGCCTGTGGTGTGAGGAAGTGTAACCTCTGTAAAGTGGGATTACACACGTGGAAATTACGCCTGTCAGATAATTTGTTGAGGGTTTGTTTATTTCTATAAAGTGAGTTTGAATACAGCATCCTAAATGATCTACATTAGACAACATTGATATTGAGAGAAATCATTATGATTATCATTGTGTTGATTTCAACCATATCATCCAGCCCAATTTTTGGTAAGCTAGTAGGGCTGCAGGCTACAGCCCCTCTGGACAAAAATGCACCAGCCGCCTTGAAATTAAACCATCAGTCAATTGTTAAATATCATCTGCAAGATAACAAACAACATACTTGAATTAGGTATAAGTAAGGAGATGTGTTCAGGCAGAATTAATCACAACAACATAATTGTCACAGCTTACATGTAGCCTATGTCCTTAATGCGCCTATCTGCTTTTCACAACAGCAGGCACATCTGCTGTTAAAGGAGCTTTGATCTATTCTGCGCACATATACACTCATCTCTCTCTCCCTCTCTCTCTTTCCCTCTCTCTCCTCTCACTCTCCCCCCTCTCTTTCCCTCTCTCTCCTCTCACTCTCCCCCCTCTCTCTTTCCCTCTCTCCCTCCCCCCTCTCTCTCCTCTCACTCTCCCCCCTCTCTCTTTCCCTCTCTGCCTCCCCCCTCTCTCTCCTCTCACTCTCCCCTCTCTCTCTTTCCCTCTCTCCCTCCCCCCTCTCCCTCTCACTCTCCCCCCTCTCTCTTTCCCTCTCTCCCTCCCCCCTCTCCCTCTCCCCCCTCTCTCTCCTCTCCCTCCCCCCTCTCTCTTTCCCTCCCCCCTCTCTCTTTCCCTCTGTCCTCTCTCTTTCCCTCTCTCTCTCAAATTTGGCTAGAAGCCAAGGTATGGCACTGTGCCGTACCTTGTCAATACAAATTGACGCAGTTTTAGATGATCTTAACAACACCACAATAAAACACAAAGATGTTGGAAAAGAGTTTTGGGTTGTTTTGAATCTAAACTGCAGGGGCCGTATGCACAAACATTCTGGGAATCCTCTCAGAGAGCTCCTAAATTAGCCTAAAAACCTCTAGCCAGGAGTCTTAGCTTAGGAGTGATTTAGGAAAGTTCTCAGAGCAACTCTGAGGAAGGAAATGACAGAAACTTTTAACTTAGTGAGGAGGTGTGGTTGACCCCGTTCTAGGTATCACTCATTATTTTAGAAGCTGTGATTGGTTAATCAACAAAGAAAAAAAGAAAAACACTCAGTGATAGAATGGACATAGTGAAATAAACCGTTAGAATAGAACCATAGAATTTAGTCTGTATTAAGACATGGTGAAATTATGAATATTATTTTATGTAATGAACAACTCAAATAAAGTAATAAATAAAAAATAAAATTAATTAATTAAATCAAGTAAGCCAGACTTTAAAAGTAGCTACAAAATGTTTGAACACACAGACTTGTGCAGTATTCACATGCTGACAGTTAATATATTTATTTATATGTTTATTTGCCATGCTGGTAATTTCAGGGGAAATTGACTCAGCTGTCATCAATTTCCTTGATTGCAATAGAAACACGCAGAACAAGAAAACCTAACTGGACGGAGGAGCAATGCTCTTACTGTTAGCACAATTCAGAGTTTGGAGAATATTTATCCTACCTCTCTGTCTTTCCGCCATTTTCTCCTCTGCTAAAGAAACTCTCAAGCCTCTTATCAGTTTTCCACCTTAGGAGCTCTCTTAAGGGCTAAGATGTTTTGTGAGTCACTTTTACCTTTACCAGGATCTAGTTCTAACTTTAAGGGGAAATTCTTAGAAAACGTCATAATTCTAAGAATCTTCTTAGAATTTCGTCACTAAGAGCAACTCTTAGTACTAGGAAGCTTTATGAATACGGCCCCAGGTTTTCACACAGACAAAGCTTTAACAGCTGAGATTTCCTCTTTTTAGTCCGAATAAGATAATGGTAGGTGGTAACACAGGTACATCAAATAGTCAGTAGAGTAAAATACAGTGTAAAGTTTAACTGTTAGAAAATGGCTGTTACCTTTAGGTGGAGAAAATCTGCGTCACAACTAACAAGGAAATGATCAGAGGGCGGGAGAGAGAGAGAGAGAGAGAGAGAGAGAGAGAGAGAGAGAGAGAGAGAGAGACGGGGGGGGGGGGCAGATTGTTTTTTATAACTTTATTGCAGCAAGTAGCCCTAAACTCTACTTGACAAGAGCATTTTGAATAAAACATATGAAATTGAAAATGTCAGGCAGAGCAGCACTCTAAAGTTTCATCTGTCTTTTTGCATCAGTGACATTGTTACTAAATAAAACACGAACATGTTGGAAAAGAGTTTAGGGTTGCTTTGAATCTAAACTTCAGGTTTTCACACAGACAAAGCTTTAACAGCTGACATTTCCTCTTTTTAATCTAAATAAGATCATGGTAGGTGGTAACATAGGTACATCTAAGAGTCAGGAGAGTAAAATAGACTGTAAACTGATAGAAAATTGCTTTTACCTTTAGGTGGAGAAAATAATCTGCGCCACGATTAACCAGGTAACAAGGAAATGAACCCAGAGGGCGGAGAGAGAGAGAGAGAGAGAGAGAGAGAGAGAGAGAGAGAGAGAGAGAGAGAGAGAGAGAGAGAGAGAGAGAGAGAGAGAGAGAGAGAGAGAGAGAGAGAGAGAGAGAGAGAGAGAGAGAGGGGACTTAACCAGGAAATGAACACTGAGGGCAGAGAGAGAGAGAGAGCCTGTCTGGAGGCTTGCAGGCTGATTTACTGACCTGTCTAACAGCCTGTCTGTCTGTCTGTCTGTAGGCTTGCAGGCTGTTACTGACCTGTCTAACAGCCTGTCTGTCTGTAGGCTTGCAGGCTGTTTTACTGACCCGTCTAACAGCCTGTCTGCTGTTTTACTGACCTGTCTAACAGCCTGTCTTTCTGTCTGGAGGCTTGCAGGCTGTTACTGACCTGTCTGTCTGTCTGTCTGTCTGTCTGTATACTTGCAGGCTGTTACTGACCTGTCTAACAGCCTGTCTGTCTGTCTGGAGACTTGCAGGCTGTTATTGACCTGTCTAACAGCCTGTCTGTCTGTCTGTCTGTCTGTCTGTCTGTCTGTCTGTCTGTCTGTCTGGAGGCTTGCAGGCTACTGACCTGTCTAACAGCCTGTCTGGCTGGAGGCTTGCAGGCTGTTACTGACCTGTCTAACAGCCTGTCTGTCTGTCTGTCTGTCTGTCTGGAGGCTTGCAGGGTGTTACTGACCTGTCTAACAGTCTGTCTGTCTGTCTGTCTGTCTGGAGGCTTGCAGGGTGTTACTGACCTGCCTAACAGTCTGTCTGTCTCTCTGGAGGCTTACAGGCTGTTTTACTAACCTGTCTAACAGGTCTTTCCCTCTCTCCCTCCCCCCTCTCTCTTTCCCTCTGTCCTCTCTCTTTCCCTCGCTCTCTCAAATTTGGCTAGAAGCCAAGGTATGGCACTGTGCCGTACCTTGTCAATACAAATTGACGCAGTTTTAGATGATCTTAACAACACCACAATAAAACACAAAGATGTTGGAAAAGAGTTTTGGGTTGTTTTGAATCTAAACTGCAGGGGCCGTATGCACAAACATTCTGGGAATCCTCTCAGAGAGCTCCTAAATTAGCCTAAAAACTTCTAGCCCCAGGAGTCTTAGCTTAAGGAGTGATTTAGGAAAGTTCTCAGAGCAACTCTGAGGAAGGAAATGACAGAAACGTTTAACTTAGTGAGGAGGTGTGGTTGACCCCGTTCTAGGTATGACTCATTATTTTAGACGCTGTGATTGGTTAATCAACAAAGAAAAAAAGAAAAACACTCAGTGATAGAATGGACATAGTGAAATAAACCGTTAGAATAAAACCATAGAATTTAGTCTGTATTAAGACATGGTGAAATTATGAATATTATTTTATGTAATGAACAACTTAAATAAAGTAATAAATAAAAAATAAAATAAATTCATTAAATCAAGTAAGCCAGACTTTAAAAGTAGCTACAAAATGTTTGAACACACAGACTTGTGCAGTATTCACATACTGACAGTTAATATATTGATTTATATGTTTATTTGCCATGCTGGTAATTTCAGGGGAAATTGACTCAGCTGTCATCAATTTCCTTGATTGCAATGGAAACACGCAGAAGAAGAAAACCTAACTGGACGGAGGAGCAATGCTCTTACTGTTAGCACAATTCAGAGTTTGGAGAATATTGATCCTACCTCTCTGTCTTTCCGCCATTTTCTCCTCTGCTAAAGAAACTCTCAAGCCTCTTAAAAGTCCTCTTCCCTCCTCTTATCAGTTTTCCACCTTAGGAGCTCTTAAGGGCTAAGATGTTTTGTGAGTAACTTTTATCTTTACCAGGATCTAGTCCTAACTTTAAGGGGAAATTCTTAGAAAACGTCATAATTCTAAGAATCTTCTTAGAATTTCGTCACTAAGAGCAACTCTTAGTACTAGGAAGCTTTATGAATACGGCCCCAGGTTTTCACACAGACAAAGCTTTAACAGCTGAGATTTCCTCTTTTTAGTCTAAATAAGATAATGGTAGGTGGTAACACAGTCACATCAAATAGTCAGTAGAGTGAAATAGAGTGTAAAGTTTAACTGTTAGAAAGTTGCTGTTACCTTTAGGTGGAGAAAATCTGCGCCACAACTAACAAGGAAATGATCAGACAGCGAGAGAGAGAGAGAGAGAGAGAGAGAGAGAGAGAGAGACGGGGGGGAGCAGATTGTTTTTCATAACTTTATTGCAGCAAGTAGCCCTAACTCTACTTGACAATAGCATTTTGAATAAAACATATGAAATTGAAAATGTCAGGCAGAGCAGCACTCTAAAGTTTCATCTGTCTTTTTGCATCAGTGACATTGTTACTAAATAAAACACGAACATGTTGGAAAAGAGTTTAGGGTTGCTTTGAATCTAAACTTCAGGTTTTCACACAGACAAAGCTTTAACAGCTGATATTTCCTCTTTTTAATCTAAATAAGATCATGGTAGGTGGTAACACAGGTACATCTAAGAGTCAGGAGAGTAAAATAGACTGTAAACTGACAGAAAATTGCGTTTACCTTTAGGTGGAGAAAATAATCTGCGCCACGATTAACCAGGTAACAAGGAAATGAACCCAGAGGGCGGAGAGAGAGAGAGAGAGAGAGAGAGAGAGAGAGAGAGAGAGGACTTAACCAGGAAATGAACACTGAGGGCAGAGAGAGAGAGAGAGCCTGTCTGGAGGCTTGCAGGCTGATTTACTGACCTGTCTAACAGCCTGTCTGTCTGTCTGTAGGCTTGCAGGCTGTTACTGACCTGTCTAACAGCCTGTCTGTCTGTCTGTAGGCTTGCAGGCTGTTACTGACCTGTCTAACAGCCTGTCTGTCTGTCTGTAGGCTTGCAGGCTGTTTTACTGACCCGTCTAACAGCCTGTCTTTCTGTCTGGAGGCTTGCAGGCTGTTATTGACCTGTCTAACAGCCTGTCTGTCTGTCTGGAGGCTTGCAGGCTGTTACTGACCTGTCTAACAGCCTGTCTGTCTGTCTGTCTGTCTGTCTGTCTGTCTGTCTGTCTGTCTGTCTGTCTGTCTGTAGACTTGCAGGCTGTTACTGACCTGTCTAACAGCCTGTCTGTCTGTCTGTCTGGAGGCTTGCAGGCTGTTACTGACCTGTCTAACAGCATGTCTGTCTGTCTGTCTGTCTGTCTGTCTGTCTGTCTGTCTGTCTGTCTGTCTGTCTGGAGACTTGCAGGCTGTTATTGACCTGTCTAACAGCCTGTCTGTCTGTCTGTCTGTCTGTCTGTCTGTCTGTCTGTCTGTCTGTCTGGAGGCTTGCAGGCTGTTACTGACCTGTCTAACAGCCTGTCTGTCTGTCTGTCTGTCTGTCTGTCTGGAGGCTTGCAGGGTGTTACTGACCTGTCTAACATTCTGTCTGTCTGTCTGGAGGTTTGCAGGCTGTTTTACTGACCTGTCTAACAGCCTGTCTGGAGGCTTGCAGGCTGTTTTACTGACCTGTCTAACAGCCTGTCTACCTGGCTGTCTGTCTGGAGGCTTGCAGGCTGTTTTACTGACCTGTCTAACAGCCTGTCTGTCTGTCTGGAGGTTTGCAGGCTGTTTTACTGACCTGTCTAACAGCCTGTCTGTCTGTCTGGAGGTTTGCAGGCTGTTTTACTGACCTGTCTAACAGCCTGTCTGTCTGTCTGGAGGCTTGCAGGCTGTTTTACTGACCTGTCTAACAGCCTGTCTACCTGGCTGTCTGTCTGGAGGCTTGCAGGCTGTTTTACTGACCTGTCTAACAGCCTGTCTACATGGCTGTCTGTCTGGAGGCTTGCAGGCTGTTTTACTGACCTGTCTAACAGCCTGTCTACCTGGCTGTCTGTCTGTAGGCTTGCAGGCTGTTTTACCGACCTGTCTAACAGCCTGTCTACCTGGCTGTCTGTCTGGAGGCTTGCAGGCTGTTTTACTGACCTGTCTAACAGTCTGTCTGTCTGGACACTTGCCCAGAGGTGGAGCGGGATTTGATCCACTGACCTCCCGCTTGCAAAGCACACACGCTAACGATGATGCCAAGAGAGCTGAGCTCCCTGTATGCAACCTTCCTACAATGTTTTGGGGTGCCAGTGGGCATGGAAAGTTACATTACATGTGTGTCACATAGTCAGATAACATAACATTGTTGATTTCATATTAAACTGCCTTCATGTGTTGTTGGAAACATTGAAATTATAACCCCCCGAAATGCAGAGATGTGATTATTTGTTTATTATTGTTTGGCATTTGTAAGTAAAAGCCTTTACATACTTGTGCGTCAAACCCCTCGTCGAATGTGCCGAGGCTGGTGAGCCTCCAGGCACAGCTGCTCCTCAAAAATGTGACTTGACGCAGCTGACGCAAAGACCGCAAGTATAATACATGAATGAATGAATGAATGAATAATTATTTTATTTGCGTGTCATGCCACATTGTGGCCCATCCCACATGGGATTATATGACACAGTTACACAAAATATATACATTTTCTTTTTCTTATTTTATCTATACATTTCATTCCTCCTCATCAACCAAGCCTTTTCTAAGAAAGTGGCAAATGCAAAAGTTTCATATTGGAAGAGCCGTATGAATTTTTCAGAGTCTTCCAACCACACAAATTCATTTTCTTTGTCTACCTTATTAAAAAAACTCTGCCTGATAGTATTATAGAAGGGACAATAGAATACAAAGTGTGTTTCGTTTTCAACTTCCTTAAGTTCACACAGACTGCACAGTCTATCCTCCTCAGCAGTGCCCACAAATCGGCCTGTCTCAAGATGAAGGCCAAGTATGCCAGCTCTGATTTAAGCACAATATAGATGGGACAATAACAGGAGAAAGTGAAAGGTATATATGCACTATATATTCTCTCCTGGGCTAACTTCTAGTAATTGAAATCCTAGTGAGATCACACAATTTACTCATAGCTGAGGACTCCCCTGTGACCTCTCATCAAGCTGACGTTTGAGAATAGACTAGCTGCCGCCGGCAACGCTCCAAGTCGAGGCTACAGCACAAGCATGTTTTCCACTTTATTCCTACTGTTCCATTAATCCTATTTTTACTCATAGTTGCTTTTACTTGAAGTGTGTTTTATATAAATCAAAAGATCAATTACATGCAACACACACACACACACACACACACACACACACACAAGTCGTTGGGAGTTTACGAGGAGCCCGTGAAGGCAGCAGCACAACTATAGTGGGAAAGTGGCTCGTCACGTGACGCGAGCAGAGCATCCAACATGGCGGGGGTGATATTTTTTTTCCATGATGGCGAAGGCATGACCCGCCCATCTCTGCCTCACAACACTTTAAGGCAGTTGACTCTGTCTTGTAGACATCACAGTCTCAATAAATGCACCAATGCCTCATGCTTGTTGTGTTGATAAATTTGACCAAATTGACTAAAACTAAAGATATCTATATTTTACTTTTAGTTGACATCATTTCAGTTAGTTTTTTTCTAAAGTCTAGTTTTTGTTTTATTTATTTCATTTTTATTTCAGTTAACTAAAATGATTTTTTTCCACACCTATTGTTACTTTTAGAGATAGAGATAGAGAGCCGCAGGAATGAACCCGGAAGTATACTAATAAAATAAGTATAAAATAAGGTCTGTGATTAACACAAGTTTATCGTAACGCAAATTTGGGTTTAGCAGGATAATCTTCACAAACGTGAATAACTTTTATGACTTCTGGAATGTAAATGTGTGTTTTTTAAATGCGATTTTAAGAAAACAGTTCAAAAGTCATAAAAGTTATTCATGTTTGTGAAGATTATCCTGCTGAACCCAAATTTGCGTTCCCATAAACTTTTGTTAATCACAGACGTTATTTTATGTATTAAAGTGAAATCCCCATTCTAAAACCCCATAGACTTTTCCACTGACAAACCAAATGGCGGCGATTTCTGGATAAACCCTATAAAAATACATCATCCCTCCGGTATTCTTTACTCCTACAGTATTTCTATGATGACTTCACCGAGAAGAGATCCAATACAGCCAATCACAGTTTCATGAAGCCTGACATCATCCAGAGCAACACGGTCAACCCCGCCCATTCTCTTAGCTTAAGAGTTCTCCTCCTTCCTTAGTCAAAGTTGCTCTCAGTAGCTTTGTGAACAGGTTTTAAGAGGAAACTTTTAACTAGGAACTTTTAGTGCTATTTAGGAGGCATCCTAGTGATAAGATAAAATGTGTTGTGAATACGGGCCCTGATCTATTCTAGAGGCAGCTTCTACTACTATACTCCTGGGGCCATATGCCTAAAGAGTCTGAGAATCCTCTCAGAGAGCTCCTAACTTAGCCTAAAAATTCCTAGCAAGGAGTCTTAGCTTAGGAGTGATTCCAGAACATTCTCAGAGAACTCTGAGCAAGGAATGGACAGAAACTCCTATCTTAGTGAGGAGGTGTGGTTGACCCCGTTGCCAGGTATGAGTCATCATTTCAAAAGCTGTGATTGGTTGATCCTAAAAGCTAGATAAAAATACACTTTTGGTGATAATGGGCATAGAATGGACCGCCAAATCAATAAACTTAATCATAGAATAATCTCTATGAAGACTGTGTAATTATAAATAATATTTTACATAAAAAGAAAATCTCTGTTAAATGAATAGTAAGCTATACTTCAAAATTATCTTAAAAAATGTGTGAAAACTCAGGCCCACTTGCACAGTATTCACATGCTGATAGTTATATTTATTTGCGTCCATGCCCTTTTGTGAGCCTGTAAAGTGTGGACATCCAGCGGAAATGAAACAAATTGTGTCACAATATGAGGCTGTGACAGCGCTGTCAGTGTTTGCTTGATGACCCTGCTGATGGAGGGTTGTGACAGACCCAAGTCATCACTGCTGCATTGTTGCATTTTACCTGTTGCTAAATACCTCAGTGTTGTGATGACTTTCATTTCCGGTGATATTGCATTGTGGCGTTGGGTTGGAGAAGTAAGCGCATCTCTAATGAGATCAACCACGAACATGATTCCTGCACGATCCAATCTGTAGCGTTTAATTAATTCACTGTCATCCAGTGTTTGGAGAATATCTCTCCTGCCTCTTCTTTCCGCCATTTTCTCCTCTGCTTAGGGAACTCCTAAGCCTCTTAAAAGTCCTCTTCCCTGCTCTTAACAGATCTCACCTTAGGAGCTCTCTTAACACGTTAACTGCCAACGACGTACTGATACGTCAAGCAGAATCCAACCGTTCACTGCCAGCGACGTATGGATACGTCAAAAAAAAAAATTTTTTTTTTTGACGGTGGATCGTTGATCTGGCCCTTTTGCATCTTCTATTATACTGTTAGAGCCGCCGGGCGTGTGCAATCCATTCCGCCGACCCACTGAGTGGCGACGGTGCTCAGACTATTGAGTGTTGTTTGGCCAGAAACGCACGCATTCCAGCTGAGCTCAACCGAGGACCCAGAAGCGAACGAGCCTCATTCTCATACTGTAGGCGAAAACCTTTCACACGGGCGCACGGCGGTGGGGGCTTCCAAAGGTGGACTGGGTGGAAAGCACACTTTGAAGCGCGCAGCATAAGCCTAGAGTCACACAAGGCTTCGTCAAAGCTCTCAACCGAAAATCCAAGAACGGATTAAGCCACATCCACGCTCGCCGACGAGAGGCTGCTGCTCACTGCTCAGACAGGCAGGAGAGACTGGCTTGTGACTGACAAACGCTGCTGAAATCCACCAGACACGCCCACGGAGGGAGGAGTTGTAAGGAGAGGGGGTGCGGGTGCTGCTATGGAGGAAATTACTGTTCAGAACTATATTGTTTATGTCTGATAGTCTCACTGATGCCAAAAATAAATGGTTAAAGTGACTGTTTGATATTGAATTTCACAAAACTGCGATTATCTCAGCTTTTTGTCTCAGACGCTGAAACCATGCTGTACTCAACGGCTAATATCTACATAACTACTAACTCTACAAACTAACTCTTTTAGACAGAGAAAGCACACATTCTATTAGTACTTTTGTGAACTTTGTGTTGACAAACTCCAAGCAGAAAATTATCCTTGGCTCTTGTAAAATGAGCCAGAATCCTCAAAAAAACCCTCTGGCAAAAGCTACCTACAGTAAAAAAAAAAAAAGGCTGGCAGTGAATGTGTTAAGAGCTAGTATTCTTTAGGAATACCTTTTATCTTTACTAGGATCTACTCTTCACTTTTAGGGGAAATTCTAAGAAAACATCATGATTCTAAGAATTTTCTTAGAATTTGGCCACTAGGAGCAACTCTTTGCACTAAGAATCTTTAGGAATACGGCCCCTGTCCTACAGCCCCAGTGCAGCAGGTAGAACTCTGGCTCCCTCTGCTGGTCTGAGCTTCACACTCACAAGGTTTGATGGAAGTTTGACTGCAGACTACATTTGGAGGAAAGTGATGCCTACACCGACATTACTACTACTTCCTATTATGAGCATTACTGTACTACTACTCCAGTACTACTGTACAATTATTACTTCACAGACCTTCACTGGATTTGAAGACTTTGGCCAGTGACTCGACTGGGCCATGTGTCACCTTGAAGAGACCCAAGACTAATTGTAATAAGTGCAGCAACACCACAACAAATACACATAATTATGCCGACAGTAATTCACATACTAAATATTTACATTGATATTTACATAAGGAGCAAACAGATGAATGAAGACATCGACCTTGCAGCTTTCATAAATCATTCAAAAGTGTGCCACATTTATCTTGAAAGCTCCACCAAACAAGATGTGATACACCTGAAAACTCCTTCGAGCATGACATGCCATGTGATCTCATCATTCAATCCTTTGGGGGAATAACGTTTGCAAGTTGCAAAAATGGGTGAATTGGGTGGGAAGTTGAAAAAGGCTAATTGCTCCGATATCAACAACCGGTGAAGGGATTTCAAAGCTCATGAGCTTATTGGAAAGAGTGAGAGTCTAAATGCTTAACAAGCGAAACTTTGGGTCACTCAGTGCCAGTGGTGTTTTGAGCCCGGTGAAGTGGTTAAAGCAGCAGGCAATGGGCTTAGATAATGTAGCTAGCAGCTAGCTAGCTAGTGTTGTGCTCGTAGGAGCTGGTTTAGTTATGAAATATGGTCATCAATAATTATGAATTATTGATGACCATACATTTATGAAATAAAACACACACACACACACACACACACACACACACACACACACACACACACACACACATACACACACACAGAAGCCTGCATGCTCAGTCAGCACACAGACCTAAACACACACACCTGCACACACACACATGCACACACACACACACACACACACACACACACACACACTTGCACAAAAACACAAACCATCGAGTATGCAAGTGAAATGGGTTATTCATATATTAGCTATAGAGGTGTTTATTAGTTTGTAGAATTAAATGTGATGAACTGCCATTTTAATCATTATGTTAATGTCCATTGATGTTGTGATTAATTCAATCTTTTGATTACATAATTCTATGAATCTTTGGTGATAATTCATGTATTCTAATCTGTGACAGAAGCTTACGGACTTAAACCTTCAAATAACTATACACTGTACATTATTAATATTACTATGAGACTGATACGATTAATAATCATAGTGGTTTGTCGTCTAAAATATGCCATAACTGGACTTTTAGACAGGTGTGTGGCCTTATCCACACCTAATCTTACAGAGAATACAATATTTTCTGACAAATTTCATATATTTTAGGGACATCAATAATTCAGAATTATTGAATTCATAATTATTGATGACCATATTTCATAACCAAACCATCAGCACAACACTAGTTAGCATGCTAAGCTTGGCCTCAGTCAGAATCGAACTGACATGACGCATCAGTAGTGTTCTATTGAGACATATACGTCATGGTTCCATATTAGCAACAGCTTATTTTTTTTATTTTTTTTTTACAAAATGAGGTAATTTGTCCAGTGTGTGTGTAACAGTGTGTCTAATCAACATGGTCAGAGCAGGACTCAGAAACATGAAATATCTTCAAAATGACAAGATACACTGGAGGGGGTGGGGCTTTAAAGTGATACTGATACCAATAGATTACTTCACTCCATACATTCTTTAATGTTTTGGTGGCATCTCAGCACGCTGACCTGCCAACTCCATCACATAGGCCTACACCACGCTCCACTTCACCACCACAGACTGTACTGTCAACTCTGTCACATACACCACGCTCCACTTCACCACCACAGACTGTACTGTCAACTCCGTCACATACACCACGCTCCACTTCACCACCACAGACTGTACTGTCAACTCTGTCACATACACCACGCTCCACTTCACCACCACAGACTGTACTGTCAACTCCGTCACATACACCACGCTCCACTTCACCACCACAGACTGTACTGTCAACTCTGTCACATACACCACGCTCCACTTCACCACCACAGACTGTACTGTCAACTCTGTCACATACACCACGCTCCACTTCACCACCACAGACTGTACTGTCAACTCCGTCACATACACCACGCTCCACTTCACCACCACAGACTGTACTGTCAACTCTGTCACATACACCACGCTCCACTTCACCACCACAGACTGTACTGTCAACTCTGTCACATACACCACGCTCCACTTCACCACCACAGACTGTACTGTCAACTCTGTCACATACACCACGCTCCACTTCACCACCACAGACTGTACTGTCAACTCCGTCACATACACCACGCTCCACTTCACCACCACAGACTGTACTGTCAAATCTGTCACATACACCACGCTCCACTTCACCACCACAGACTGTACTGTCAACTCCGTCACATACACCACGCTCCACTTCACCACCACAGACTGTACTGTCAAATCTGTCACATACACCACGCTCCACTTCACCACCACAGACTGTACTGTCAACTCTGTCACATACACCATGCTCCACTTCACCACCACAGACTGTACTGTCAACTCCATCACATACACCACGCTCCACTTCACCACCACAGACTGTACTGTCAACTCTGTCACATACACCACGCTCCACTTCACCACCACAGACTGTACTGTCAACTCTGTCACATACACCACGCTCCACTTCACCACCACAGACTGTATTGTCAACGCTGTCACATACACCACGCTCCACTTCACCACCACAGACTGTACTGTCAACTCTGTCACATACACCACTCTCCACTTCACCACCACAGACTGTACTGTCAACTCTGTCACATACACCACGCTCCACTTCACCACCACAGACTGTACTGTCAACTCTGTCACATACACCACGCTCCACTTCACCACCACAGACTGTACTGTCAACTCTGTGACATACACCACGCTCCACTTCACCACCACCGACTGTACTGTCAACTCTGTCACATACACCACGCTCCACTTCACCGCCACAGACTGTACTGTCAACTCTGTCACATATACCACGCTCCACTTCACCACCACAGACTACTGTCAACTCTGTCACATACACCACACTCCACTTCACCACCACAGACTGTTCTGTCAACTCTGTCACATACACGACGCTCCACTTCACCACCACAGACTGTACTGTCAACTCTGTCACATACACCACGCTCCACTTCACCACCACAGACTGTACTGCCAACTCCGTCACATACACCACGCTCCACTTCACCACCACAGACTGTACTGCCAACTCTGTCACATACACCACGCTCCACTTCCCCACCACATACTGTACTGTCAACTCTGTCACATACACCACGCTCCACTTCACCACCACAGACTGTACTGTCAACTCCGTCACATACACCACGCTCCACTTCACCACCACAGACTGTACTGCCAACTCCGTCACATACACCACGCTCCACTTCACCACCACAGACTGTACTGCCAACTCCGTCACATACACCACGCTCCACTTCACCACCACAGACTGTACTGTCAACTCCGTCACATACACCACGCTCCACTTCACCACCACAGACTGTATGGGCTGTAGCTGCTGCGGTAGTGAGCCAATCACACATCACATTAAAGTGAAGAACGCTTGCGGTCAGATACAGGCATTGTTTGACTGGAGGAGTTTCAATACTGGCACTGGGTTATTAGGTTATTAGTACTGATACTAAATGATGTCTAATTAAAGGATGACTTTACCGATTATCAAACCACTTTGTATCATTATAATATGGTTAATATAAGCACATGGCCAGTGTTTACCTATATGTTTTCTACATGGAGAGCTCCCATTTCATCCTCTGGCAAAGCGCTCCGTTGTGCTGCGTTTTAGGGAACTGCAAAAGCTCTGCTTGAGATGTGGAATCTGCTCTGAGTGCCGTCGATTTGGCTTCCAGGGCGACAAGCTGCTATTGCTTCTTTAGACTTTTGACTATATGCTAGGGGTGTCACGATACACTCAGTTCACGATACGATACGTATCACGATACTGGGTTCACGATAACGATACGATACGATACGATTTTAACAATATTTTTTTAAACTTGAATAATGACAATATATGACTGGAAAAGTAGTATTTTATTTGAAATGCACAAATACAAAACATGCTGTTGTGGGAAATTGTTATTACAATAACAACTAGAAAAAACATGAGATTGGAGATAAGGCTTATCTTGAAATAGAATGAGTTACACCGTCACTTAGATTTACTTTGAACTAAAAGGTTTCTCAGCAGTATAAATTCTCATTATGCATCTTCAGTTTTTCTTCAAACTCAAACAACAAGACTTTTCTTAGTCTATTTTTTATGCATCTTCAGTTTTTCCTGTCAAGTAAAGAGTTTTGCCAGAAACTCAATTGAATGGTTTCTCTCCTGTATAACTTCTCATGTGTCTCTTCAGAGACTTGTTCAACTGAACTACTTTCCACACATTGAACTTCAACAAACAAAGACGTTTCTTTGTCTACTTTTGAAAAAAAAAAAAAAAAAAAAAAAAAAAAAAAAAAAAATTCACGATATGAGATTTAATCTCAACGATACATATCGTGACGTTTTACTATCGCGAAATTTCGTGGGACGATATATTGTGACACCCCTACTATATGCACATCCACAGAGAATCACATCAGAGCCTTAATGACTTACAGCTGGCCTGCAGGAGGACCTTTCTCCGTGAGGTAAACAGAGAGAGAAGACAAAACACTGCCCATGTGCTTATATTACCAAGATTATACAGTATACAAAGTGGGTTGGTCCTATACATATCTGGGTATTGGCCTAGACACCAAACTTTCTTTTCAGTCACATGTTGAACATCTCACAAAAACATTGAGGGGGGAAACTGGTTTCTTGTATAGGAATAAATCTTGTTTTTCATTTTACTCTAGAACTCTTGTTCAGTCATTAATATTGTCTGTTTTTGATTATGGGGATGTTGTATATATATGATAGAAACTCACCGGTAGTGAGCTCACTCAAAATAGATTAAAAACTCACTGGGTGCAGGGCAAGCAAAGAGTTCAGTAGTGAGCAAAAGCCAGCACTCCAAATGTCCTTTCACAGGTTTTAATAGTTCCACAAAACCGGGCAGTAGCAACAACAAACGTCTCAGCCAAAGGCCTTTGCTGTCTTTTTCTCACTACTGATGTTGTATATATGGACACCTCACCCACCACCCTGAAACCACTGGAAGCTGTATATCATAGTGCTCAGCGTTTTATAACAGGTGAGGGTTTCCTCACTCACCACTGTAAACTGTACGACACGGTAGGTTGGTCCTCCCTGAGAGATCGTAGAGAGCAACTTTGTTTTATTTTTATATACAAAGCACTGATTGGGAAGCTCCCTTTTTATCTGTCCTCACTTCTTACTCACAACAATGTAAGTTATCGAACACACTTGCTGAGCCATGTCAGGCTGGCTGTCCCTCATGTAGGGGACCGAACAGGGAAAGACTGCTTTTTCTTATTATGCTCCTGATAAATGGAACAGACTCCAGGACACTTTGAAACTGGACCAATTGATCCCTCTTGATTCATTTATGAGTGCTCCTAGAGGGTACCCTACATGAGGAGTGCTCATGTTCTATTTCAAATGTTTTATCATTTGTTCACACTGTTCTATCTTGTATGTCTGTAACTTGTTTATATATGTCCTTATGTAATCAGGGCACTCTTGAAAATGAGAGCTTGCTCTCAAGAGATTCCCCTCTATACACAAAGGCAAACAAATAAAGCATAAATGGTAAAGCCATCCTTTAAACTGATGGAACCAAAGGTACGAATATTAGCCTTGTGTTCCCTGTAGCCAACATCTGAGAACCAAAGCACTTACCATGTTGCCAATGTGTTGTGAGCTCTTCTTGGAGAGGATGCTGCCTCTGTGATCCATAAAGTCCGTCAGATGAATATTGAAAGCTGCTCGTTAAATAGACTCCTCGTTAAGTGGCAAATCAACTGATGTCTTCTGCTTAACTCATTGAGTGCCAGCCACTTTTGGAGAACGGACGCTCCCAGTGCCAGAGTTTCAGAGCGTTTTCAGTGATTTCTCGAGGCCCACAGAATATTGTGTGATATTACTATGTAAACACCGAACACGCACAAAGAACGATGAGACTCTATTGTATCAGCAGCAAAAAAAAGTTTATTGATATCATTTTCCGTTCTTTAGTTATCAGCCGGAGAAGATAGGTCAAAAACAGCAAATACAGGCGTTTCCATTTAGAAGCTGAGATATTGAGCCTTTTGTGAAATATAGCATTTCAAGCAAATCACTGACTCTGAAGCTAATAATTTCTGACCTGAAACATCTGAACAGTAATTTCCTTCAATATAACAGCACCCCCACCCCCTCTACTGCAAACTCCTCCTCCGTGTGTGTGTCTCTGGTGGCTCTGTTCGCTCTGAGTGCTGCTTGTGTCAGGCGAGTCTCTGCTGCCTGGATGGCGGCCGCTCGTCGGGGCAGTCTGGATCGGGCTCGCTCGTTTCTGGGGTTTCGGTTGTGAGCTGGGATGAAGCTGCGTCCGATTCTGGGCTTTCTGGGCTTTCTGCTGCCCTGCGTGCCCCACCCCCCTCCTCCTCCGTGGGAGTGTCTCTGGGGCTCTGCTGCGTTTGCTCTCGCTCTGCGTTTGCTCTGTCTGCACTGAAAAGTGCGCTGCATCCCCCCGCTTTTTCACAGCGTGTCGCCGGCTCCCAGCTGAGAATAATGTAACTTTTCAGAAAGACGCTGGTGTCGGCAACTAAATCATATGGAGGGGCTATCGCAGCGGACACGGAGGGGCTCAATTGTGGCAGCAGATTGACTGCTGTTCACAGGCACAGCTAACGTTATGCTTCATGCATATCGATGCGATTTCCGTTTCCCCATTACTTCTTCTCTCTTTTTTCCTCGCCTTTCTCTAATCTGGAGAGCACTGTTGCCACCTAATGGGTCCCTAAAATAGCTTTTACACATTCAACATCCACCATACTTTCACAGGAGATGGATCTGGCTTTGATCCACGTCCCACCGTCAAAAAACGCAATTGACGAACATACTCGTCCTTGGCACTCAATGAGTTAATAACGGGCAATATGAATGTGCTGATATGTGTTTGGCCACGGCTGGTGCACATTTAAAGAGCTG
>NC_139628.1:14119547-14142047 GCF_964638095.1 Poromitra crassiceps
CTGCGAAGGCTAATCCGAGACTGCTCCCTGGCCGTGCCCTTGTCCACCTGCACGTTTACGATCCCCGACGTAAGGCTATCCTGCCTCAGGCCCATCCTCCCGGCGTCTCCGTCGCTGTTGCCGGCTTTCGTTCCTGGGTTTCACCGCCGACCACTCACAAGCGGGGCATCAGGGGCTGTGTGTAGGCGAGCCGGGACTCGGCCTAGGTGTCTGCGGCCACTACCCCGAGCGTCAACACTCGGCAGAGCTGGTTCCGATTCAATCTGCCTTGGATTATTAAATGCCAGATCCATTACGAACAAGTCATTCTTCCTAAACGATTTCTTTGTAACTAAGAAGCTGGACTGGATGTTAATTTCGGAAACTTGGCAAAAAACGGACGAATTTGCCACACTAAACGAACTATGTCCGCCAAACTGTGCTTACTCCTGCGCCCCGCGTTCCACTGGGAGAGGCGGAGGACTTGCCATGTTCTACCGAGACTGTTTCTCCTCTCGTACAGTGAGCACAGGTTTCTACTCGTCCTTTGAAGTCCACATGAACAAAATTGGACGTATAAACCCGTTTCACTGTGTGCTAATCTACCGCCCTCCAGGCAGAAATAGCTCGTTCCTAGCCGAGTTTGGTGACTTTTCAGCATCTATCATTTGCTTGGACAGAATTCTTTTAACCGGAGATTTTAACATGCATATTAATAAGAGCTCAGACACTTTTGCTGCTGATTTTCTTAATATTACTGCGTCTCTTTGTTTTGTCCAACATGTCGCCGCTCCGACCCACAATAAGGGAAATACCTTGGACCTTGTGTTCACGATTGGTTTAACAATAAGCAACGTCTGTATCGAAGATCTGACGGTGTCCGACCACAAATGCGTGCTGTTCAACCTGTCCTTTGACAATGACTTTGTGCCAGAGAAGCGTATAAAAAGCTCTCGCATTGTCAACAGCTCAGCTGTTGAGAATTTCGCTGCTAATTTCGACCAGAATGTTTTGTTGTCGCCTGATGATGACGTGGATTGTTTAGTTCATGCTTTCAACGCACACTGTGCAACCATTTTAGATGACGTAGCCCCCATTGTGACTCGCTCTACCCGCCCTGTCTCCCCCTGGCTGAACAAGGACATCTGCGAGCTGAGACGTAAATGTCGCAAAACAGAGAGGAGATGGAAATCCTCAAACCTCGAGGTCCATCGCCTCTATCTAAAAGATCTGATAGCAGAATTCAACGATCTTAAGAATGCCAGGGCTGAGTATTTTTCAAACCTGATCTCTTCTAGCAAGCGAAATCCCAGAGTTCTTTTTAAAGTCATAAATTCTTTAGTTAGTCCTCCCACTCCCTCTGTTCCAGTGTTTTCTAATGAAGACTGTAATCGTTTTCTTTTGTTCTTTGTAAATAAAGTAGCTGATGTTAGGGCATGTCACGGCAGCACAGAAAACCCAAACCAGACACGGACACAGTATTGATGCTTAAACTGAGATAGTATTTAATAAGTCTTTTAAACGTAAATAGGCAATAAGCCAAAATGTAGAACACAATTATAAATAGTGCGTCCTAAGATCGCACAGGAAGTCCAGTCCGCTTTGGCGGAGCGCACAACGGTGCGTAAGTAAAGCAGGGGCGGCACGGCAGGTCGGGAGAGGCAGGCAGAGAGAGTCAGGTGTCCGTGGAGCAAGGGCGGTCAGGCAGATCGGAACAGACAGGCAGAGAGAGAGGCAGGTCGGCAGGACTCAGGCAGACTGGCAAGGAGAGAGGAGAGCGAGACGTCAGAACACGGAGATCCACAAAACAGCAGGAAGGCAGAATGATCAAAGTACAAACCAAAACGAGAGTAGCGTCAGGCTCAGGCAGGACTTCCAGAATAATAACCAGACGCCATCTTGTAGAACCCGAGGGTATAAATAGCCCGCCTAATTGAAGGGCGGACCTGCCAGGTAATGGGCCACACCTGGTGTAACGCCGCCTCCACTCAGCCAACCAGCCTAAACACACGCCCACAGACAAACAGGGAACAGATCAGAGTTAGTGAGAGGAAGAAGATTGGCCAGCATCCATGACAGTACCCCTCCCTCTACGGGCGCCTCCAGGCGCCCTAGCAGGCCGATCCGGGTACTGAAGATGAAACGCTCGGATGAGGGCGGCGTCGCAGATATGACGCCGCGGAACCCAGCAACGTTCCTCCGGGCCGTAACCCTCCCAGTCCACCAGGTACTGTAATCCCCGACCCCGGGGGCGAACATCAAGGAGTCGGTGGACAGTATATACTGGTCCACCATCCAGCATCCTAGGAGGAGGGGGGGGTGGGACAGGTGTGGACAGATTACTGGTGGCAACAGGCTTGATATGAGATACATGAAAAGCTGGATGCACACGAAGGGTCCGGGGCAACTTCAACCTGACCACAGCAGGATTAATAATCCTCTCGATCACAAAAGGTCCAATGAACTTTGGTGAGAGCTTACGCGACTCCGTACGAAGAGGCAGATGAGCCGTTGACAACCAAACCTTCTGTCCTGGACGATATACTGGGGCTGGAGCACGCCGACGATTGGCCTGTCGCCGGTTGCGACTGGATGCTCGCAGCAGGGCTGAGCGGGCAGTCTTCCAAGCTATGCGACAGCGTCGGAGGTGTGCCTGCACTGATGGAACTGCTACCTCCTCTTCCTGTTCAGGGAACAATGGGGGCTGGTAACCCAACGAACATTGGAAAGGGGACATACCCGTGGCTGTGCTGACCGCAGAATTGTGTGCGTATTCCGCCCAAACAAGCTGTGCTGCCCAGGTAGAAGGTTGTGAGGAAGCCAAACATCGTAGAGTCGTCTCCAACTCCTGGTTCCATCGCTCCACTTGACCATTCGTCTGAGGATGAAAACCAGAAGACAGACTACTAGTTGCGCCAAGCGCGGTGCAAAAAGCCTTCCATACCTTAGAGGTGAACTGTGGCCCCCGGTCAGATACAATGTCCACTGGAATGCCATGGAGTCGGAAAACCTGACGAACCAGAATCTCCCCGGTTTCTGCGGCAGAGGGAAGCTTGGGGAGAGCAACACAATGAGCAGCCTTAGAAAAACGGTCAATGATAGTAAAAATGACTGTATTACCCTTGGATGGTGGCAGACCAGTGACAAAGTCCACAGCAATGTGTGACCAGGGACGACGTGGTACCGGCAGGGGCCGCAGAAGACCAGCGCTAGGCTGATTCGAAGTCTTATGTTGTGCACACACCGGACAGGCGGCCACATAACTGCGGGCATCCACCTCCAGTGTGGGCCACCAGAAATGACGCCGGAGCAGCTCAATGGTGCGATTCCGGCCCGGGTGACAGCTGAGTCGAGAGGCATGGCACCACTGGAGCACCGTGGAACGTACAGAGTCTGGGACAAACAGGCAACCAGGAGGACCTGTACCAGGGTCCGGCTGCGCCCGCTGGGCCTCCAATACAGCAGATTCGACCTCCCAGGTCAGAACTCCGATCACACAAGTAGCAGGTAGAATGGTCTCCACCACTGGCGCCTCCTCCCCTTCTGCAGCATACTGCCGAGACAGTGCATCGGCCTTCGTATTCTTGGATCCTGGTCGAAAAGTCAAGATAAACTCAAAACGGTTAAAGAACAACGCCCATCTGGCCTGACGAGAATTCAAGCGTTTGGCACTCCTTAGATACGTCAAGTTCTTATGGTCAGTCCAAACCACGAATGGTTGTTCGGCGCCCTCCAGCCAATGCCGCCACTCCTCTAAAGCCAGAACCACTGCCAGTAGCTCCCGGTTTCCCACGTCATAGTTTCTCTCATGGGACTCCAACTTGTAAGAAAAGTATGCACAGGGGTGCAACTTCTCATCCACAGCAGATCTTTGTGACAGGACCGCACCAACTCCCACGTTAGATGCGTCCACCTCCACCACAAACTGACGAGAGGTGTCAGGCTGCACCAGGACAGGAGCCGACGTGAATCGTTCCCTCAGGTCCCTGAAAGCAGCAGCCGCTTCAGGAGTCCACCGAAACTGGAAGGAAGTAGATGTTAGTGCCGTCAAAGGTGCTGCCACATGGCTGTAGTTCCGGACAAAGCGTCGATAGAAGTTAGAGAAACCCAGGAACCTTTGAAGTTGTTTACGGTTGGTGGGTTCAGGCCACTCCGCCACCGCACTCACCTTGGCCGGGTCCATACTCATCTGCCCCTCAGCAACAATGAACCCCAGGTAGGACGTGGAAGGTACATGGAACTCACATTTCTCAGCTTTGACAAACAGCTTGTTCTCCAAGAGCCGTTGCAATACCTGGCGGACATGCTGGACGTGGTCAGGGAGCGACTTGGAGAAGATCAGAATATCATCTAAGTAGACAAAAGCAAACTTGTTTAACATGTCACGTAGAACATCATTAACCATGGCTTGAAAAACGGCAGGAGCGTTGGTGAGTCCAAAAGGCATGACGAGGTACTCAAAATGACCACTGGGGGTATTGAATGCAGTCTTCCATTCGTCCCCCTCCCGAATGCGTACTAGATGATAAGCATTTCGCAGGTCGAGCTTGGTGAAAATGGTTGCCCCATGTAGTGGATCCCCGGCCGAACTGATGAGAGGAAGAGGGTAACGATTCTTGATGGTTATGTCATTTAACCCCCGATAATCAATACAGGGCCGCAGGGTGCCATCTTTCTTCTTCACAAAAAAAAATCCTGCTCCAACTGGTGAAGAAGAGGGGCGAATCAGTCCAGCCACTATAGATGTTTGCACATACTCCTCCATAACCTCCCGCTCTGGACGTGAGATGTTATAAAGACGGCTACCAGGCAGACTCTCCCCAGGTTTTAACTCTATGGCACAATCATAGGGCCGATGAGGTGGAAGAGAGAGAGCTCGATGCTTGCTAAACACCTCACCCAGGTTGTGATACTCAGCTGGTACCAACGTCAGATCTGGTGCTGGAAATGGAGAAGGCGGACAGACAGCGTTAGACACCAAGGCAGATCTCAGACAGTGTGCATGGCAAAAAGGGCTCCAGCTGTGAATAATGCCCGTTCCCCAGTCAATGTGTGGGCTATGTGTCACCAGCCAAGGGAAGCCCAGTAACAGAGGAGTACCAGGAGAACAGCCCACAAAAAAACTGATGATCTCCTGATGATTTCCCGACAGGTGAAGTTTTATCGGCACAGTCTTCTTGGTGAGAGTGAATAAATAATCCCCATTCAGGGCATTAACTTTCAATGGTGTCTCTAAATCCACAAGAGAAATGTTAAGTTGTTCGGCCACAGATACATCCATAAAACTCTCATCTGAACCCGAATCAATAAAAGCAGGAAATGCATGAGTTTTACCTTGCCACACAAGAGAAGCCTGTAGTTGTGTCCTTGGTCGAAAGGAGGAAAAGCAGGAGGTTTGGCCCATCTGAATCCTCCGCGCTACAGAGGGGCCTGGGCTTTTCCCGGACGCAACACACAGTTATTTATATAATGGCCCGTCTTGCCACAATAAAAACAACAGTCATCCCGCCTGCGACGGTTTCTCTCATCGAGAGTGACCCGAGCTCCTTCGACTTGCATCGGCTCTGGCTCGGACCTCTTCGGAATCACTCGGACATCCTCGGCCGTATTAACGACCCGAGGTGCAAAGTTTGGGAACTCACGTGTCGGAGACCGGCGAGTAGGAAAAGCCGACCGACCTGCTCTCTCTCTGCGGCGCTCACGAAGACGGTTGTCCAGTCTTATCGCGAGTGTAATAAGAGAGTCCAAGTCGTCCTCCTCCTCTCGGGTAGCCAACTCGTCTTTCAGCTCCTCATTTAAACCACGCATGAAAACCTGTTGCAGTGGTTCGTTGTTCCAATCACTCTCCGCGGCGAGGGAGCGGAAAACAATGGCGTACTCTGCTACGCTGCGGAGGCCCTGACGGAGCGAAAGGAGCCGTTTTGAGGCTTCTCCTCCCCGCACAGGATGGTCAAATATTTTTCGCATCTCCTGGGAAAATGCTTGATAGGAATCGCATATTCTGGCCTGCATCTCCCAAACTGGCCGAGCCCACTCCAGTGCTCTGCCCTTGAGGCTGCCGATCAAAAAGGCAATACGGGATCTTTCTGTGGAATATGCCCGAGGCTGGAGATCGAAAACCAGCGAACATTGCAGCAAGAACGAACCACAGGAACCGAGATCCCCACTATAACGCTCCGGGATAGGAACACGGGAATCATGACTACCCGCAGGTAAGCCGCATCCAGCTTGCTTCTCAGCTGTTTCACGGTTGTTAATGTCTTGGTCTGGAGGTGTATTTGATGCACGTATCTCACCGCGGAGGCTATTCAGATTAACATTCAAATCCCTCATCCCGTCCAATACCTCTCGTAAAGCCTGATCGTGTTGTCCGATCAAAGCCCCCTGGTTGGTTAGGGCTAAGCGTAGTGCATCCGCGTCAGCTGGGTTCATGTTGGTCTGGTTATTCTGTCACGGCAGCACAGAAAACCCAAACCAGACACGGACACAGTATTGATGCTTAAACTGAGATAGTATTTAACACATTCACTGCCAGCCTTTTTTTTTTTACTGTAGGTAGCTTTTGCCAGAGGGTTTTTTTGAGGATTCTGGCTCATTTTACAAGAGCCAAGGATAATTTTCTGCTTGGAGTTTGTCAACACAAAGTTCACAAAAGTACTAATAGAATGTGTGCTTTCTCTGTCTAAAAGAGTTAGTTTGTAGAGTTAGTAGTTATGTAGATATTAGCCGTTGAGTACAGCATGGTTTCAGCGTCTGAGACAAAAAGCTGAGATAATCGCAGTTTTGTGAAATTCAATATCAAACAGTCACTTTAACCATTTATTTTTGGCATCAGTGAGACATCAGACATAAACAATATAGTTCTGAACAGTAATTTCCTCCATAGCAGCACCCGCACCCCCTCTCCTTACAACTCCTCCCTCCGTGGGCGTGTCTCCGTGTTTGTCAGTCACAAGCCAGTCTCTCCTGCCTGTCTGAGCAGTGAGCAGCAGCCTCTCTCTGGCGGTCCCTCGTCGGCGAGCGTGGATGTGGCTTAATCCGTTCTTGGATTTTCGGTTGAGAGCTTTGACGAAGCCTTGTGTGACTCTAGGCTTATGCTGCGCGCTTCAAAGTGTGCTTTCCACCCAGTCCACCTGTGGAAGCCCCCACCGCCGTGCGCCCGTGTGAAAGGTTTTCGCCTACAGTATGAGAATGAGGCTCGTTCGCTTCTGGGTCCTCGGTTGAGCTCAGCTGGAATGCGTGCGTTTCTGGCCAAACAACACTCAATAGTCTGAGCACCGTCGCCACTCAGTGGGTCGGCGGAATGGATTGCACACGCCCGGCGGCTCTAACAGTATAATAGAAGATGCAAAAGGGCCAGATCAAGGATCCACCGTCAAAAAAAAAAAAACGATTTTTTTGACGTATCCATACGTCGCTGGCAGTTAACGGTTGGATTCTGCTTGACGTATGCATACGTCGCTGGCAGTTAACGTGTTAATAAGTCTTTTAAACGTAAATAGGCAATAAGCCAAAATGTAGAACACAATTATAAATAGTGCGTCCTAAGATCGCACAGGAAGTCCAGTCCGCTTTGGCGGAGCGCACAACGGTGCGTAAGTAAAGCAGGGGCGGCACGGCAGGTCGGGAGAGGCAGGCAGAGAGAGTCAGGTGTCCGTGGAGCAAGGGCGGTCAGGCAGATCGGAACAGACAGGCAGAGAGAGAGGCAGGTCGGCAGGACTCAGGCAGACTGGCAAGGAGAGAGGAGAGCGAGACGTCAGAACACGGAGATCCACAAAACAGCAGGAAGGCAGAATGATCAAAGTACAAACCAAAACGAGAGTAGCGTCAGGCTCAGGCAGGACTTCCAGAATAATAACCAGACGCCATCTTGTAGAACCCGAGGGTATAAATAGCCCGCCTAATTGAAGGGCGGACCTGCCAGGTAATGGGCCACACCTGGTGTAACGCCGCCTCCACTCAGCCAACCAGCCTAAACACACGCCCACAGACAAACAGGGAACAGATCAGAGTTAGTGAGAGGAAGAAGATTGGCCAGCATCCATGACAGGGCAAGCATCACCCCCTCCTCCTCCCCCCTCCCCCTCTGCCCAGTCACCCAATCCTCCCTAAGCAGTCTCGCCCCTGTCTCCCAAACAGATCTTTTAGATATAGTGAGATCCATGAAGTCTTCCACAAGCCCTCTGGATATTCTACCTACCTCAATGTTCAAGCAGGTTTTTAGCTCTATTGGCCCTAGTTTGGTCACTATTATTAACAGATCCCTAGTCTCTGGCTCTGTCCCAACCTACTTCAAGGAGGCAGTTGTTCAGCCCCTTCTTAAGAAGCCAAACCTCGACCCCTCCCAAACTAATAATTATAGACCCATCTCTAAGCTGCCCTTTGTCTCAAAGGTGTTAGAGAGAGTGGTAGCTAACCAGCTCACCACCTATCTGACAGACCACAACATCGCAGACAGATTCCAATCCGGTTTCCGAAAACACCACTCCACCGAAACTGCCCTTCTCAGAGTATCCAATGACATCATGATGGCCTCTGACTCAGGGAAATGCACTGTCCTGGTCCTGTTAGATCTCAGTGCAGCGTTTGACACGGTGGACCACGGAATCCTGCTCGGCAGACTAAAGGAGTGGGTCGGCATCTCGGGCAGTGCCCTAAAATGGTTTGCCTCCTACCTTAAGGAGAGGTGTTTCTCCGTGGCTGTCGGCCCTTTCAAATCTGACTCCGTCCCTCTCTCGTGCGGCGTTCCCCAGGGATCCGTGCTTGCGCCATTCCTCTTCGCTCTTTACTTGCTCCCCCTAGGCTTCCTCATCAGTCAGTTTAAGGGTGTTTCTTATCACTGCTTTGCTGACGACATCCAGCTCTATTTTTCGTTTAAGCCCGATAAAATTGAGGAACTGAGCACCTTATTGGAGTGTCTGTCCGCCATTCAAAACTGGATGGGCAGCAACTTCTTACAATTAAATGCAACAAAAACGGAAGTGCTGATTGTAGCTGCCGAAAACATCTCCAAAAAAATAGCCTCACACTTAGGGTCCCTTAAGGACAACGTGCGCCCTCACCTGAGGAACCTGGGTGTCATATTTGACCAGTCCATGCACCTAGACAAGCACATAAAATCCGTGACCCGCTGTTTCTTCCACCTTAGAAATATTGCCAAACTCCGGACCATTGTTTCACACGCCGAACTGGAAATATCCATCCATGCATTCATTTCATCTAGACTAGACTACTGTAACTCCCTTTATTCATATCTCAATAAATCATCCGTGGCTAAACTCCAGTTGATCCAAAATGCTGCTGCCAGACTCCTCACCAGGTCAAAAAAGTCATGCCATATCACCCCCATCCTAGCCTCACTGCACTGGCTCCCGGTACAGCACAGGATCCATTTCAAAATCCTTGTATTTGCATTCAGATCCCTCCATGGCCAAGCCCCCGCCTATATCTCTGACCTCATCCACCCCTATGCAGCCAGCCGGTCTCTGAGGTCATCCGACCAAGAGCTCCTGGTCGTGCCCAGGACCAGGCTAAAAACAAAAGGCGACAGAGCCTTCGAAGCGACAGCCCCGAAGCTCTGGAATGCCCTCCCCCCTGATCTGAGAGCCGCTCGCTCTGAGCTCTCGTTTAAAAAATTATTAAAGACTCACCTGTTTAGACAGGCCTTTTAGTCATTCCTAGCTATTGTTTTTACCTGTTCATGCTCTGTGTATGTTCTTATGTTTTTGCTTTTTTCTTGTATTATTCCTGCACTTATATTTCTGTGTTGCTATTTTAATGTGTAAAGCACTCTGTGCATTCGTGCTGGGAAGGGTGCTATATAAATAAAGTTTTACTTACTTACTTACTTGATCCCCTTCACTCTGTATGAGCTGGGTCTGCTGTATAAACAACAGGGAGACTTCACCAAGGCCACCAGGTTCATCGAGAACGCAAAGTAAGTCCTCTTCATATACCTGAATTTACCTCGAGGTCCAGAGTCATAACGCCAAGTAAGTCCTCTTCATATACCTGAATTTACCTCGAGGTCCAGAGTCATAACGCCAAGTAAGTCCTCTTCATATACCTGTATTTACCTCGAGGTCCAGAGTCATAACGCCAAGTAAGTCCTCTTCATACACCTGAATTTACCTAGAGGTCCAGAGTCATAACGCCAAGTAAGTCCTCTTCATACACCTGAATTTACCTAGAGGTCCAGAGTCATAACGCCAAGTAAGTCCTCTTCATACACCTGTATTTACCTAGAGGTCCAGAGTCATAACGCCAAGTAAGTCCTCTTCATACACCTGTATTTACCTAGAGGTCCAGAGTCATAACGCCAAGTAAGTCCTCTTCATATACCTAGAGGTCCAGAGTCATAACGCCAAGTAAGTCCTCTTCATATACCTGTATTTACCTAGAGGTCCAGAGTCATAACGCCAAGTAAGTCCTCTTCATACACCTGTATTTACCTCGAGGTTCAGAGTCATAACACCAAGTAAGTCCTCTTCATATACCTGAATTTACCTATAGGTCCAGAGTCATAATGTCAAGTAAGTCCTCTTCATACACCTGTATTTACCTCGAGGTCCAGAGTCATAACGCCAAGTAAGTCCTCTTCATACACCTGTATTTACCTAGAGGTCCAGAGTCATAACGCCAAGTAAGTCCTCTTCATATACCTGTATTTACCTCGAGGTCCAGAGTCATAACGCCAAGTAAGTCCTCTTCATACACCTGAATTTACCTAGAGGTCCAGAGTCATAACGCCAAGTAAGTCCTCTTCATACACCTGAATTTACCTAGAGGTCCAGAGTCATAACGCCAAGTAAGTCCTCTTCATACACCTGTATTTACCTAGAGGTCCAGAGTCATAACGCCAAGTAAGTCCTCTTCATACACCTGTATTTACCTAGAGGTCCAGAGTCATAACGCCAAGTAAGTCCTCTTCATATACCTAGAGGTCCAGAGTCATAACGCCAAGTAAGTCCTCTTCATATACCTGTATTTACCTAGAGGTCCAGAGTCATAACGCCAAGTAAGTCCTCTTCATACACCTGTATTTACCTCGAGGTTCAGAGTCATAACGCCAAGTAAGTCCTCTTCATATACCTGTATTTACCTCGAGGTCCAGAGTCAGAACGCCAAGTAAGTCCTCTTCATACACCTGTATTTACCTAGAGGTCCAGAGTCATAACGCTAAGTAAGTCGTCTTCATACACCTGAATTTACCTCGAGGTCCAGAGTGATAACGCCACGTAAGTCCTCTTCATACACCTGAATTTACCTCGAGGTTCAGAGTCATAACGCTAAGTAAGTCCCCTTCATATACCTGTATTTACCTCGAGGTCCAGAGTCATAACGCTAAGTAAGTCCTCTTCATATACCTGTATTTACCTCGAGGTCCAGAGTCATAACGCCAAGTAAGTCCTCTTCATACACCTGAATTTACCTCGAGGTTCAGAGTCATAACGCCAAGTAAGTCCTCTTCATATACCTGAATTTACCTAGAGGTCCAGAGTCATAATGTCAAGTAAGTCCTCTTCATACACCTGAATTTACCTCGAGGTTCAGAGTCATAACGCTAAGTAAGTCCTCTTCATATACCTGTATTTACCTCGAGGTCCAGAGTCAGAACGCCAAGTAAGTCCTCTTCATACACCTGTATTTACCTAGAGGTCCAGAGTCATAACGCTAAGTAAGTCGTCTTCATACACCTGAATTTACCTCGAGGTCCAGAGTCATAACGCCAAGTAAGTCCTCTTCATACACCTGAATTTACCTCGAGGTCCAGAGTCATAATGCTAAGTAAGTCCTCTTCATATACCTGTATTTACCTCGAGGTCCAGAGTCATAACGCTAAGTAAGTCCTCTTCATATACCTGTATTTACCTCGAGGTCCAGAGTCATAACGCCAAGTAAGTCCTCTTCATACACCTGAATTTACCTCGAGGTTCAGAGTCATAACGCTAAGTAAGTCCTCTTCATACACCTGTATTTACCTCGAGGTCCAGAGTCAGAACGCTAAGTAAGTCCTCTTCATATACCTGTATTTACCTCGAGGTCCAGAGTCATAACGCTAAGTAAGTCCTCTTCATATACCTGTATTTACCTAGAGGTCCAGAGTCATAACGCAAAGTAAGTCCTCTTCATATACCTGAATTTACCTCGAGGTCCAGAGTCATAACGCCAAGTAAGTCCTCTTCATACACCTGAATTTACCTCGAGGTTCAGAGTCATAACGCCAAGTAAGTCCTCTTCATATACCTGAATTTACCTAGAGGTCCAGAGTCATAATGTCAAGTAAGTCCTCTTCATACACCTGAATTTACCTCGAGGTTCAGAGTCATAACGCTAAGTAAGTCCTCTTCATATACCTGTATTTACCTCGAGGTCCAGAGTCAGAACGCCAAGTAAGTCCTCTTCATACACCTGTATTTACCTAGAGGTCCAGAGTCATAACGCTAAGTAAGTCGTCTTCATACACCTGAATTTACCTCGAGGTCCAGAGTCATAACGCCAAGTAAGTCCTCTTCATACACCTGAATTTACCTCGAGGTCCAGAGTCATAATGCTAAGTAAGTCCTCTTCATATACCTGTATTTACCTCGAGGTCCAGAGTCATAACGCTAAGTAAGTCCTCTTCATATACCTGTATTTACCTCGAGGTCCAGAGTCATAACGCCAAGTAAGTCCTCTTCATACACCTGAATTTACCTCGAGGTTCAGAGTCATAACGCTAAGTAAGTCCTCTTCATACACCTGTATTTACCTCGAGGTCCAGAGTCAGAACGCTAAGTAAGTCCTCTTCATATACCTGTATTTACCTCGAGGTCCAGAGTCATAACGCTAAGTAAGTCCTCTTCATATACCTGTATTTACCTAGAGGTCCAGAGTCATAACGTCAAGTAAGTTCTCTTCATACACCTGTATTCACCTCAAGGTCCAGAGTCATAACGCCAAGTAAGTCCTCTTCATACACCTGAATTTACTATTATATAGCACCTCTCTGTCTCTTCCTACGCTTCTCTACAACTCTATATACATCTATATACCTCTATACACCTTTACTGTATATATCACTATACATTTTATATAGCACCTCTCTGTCTCTTCCTATGCTTCTCTACAATGATTTAAATGCACTAATGGACTTTTTCATTCTGAATGCTTTCTCTGTATCCTCCATCAGGATGAACTACAAGGACTACTCCATGGAATCCAGACTGCACTTCAGGATCCACGCCGCTCTCAACAGCCTCAGAGGATCACCTGTCAGCACGCCATAAAGTCCAGCAACCGCTTCAAACTACACGCCATTAACTACAACTACAACCGCTTCAAACTACACGCCATTAACTACAACTACAACCGCTACAAACTACAAGCCTTTCAGTACAACTACAACTCCTCTTGGACGCAGCGTACAGCTGGAAACCATAGCATCGCATCAGAAACCATGGAGTCCCTCCACAGTCACATCAGCCCTCTGTAAACTAAACTAGAAGCTATGGAAACTATACACTGTTAACTATAGACTATACTTGAATCTATAATAGAGTACCGCAGGGAGGAAGGTATTTTTGTAGGCGTACCCAGAAGTCCCTGCACTTCCTGGTTCTTACGTGTAAAAATCAATGGGAATTTTGGTTAAATGCATGAAGTAAGCTCTGTGGTTAACAAAAGTTGATGAAACAGTGAACTTTGAATGAGGACCACTTTAATTACTTTTGAAGCATCTTAGTTCAAATTGGCTAAGTGGGCTCTGTGGTGGTGTCAGTCGCGTTTATGACGGAAGTGATGTCACTCAACTGGAAGTGATGTCATCAGTGATGTCACTCGAGCAATTGTGATGTCATCAGTGATGTAATAAATCCTACCTGGCTGAGGCTACCGCCGGCCCCATGCGGCCCCTGATCTCACTCTGTGGCCCCTGTGTCAATTTCCCTTTTTTTTTTACAAGGCGGACGTTTTTGGTTAGGTTAGACCACCAAAATCTGTGTTTTAATTTTACTGTACAACCCAGAACATGGTGCTAATGGTGTTAGCATTGTCCATCCACATACTGTTTAACGTTTAACGCATTTAAGCTAACGCTATTGTAACAAACCATATCCAGGATGCACATGCAACATTACTAATCTGATTAATATCACATCTTTGAGTGATGTACCCCTTCAAATTGCTGTAGCGGGCTGTTTTAAAGCTAGAGCAAAGTTTCTGGTGTCATCTAAATGGAAGAATTACTCAATTTGAATATGAAAAATATAAATGTTGGTATAATAAAACTTTGATTACCAGTCTTTTTAATCCAATTAGTAGCTATAATTGGGAGTGATGGTGTTACAGTAGGCTACTGGTCACAATCTGGCCCTCTGGTAGCGAGGACATTTTTTTGTGTGACTCCTCTCTATCATCAAAGTTGCCCATCCCTGCTGGAAGTGGTGAAAGTCATAAAAGTTCCCATTTGTGGAGATGATCTTGCTGAACACAAACTTCACTGTTGCATAAACTTTTGTTACCCACATAACTTATTTCAAGCATTTCATTGAAATCCTGTTAATCCACATACAAAAACCCCATTGACTTTTACACAAGAACCAAGTGCTACCATCCAGGTCTTCTGGACTTATTCCTGTGGTAAGTACAGTTCAGTGTAGCATCCATGCAACTGTCACCAGCTCTCAACAGCCTCTCGTAAACTTCTAACATTAGAAACCATAGACAACACAACAGTAAACATGTCGTACCCCACGCATGATGAAATCCCTGTGTGGGCCAATCAGTAACTAACATGTCTCCTTGTTTTGAGCTGTATAACTGCAGTCTCCTCTGGAGCCATCAGTGTCAGTTATTTCACCACGCTTTGTCAAAATCACATCAGTGGTGTCTGACATTTTGACAACAAATGATGAAGAAGGTCTGCTGTCCTCAACAGGCTGAAACGATTACCTGTCATCTATGATCTTTCTGCAATATGATTTATGTATTTAGTGATGGTTTGTTTGATAGGGACAGATACAATTTACATGGACAAACTGAGAACAGCTCTCCCATGCAAGTAGCATAGTGTTTATAGAGGATGCTAATAGCATAATATGCACGCAATACTTACGTGTTTCATACAAGCCAGCCGCCCCACTTTCAGTGTTATAGTAGGCCTGCTACCGCTGCTCATATCATAGCTAAAAACACAGCATAAACATTCTTTATTTTTTCTATTTCATTCCAATTTGTGTGTCAGGGCTTAAAACTCCACTTCAAGGCGGACTAAAGTTGGCACAAAACTACCTGCAGTTTAGACTGGATGTCCACCCTGAAAGATCTCCTGCTCAGTTTAGACTGGATGTCCACCCTGAAAGATCTCCTGCTCAGTTTAGACTGGATGTTCACCCTGAAAGATCTCCTGCTCAGTTTAGACTGGATGTCCACCCTGAAAGATCTCCTGCTCAGTTTAGACTGGATGTTCACCCTGAAAGATCTCCTGCTCACTTTAGACTGGATGTCCACCCTGAAAGATCTCCTGCTCAGTTTAGACTGGATGTTCACCCTGAAAGAAATCCTGCTCAGTTTAGACTGGATGTCCACCCTGAAAGATCTCCTGCTCACTTTAGACTGGATGTTCACCCGGAAAGATCTCCTGCTCCGTTTAGTCTGGATGTTCACCCTGAAAGATCTCCTGCTCACTTTAGACTGGATGTTCACCCTGAAAGATCTCCAGCTCAGTTTAGACTGGATGTCCACCCTGAAAGATCTCCTGCTCAGTTTAGTCTGGATGTTCACCCCGAAAGATCTCCTGCTCCGTTTAGTCTGGATGTTCACCCTGAAAGATCTCCTGCTCACTTTAGACTGGATGTTCACCCTGAAAGATCTCCTCCTCAGTTTAGACTGGATGTTCACCCTGAAAGATCTCCTGCTCAGTTTAGACTGGATGTTCACCCTGAAAGATCTCCTGCTCAGTTTAGACTGGATGTTCACCCTGGAAGACCTCCTGCTCAGTTTAGACTGGATGTTCACCCTGAAAGATCTCCTGCTCAGTTTAGACTGGATGTTCACTCTGAAAGATCTCCTGCTCAGTTTAGACTGGATGTTCACCCTGAAAGATCTCCTGCTCAGTTTAGACTGGATGTTCACCCTGAAAGATCTCCTGCTCAGTTTAGACTGGATGTTCACCCTGAAAGATGTCCTGCTCAGTTTAGACTGGATGTTCACCCTGAAAGATCTCCTGCTCAGTTTAGACTGGATGTGCACCCTGAAAGATCTCCTGCTCGGTTTAGACTGGATGTTCACCCTGAAAGAAATCCTGCTCAGTTTAGACTGGATGTGCACCCTGAAAGATGTCCTGCTCAGTTTAGACTGGATGTTCACCCTGAAAGATCTCCTGCTCAGTTTAGACTGGATGTGCACCCTGAAAGATGTCCTGCTCAGTTTAGACTGGATGTTCACCCTGAAAGATCTCCTGCTCACTTTAGACTGGATGTTCACCCTGAAAGATCTCCTGCTCCATAACCACAGACAACTTAAACATATTGGACATACAAACAAGGACCAGACTCCACTCATGAATCTAACACACAAATAGTAAACTTGTTGTCCCCCACCGGTGATGTAGTTCCAGTTGTGGGTCAGTCACTATCAATGCTGCCCCCTAGTGGCACAAAGTCAGCATTACAGTGTGACTGGTGGGGAACAACAAATGATGAACATGTGCACCTTTTACACTTCTATTACAGCTGCAAAGTCCATGATGCAATCCTAGTCAACAGCATGAACGCATCGCCTGTCAACCCTCCATAACAAAACAACCGGATAGTAAATGTGTTGTCCCATTGTAATCCATTCATTGTCAATGCCGCCCCCTAGTGGCACAAAGTCAGTGTTACAGTGTGACTAACAGACGGACACCAATCCATAGTCCCCCCTTTGATGGGGGACAACTAGTAAACCTACACATTCAACTTCTGTACGACTGCAACTTCACTTGGATCTATAGAGCTGCTTGAAGCACAAGTACCTGCAGTTGAGAATCTGTGCAGCCCACTTCAGTGTGGAAGGATCACTCTCTAAACTAAACCACATCTACACCTCAACTGCTTTTACGACAACGTTCCTGCAATCCCAACAGGAAGTAGAAGTGCACTCAGAGAGTGTAGACCTCCGCCCACCTCCCCCCACCCCTGCAACCCCGACTCTACAACCTTCCTATCCCTAGCTATAGCGTATTTTACCTGGCCCCGCCCCTTTTCCGGACCACACCCCCACCACCCAGATACACTTAGCCACTCCCCTATATCCCGACTCTCGATCCCTAGCCCCGCCCCCTCCCATTGACCCGACCCGGATGGGATCCGCTCCAAAATGTAACGGGTTCTTCGTTGGCCCCTCCTACATCCTTCCAGCAAGTTTCATGATAATCAGCCCAGTCGTTTTTCTGTGATCCTGCTAACAAACGGACAAACGGCCCGGGAAACATAACCTCCATGGTGGAGGTAATGATATGAAGTGACATCTTAAACACCTCAGTTGCTGACATAACGACACCTACAACTATACTTATAGCTGTTGATAGTGCAATCAGACAAGACTTGAACATTAAAGTCGTATCTGAATCCTCACCAATCGACGTAACAAACAGCTGAGTTTATTTAACCTCGAGTTTCTGTTTCTTGTCACTCAGCCACGGCGCTGGAATGAGTTTGGGTGCAGATGCCGCTTTGAAGAAATGGCTCTGAAACTTGGAACACAAAATAAGTGAAGTTCATGTACCTCTAGAGAACTCCATTTGAGACACAATGGACACCTGGCATCAAGGTAAAGCACAGGATTGGTCCTATGACCGTGGGGAGTCATCTGAAGACCTTTGCTACAAAATATTTTATTTTTTAGGATATAATTTTTTGTGGTTTTGAAATATTGACGGATCAATTTTAGGTTGCTTTCCCCCATTTTCTAGAATGAATTTAATGTCTTAACGAGCCACGAGAAGTGGTTTGTGGTTATTGGTGATTATTGATGGTTTGAATCATTGATTTATCATTCTGAGTCATTGATTTATCATTCTCAACTATTTGATTATTGTTTCAATTATTTCAGTGTCTAGAAGAACATTGATTGCCTGCATTGGTTGAAGTGAGCGTGTATTTTGACCCTGCTCTGATGTGTTTAACAATAGGGAGAAGAGAATATTTATACAATATACTATGTTGGATAATATATATATTTACTATGTTGGATAATATGTATTATATATATATTTACTATGCCTTTTTGATTTTATAATGCGTGCTCATGCAGGCATACACATGCATACATAACACACAAGTGTGTATGTGCACGCGCAATCACAGCCTTGTAACCAACCGTGGCTTAGAGAAACACACACACACACACACACTTAATCCACACTCAACACTCCAGAATACACTCAAGATTACACACATTGCACAATACACACACTCACAAAATTGTACATACAGTATATGCATACACACAAACATGGCTGTAAACGCACACATTTAGCAGCAATAGAAAATAATTTGTGCAATTAGTACATCGGTCATTCCATCATTCTGTCAATCTTTGTACGTCTGATCATGTTCAGCAAAATTGGAAGTTTATTTAAACTAAAATTCCCCTAGCCTGAGGCGCAAATAATATCATTGGTTGAAGTAAACCTCAGTGGGTGGAGCCAACGCCCCATAAAGAAAATAAAAATAAATTGCAGTGCAGTGCGATTTAGCAAACTAGCAAAATTGAACTTAAAATCAAACAGAAGGGCACGGATGGATGAAAACCCTGTATCTGAAAAACATTTAAGACTTACCGGTATTTATCTTCCCAAAGCTACAGCTGCTTAAACAAGTTGATGCAAGAGCTTATTAACTTGATGTATGTCAGATAGCACAATAACAGCGACCTCTGGTGGAAGTCCTGAGACCAAAATCAGCAGCAGCTCTGTTACTACATCGAGGTGAAGGAGCACTTCCTGTTGACAGAAATAGAGAGCCAAATTCACGCCCACTTCCTGCTTCAGCTATTTATTATTATTATTATTATTATTATTATTATTATTATTATTATTATTAGCCCAAATGTTATCTGGACCTACAGTCGATCAGCTCCACCTCCATTCTCGTGTCAATTGGACTGTAAACAATAACCACGGCGCACGGAAGCAGAAGTGTTGCGCGGACATCTACTATACAACGTAAACCACTATTTTTCCGTCGTCTGTCCCAGAGTCCTATTCCTCATTAGACTGATAGACTCTGTGTGCCCAGATTGTGTTGGTGTTGGTGTGACGTCCATTGTGCGAGAGGAGAGATGTTGATGTTGTTGAGCGGTTTCATACAAATCTAAACGTTACGTTTCAGTTTTACGACAAACTGCGACTTTGTTGACCTGCAAAGTTATCTTTTAAATTGACAAAATGTACATGTGGACTTCATGGCACAATTCAAACGGGATGAATAAAGTATTGTCTCTCGCCGTTCACCACAATTTAATTCATATTTTTTCAGACGCTGGCTCGTGTGCTGAAGCAGGAAGTGGGCATAACTTTGGCTCCCTATAGAGAGCCAAAGTTCCGGTTTAGGGATTTCACATTTCGTAAAATGCTTGTAAAAAATACTTTCACTATATTTATATTACTATATTTGGAGTCAGGAGAGACCATCGAACATTTCATTTGGACAAAAAGAAAAAAGTGAAATGAGTGAAATGTTATATGGTCGCTCCTTATTCTAAATATAGCTGAATCGCTTGGTTTGACCAAGTACAACTATTTTTATAAGCATTTTACGAAGCGTCTATGGAAAAATGAATGGCGGATGAAATCCCTTTGTATGCCGAACCCGGAAGAAGGTGTGACTTTGGCTCTCTATATGACTTGATTCCAGAAACCCTGGAGTTGTGTCCCACTGTTATAGGCCTACATGTGTCTTCTCTCTAATGGCTTGATGAATGTAGGCTATAATGCAACCTGCTTATAAATAAGAGCAAATGTTTTTTTTTTTTTGTCTTATTGTCTCTTGCCTATATTTTTGTCTTAGACATTGATAAAGTCAATAAGTAGTTCTAAAGTGTAAACCAGAGCCCTCTATCTGAAAGAGTTGTGCCAATGAAAGCACTGAGACTCCAGTTGTACCCATACATCCTAGTAGGATGTTCACTATGATGCCAGGCAACAAATAGCCTAACGTTAGAGCTACCAATGAACAAAGGTTTGGCTAATGTTGTTCAGCAAACAGGATTTAGTTCCAGGAACTAAGAAAAGGGAAATTGCCCCCAGCTAACTTCCTGTTGCAGTGTTTGCTAATACAATAACTGACGTGACAGGCCATAAGCTAGGATCCAAACTCTTCCCTAGCAATACAATTCTGTGAAAACTGACTTGTAATTAATTAATTAATTGATAGAGTGCCAAAGTCACACCCTCTTCCGCGTTCAGCATACTGTAAGCACCATGGGATTTCATTCACCATTACTTTTTTACCATAGACGTTTCGTAAAATGCTCATACAAATCGTTTTACTTGGTCAAACCAAGCGATTTAGCTATATTTAGAATGATTCTACAATCAGCAGAGTCCATATAACATTTCACCCGGACCAAAACTAAAAAACAAAATGGATTTAAAATAAATCCAAAGGTTTTTTTTTTTTTTTTTTTTTCTCCAATTGAAATGTTCTATGGTCTCTCATGCTTCTAAATATAGCTGAATCACTTGCTTTGACCAAGTAACACTATTTTTATAAGCATTTTATGAAACGTCTGTGGAGAAATGAATGGTGGATGAAATCCGTGCTGAACACGGAAGAGGGCCTGACTTTGGCACTCTATATGTTGTCCTACAGGGCAATCTCCCAAAGCGGAACTTAAGGTCTAAAATAGTCAGCTTTCATTGTCACAATGTTGATGCATACATGGCTTTGGTCTGCTGTAGGTTATATCTGTCTTCACATGTGCCTCAGTGTGTCTCCACTTCCATGTGTTTGAGTGTATCTGTCATTCTGAAAGGGTTTTATAGCATTTGCATTGCATGTAATTCTTCAATAGGTTTGTTTTAGTTTTTTTAAGATAAGAATATTATCTGCTTTACGGCAGGAAGTGGGCCTACTTCATATTAAGGATTTAAAGTGGGAGGTGTGTTGATGTGGTGCAATAAAATGAATCCTTTCATTTGGACTGGTTATTTTCTGTAATAGAGTGCTAAAGTCAGGGTTCCTTCCTACACATTTTGATTTCAAAATTCCAGACTTTTCCAAACTCAAATCTCCAGACTTCTCTGTCAGACCACATTTGACCTCTGAGTAGACAAGGGCATCACTTTAGTGTTGAAAAGTGGTGGGGACATGCCAAAGTCAAAGAAACACCTGTGAGAAAACTTGTCTCAGGAAGTGTGACCTAGTGGCTCAGCGATAGATATGAGCAGGGGGTTATGAGAGGAAACCACAGACAGCTGAACTTTGACCTGAAGTGAAGTTATTTTGTGAAGTTGCGACTAATCAATATGGCCGCCAGGCGTACAACACGTAACACATTTAGACTGTCTATATATTTCACAGTTTGGGCTTTGGCATCTGATTCGAAGGCGTGAATAATCTGATTTGAATGCGTAAAGGTGAGATTTGAACCAGTGAACAACTACACACCAACCAGCTGTTTATCTGACTGAGCTCGAGTCAGAGGCTGTCCAGTCTCCTTCATCAGCATATTCATATCAGTGTTCAAACCACTGATGATGATAAAGATATGTCACTGCTGGTATCTTACAGTCACCAACTCGTCATGTCAACATTTCTGTAGCCAGAGTCTGATGCAGGGATTGAACCAACACACTCACCTGCTCCACTCTGCCAGGACAGCTTACCTGGACCTCTGTTAACACACTCACCTGCTCCACTCTGCCAGGACATCTTACCTGGACCTCTGTTAACACACTCACCTGCTCCACTCTGCCAGGACATCTTACCTGGACCTCTGTTAACACACTCACCTGCTCCACTCTGCCAGGACAGCTTACCTGGACCTCTGTTAACACACTCACCTGCTCCACTCTGCCAGGACATCTTACCTGGACCTCTGTTAACACACTCACCTGCTCCACTCTGCCAGGACAGCTTACCTGGACCTCTGTTAACACACTCACCTGCTCCACTCTGCCAGCACAGCTTACCTGGACCTCTGTTAACACACTCACCTGCTCCACTCTGCCAGGACAGCTTACCTGGACCTCTGTTAACACACTCACCTGCTCTACTCTGCCAGGACAGCTTACCTGGACCTCTGTTAACACACTCACCTGCTCTACTCTGCCAGGACAGCTTACCTGGACCTCTGCTAACACACTCACCTGCTCCACTCTGCCAGGACAGCTTACCTGGACCTCTGCTAACAGACTCACCTGCTCCACTCTGCCAGGACAGCTTACCTGGACCTCTGCTAACACACTCACCTGCTCCACTCTGCCAGGACAGCTTACCTGGACCTCTGCTAACACACTCACCTGCTCCACTCTGCCAGGACAGCTTACCTGGACCT
>NC_139628.1:14147047-14246515 GCF_964638095.1 Poromitra crassiceps
GACTTGACAATCAGATTTGTGGCAGTGTGGACATACTCCTAAATCAGATTTGCCTGTAATGTGAACATGGCCTTAGTTAGCACAACAGATGTTCAGATATGCTGATAGGTTTATGTACACAGCCTGTATGTGTTTATGTATTCAGCCTCATTATACATCATATGTCCTGTAAACAAACCAAAAACACCCCACACAGGATTCAAACCACTGACCTCCAACATTCAAAACCAGCTGCTCTACTAACTGAGCTATCTGTTCACTGAAGAAGCTGCTCTACTAACTGACCTATCTGTTGACTGAAGAAGCTGCTCTATTAACTGACCTATCTGTTTACTGAAGAGCACTGTGTGAGGAATAATCTTTCTAAGGAACAACTAGATGAATGGATGATAAAACATTGGTGGTTCAGAGTGCAGATAAGGGGGGTGGTATCGTGGTCCTCAACGCGACTCATATGACAGGAAAATCCATAACAACTCTAACTCTTAAGTTCTATAGACAGTTGGATCACAACCCCATTTCTGTCTTTAAGACACAGGTTCACAGCCTACTCAACCAGCTCCTTGAGAATAAACTTATCACTAAACACGCATTTATGAAAGTTGAGTATCCTATCGCACCTGTATTTTATACCCTTCCTAAAATTCATAAACACACCCCCTGGACGCCCCATAATTGCTGCTATGGATTCTGTCACTAAAAAAATCTCAGCCTTTGTGGATTATTCTCTTCAGCCCTCAGTGACAGCTCTCCCCTCATACACAAGGGATTCAATGGATTGTATCAAAATCATTCAATCTATTGAATTAACTGATACTGAACAATATTTGGTAACAATGGACATTGAATCACGTTCCTTTTGAAGCAGGCCTTCAAGCTGCAAAATGTTTATTGGAAAAAAGGACAGAGGACACCACTAGCACCCAGTGCATCTTGGCCCTCATTGAGTGTGTGCTGTGCTCACATCTAATTACTTTTTATACGGTGCTGATTTCTTCCTTCGGGTGTCAGGAGTGGCAATGGGGTCCAAGATGTCCCCGAGCTTTGCCTCCCTGTACGTGGGACTGTTCGAGGCGGATAGTATTTTTAACTCACAGACCAATCCTTTTCTTCATCACATCTCCAACTGGAAGAGGTATTTGGACGACATCTTTTTCATATGGACAGGATCCAGAACTCAATTAATACTATTCCATGAATTTATGAATTTTCAGAACCAACATCTTACATTTTCTATTTCTGTTGATGCCCATAAAATGAACTTTTTGGACATTTTAATGATCAGGGAAGGCATGTCTCTGAAAACTAACCTCTATAGAAAAAGTACAGACAGAAACTCACTCTTACATGGGGACTCGTACCACCTGACACCTGTTAAAAAGAGCCTCCTCATCTCTCAATTCAATCGGATCAGTATATCTTAATTTACAATCAACAGATCTCAAGAATCGTTTCAGAAGCAGGGGCTACAGGGAGGAGTGGATCACAGAAGCGGTTGCTTCACAAGCTGAATGCCTGCAAAGGACAAGAACCAAACAACTTGATCCTAGAATCACCTGTTGCATCCAATACTCACCTGTTGGACACGACATAGAGAAGGTCATTAAAAAAACACTGGTACATCTTAGACACAGAACCGACATTAGAAGCTAACTTTAATGTCCCTCCTCGTGTTGTCTATAAAAAAACACCTAATCTTGATAATATGCTGGTGAGATCAGACCTGCTCACTCCTCCTCCCCCCCCTCACTTTCTCAGTCAAGTCCCCGCGGGCAAATACAGATGTGGGAATTGCCAACAATGCCACTTCACTTTTTCTTTTTTTTCTTTTTTTTAACCTTTATTTATACAGGGGGAGTCTCACTGAGAGCAATGCTCTCTTTTTCAGGAGTGCCCTGTTCACATTCACACACACATTAATACCTGGAAGCTGACCAGTACAACCACAGTCTGATCTGCTGGCCACTGAGCAGCTCCACTGGAGCAGTTGGGGTTAAGGGCCTTGCTCAAGGGCACCTCAGTGGTGGTAATGAGGGAGGGGCAAGCGCTGCCTTTTACTTATAAAAGTAAGACCTTCAACCATCCACACTCGGGTAAAAGGTTTCAGATTAAGGGAATTATAACATGTAAAACACAAAATGTTGTCTATGTTGTAATGTCCCTGTGGGCTCGCCTATGTGGGGAAAACAACAAGAGCCCTCAAAAGCTGTATCACTGAGCATAGGTCTGCCATTCGTAATCATGATCCATCCAGCCCTGTAGCTGTCCACTTCACTCAGACTCATCATAACGTTTCTACTCTCAGATACTTTGGTATTGAGAATGTCCATTGCCCCCAGAGGGGAGGCGACCTTGACTCTTTACTCCTGAGGAGAGAACATTTCTGGATCTACACATTGGATACCCTCACCCCTAGAGGTCTGAATGAGGATTTCAGCATAAAACCCTTCCTCTAAGTTATTTAGCTTATATGCGAGCCTCAGCCTATTGAGTTTTGAACTGCTCTTTTGATTCATGAATATGAATGTCTGCCCCTGTTGTACTGCTGCTGCTGTCTGTTGTTATCTATTGTTGTTTATTGTTGGCCCTTCCCATTTGCTCCTGTGCTGCTCACCTTATTGTTGCTTGTTCCTTGTAGTGAGAGTTTAGTGGATTTGACTCCTATACATTTCTTAGGGTCATCCATCCTTAAAGTGTAACTAACCTCCAAAACACTTTTTTTCAGCTTTTAACCAATATATATGACTTTGGGGGTGATGTGTGAAGAATTCTGGTCAGAATTTCCACATTTGACACCAAACTGTTGCCATTTTACCATTTGTATCATTTTTCAGCAGCATACCTGGCATAAGCGCCCTCTAAGGGTCAAACACTGCTTTTTTTTTTTCTCAAATGAATGGGATATTTGACACGTCGTGACGTCACGGTGACCCAAAGACTATGGGATTTCAAGATAATTACTCCCCTACCCCCCCTGTACCCTTTCGGCTCCTCAGAACTCCAAGCCTATTCTTATTGAAGTTTGCTCTTAAAATACTGAACCAAACGTCGTCAAAGTTGGCACATGTCTTAATTATAGTTAGTTTCCCGCTGAATGTGTCACTACTTTATTAATATCTTACCTGGATAAGCTCGAATGATGATGTATATATTATCAGTCCGAGTTGGAAGCAGCTGTCTCCAGCCCAGGCATGCGGGAGAGAGTCGTACTGTAAACCTCATGCACTAGCTCCAAGCTCCGCGGGCGCGCGCAGCAGAGCAGAGCTCTCTGTGCTCTGAGAGCAGAGAGAGCAGTCTGATATTTCCGCAAACAAATATGGTCGCAGTTTAGCGCACATGTAAAATATAACGCTATACTACGACGTGACAACGTGACAAAGCTTCTCTAAACACATCGGCTACTATCATATTTCCCTGCATCCCTCCTACTGAGATTATATCGGTAATGATTTTGGACAGACTGAATGCGCGGAGGAGGAGGAGGAGAGATCTGCAGCTGTGCCCTGAGTAGCCCTGAGAGACACTCGCCTCGCTCCGACTACTGTGCCTGTCTGTGAAAAGCGTCCTGCAGTCGCACCTTCGCAAACAGATGCAGGATTCCCTCAATCCTGTACCCAATCTCAGACTGTATTCTCTAAATCGCACACCAGCCATTTCTGTCTGTGTTTGTTTGTTGCTCCGTGAGGTTACAAGCGCCCCATGCATGCAGCAGGCTGTTTCGCCAGCCGGGGTCTGGCAGGAGGGAGGAGGCGCAGGCAGCCTGCACTGCGCTGAGAGGAAAACTTTTGCACAACTTTTAACAAGAATCACGAAAAGCCCCCAAACTAAAATGAAAAAGGGACTATATGGCAACTTGGACGAGGGAATGACGTAGAGAAATCTCGCATTGTGTTACCCCAGAACGGGGGGTTTGTCGTATTGTGCGGTGTGCTGCTGTAACGAGCCCATGCCACTTTGCTCTCGTAACGTAGTTTGATACACTGCCATAGAGATACATGCAGAAAAATAATTAAATTTCTAGTTCGCCACTGAATTACCAAATTGATATAACTTTCAACCATTTTGAGCAAAGCTCTTTCCAAACAGGCCACCAGCGTTGGCTAGTTGTTGATATTTATAAAGATATGGCCCCTCTCAAATAAATTATTTTTGAGGCAGTAGGCAAACTGTAATGGCGTCGATTTCCGAAAAAAAATCTGGACTTCAACACAGCCAAAGAGTCCAGTATAGACAAGAGCATATGTCATTTCTTGGTTTTTTCCATAGGTATTTTCAAATCACTGTTCTAATACATATCTAGGGGGTTAGTCCCCCTTTAAATATAGAGCCACCTCTAGACCAGACCATTTTCAAGGTATGATGGCCTTTTGGCCTGATATTGTTTCCTTACAGGATATACCTTAAGTGCATGAAGCCCAGAGCACGTCGCTCCACACTTCCTGTATACAGTCTGTTAACTTAGTGTAGCGTGAAGCCCAGAGCACCTTGCTCCACACTTCCTGTATACAGTCTGTTAACATAGTGTAGCATGAAGCCCAGAGCACGTCGCTCCACACTTCCTGTATACAGTCTGTTAACATAGTGTAGCGTGAAGCCCAGAGCACCTCGCTCCACACTTCCTGTATACAGTCTGTTAACATAGTGTAGCGTAAATCCCAGAGCACCTCGCTCTACACTTCCTGTATACAGTCTGTTAACATAGTGTAGCGTGAAGCCCAGAGCACCTCGCTCTACACTTCCTGTATACAGTATGTTAACATAGTGTAGCGTGAAGCCCAGAGCACCTCGCTCCACACTTCCTGTATACAGTCTGTTAACATAGTGTAGCGTGAAGCCCAGAGCACCTCGCTCCACACTTCCTGTATACAGTCTGTTAACATAGTGTAGCGTGAAGCCCAGAGCACCTCGCTCCACACTTCCTGTATACAGTCTGTTAACTTAGTGTAGCGTGAAGCCCAGAGCACCTCGCTCCACACTTCCTGTATACATTCTGTTAACATAGTGTAGCGTGAAGCCCAGAGCACCTAGCTCCACACTTCCTGTATACAGTCTGTTAACATAGTGTAGCGTGAAGCCCAGAGCACCTCGCTCCACACTTCCTGTATACATTCTGTTAACATAGTGTAGCGTGAAGCCCAGAGCACCTCGCTCCACACTTCCTGTATACAGTCTGTTAACTTAGTGTAGCGTGAAGCCCAGAGCACCTCACTCCACACTTCCTGTATACAGTCTGTTAACATAGTGTAGCGTGAAGCCCAGAGCACCTCGCTCCACACTTCCTGCAGCTGCTCTTGCTTCTGATTCAATTCTGCATCCCGGGCCGTCTAGTCAGTCACAGGTAGTGACTTACACATGCACGTTACTGCAGGAACTCAATTCATTATTTTATAGTATTACGCTCAAGTAATAATCATAGTTGTGTCCTGGATAAGATGAGAGATAAGATAAGATAAGATAAGATAAGATAAGATAAGATAAGATGATCTGTAGGTATAGATCCATCTTTGGTGCAGTTGATTGTTTTCTGTAAAAGTTTCCATTCTACACAGCAGCTCTGCTACAGACAACAAGGTTTGTCTTCATTCTACACAGCAGCTCTGCTACAGACAACAAGGTTTGTCTTAATTCTACACAGCAGCTCTGCTACAGACAACAAGGTTTGTCTTCATTCTACACAGCAGCTATGCTACAGACAACAAGGTTTTCCTTCATTCTACACAGCAGCTCTGCTACAGACAACAAGGTTTGTCTTCATTCTACACAGCAGCTCTGCTACAGACAACAAGGTTTGTCTTCATTCTACAAAGCAGCTCTGCTACAGACAACAAGGTTGCTCTTCCACATTCAAATTAAATGAGTGTTACTTTGTGATGTCACAAAATCAGTGAAGTCAAAACAGCTCATTTTGAGGCACTTTTTCCTTCCATGGCTGCTGTGGCTGTATCTGATGACCATGGGCCCTATCGTTGCATCGGCCTATAAACTGCGCCCAGTGCCCGGCGCAGTGCAGATTAGTGGGCGTGGACCGGCCCACTCGATATTTTGGTGTCGGCGCTACAGGCGGCCTTAAGCATTACAACCACGCGTTTTAAGCGTAAAATTATGCACTGCCTGCTCATTGGAGAAGTGCAGTAAACGCATCACAAGCTTCCCTTTTAAGCTCCTATTCCACGGAGCGATCCAGTCCGGTCAGAAAAGCCAAGCGCTCTGAGCTCCCCCCCTCCCTTTCATCCCTGTCTGTCTCCAATATATTATTCCATACTATTATGCTTCTCAAACCTATCTAACTGCAGTTTAAATACTGCAAGCATGTAAATACGCTACACTATACAGTAGGAAGATCAAAGTGAAAAGAATGTTCTAAACGCATTGGCTAGAAATATATAGCCTATCCCTATGTGGCCTATGTCATGATGAGATTAGATTGGTGAAAGTTTGTCCAGATTAGAAAGATATCGTTTTCTCTCGCTACCTTTTCTTCTCCAGTGCTGCAGATGATGCACATAAATATAGCCTACATTATGTAAAGTCATTGCATAAATGTGTTTTTATTGTAAAAGTAAATGTGAAGTAAACCAAGTCTTATTGGAGCGGAGCGGACATCACAGTAGAACCGTGTTACGGCTGTCTCTCATCTAAATCACGTTATATCTGTGAGGCATATATATACCCCCAGGGTGACATATATGTTTCACATAGGGTTGTGTTTGGATTTCAATGTTTTATTTGGTCCAATATTGAAATGTTGGAGAATTGCATGTTGTGTGAACAGAAACATTATTTATATCTACCACGTTAGGCAATTTAGGCTGATTTGGTTGATATTTCTTCTCGAAATGTATTAGCCTCAATGCATGGTGGGAGATTTGAGGGAGTGATTGAGAGAGAGAGAGAGAGAGAGAGAGAGGGGGGGAGAGAACAGCTTTTTTTCCATCGGTCTTTGTGCTGCACGAGAGAGGGAGTGAGAGAGAAAGAGAGGGGAAGAGAACAGCCTCTGAATGACAGGGGCTCAAAACTACGATATAACTACTTTTTTCCATCGCAAGAGAGGGAGAGAGAGAGAGAGAGAGAGAGAGAGTGAGATGGAGAGGAGAGCTGTGCATAAATATGCACAATATCCGCGGCGCACTGAATAAGGCTGGTTTTGAAAAGCGCTAAGCTCTATATTAACGCCCGGGGGAAAGATATCGTTAGGCCGGTATTTAAGGCCGAAACGCCAATTCTGGCCCATTCTGGCACTGCGCCACGCCTCTTTGGCATAAAGCGCATTTCGGGGCCTAAAACCATGTTGCTATCTTCCCGAGGCAGATGCAAGGCACGTTTTTTTGCGTTTAACGCCAGTTTTTGCACCTAAGGCCTGTGGGAAAATAGAGCCCCATGTCTTCTCTCTGCTGATCATTCTGTCTCAGAACACTGCACTCAATGAGGACATCGTCACATTCACAGTAAAAGCCAGACTACAGGTCCTTCCCACCAGACTGAACCTTTCTATCTGCTCTCCTACCACTCAGGTCCCCCATTGTTTGCATCACACAGAACGGACAGTGAAACAATGTCACACATCTTGAATGGCTGTTATGCTCACAAAGGAATGAACACAGCACATCACCACAGAATAGTGGACCTCATAGCACAGGACATCAAATCATTTTCCACCCTCAGTGAGAAGGTACAAGCATTCCTGTCAAACCCTCCATGTTCCACCTCTGTAATAGTAGCCCACGTCAATTTTCCAAATCTGCCAAGACTCCAGATGTTGTATTTGTTAATAAACAGTCCAGAGAAGTGTTTGTTCTAGAGGTAGTCTGCACCTTTGACTAGTATAGAGGAAGGCTTTATGACCAAGGTCATTAAATGACCCCTCCTAAACACCATCTCAGATCTGGTTATAATGTCATTAAATACTAACCACTCCTAAACACCATCTCAGCGCTGGTTACAGGTGCAAACTATTTTTTTCAACATTTTGTCAGCCATCTTTTTTTCAGAGTAGGATTTGAATAGATATATGTCAGATACATGACATTTGTATTTAAATAGGAATTTAATGTTTTCATGAATCAAATTAAATAGGCTACACACTTACACTTTCTCAGACCTGGTTTCAACATCTGCACTCCACCATGGTCCACACTGTGGGAAGGGGGATAAAACATTTGCATAAAGTCAGATCAATATAATCTATTTGATAAACAAACATTAATCCTCATTCCTGAACTTCCCAGTGACTACATTTACATGCACATTCATATTCCACTATTATTCCGAAAATGACAATATTCAGAATTTAATAAGAGTCATGTAAACACCATATTCCGGTTGGATTTTCCGAATTAGGCCTTTTTCCAAAATTAGACTTTTTGATTAAGACGTGGCATGGCATATCCCGATCAATTCGGGTTTAGGCGCATTCTTTGGACATGTATACAGTGCATTCGGAATATGCAAATCTCAATCAGGGTTGTTACCGCAGTTTGTGACACGTGGCCATCTTGCCTGTTTTCTTTGCTTTTTAAACAAAACAACTAGCCAGAGATGCATGCCGAAAGAAAAAGCCCACATTTCATATGCAAATGAGAAACAGGCCTAATCTAGCCTACAGTTAACCATTAGGAAAGACTTGATATCAACAGGAAGTCGAAACAGGCCTAATCTAGCCTACTGTTAACCATTATGAAAGACTTGATATCAACAGGAAGGAGAAACAGGTCTAATCTAGCCTACTGTTAACCATTATGAAAGACTTGATATCAACAGGAAGGAGAAACAGGCCTAATCTAGCCTACTGTTAACCATTATGAAAGACTTGATATCAACAGGAAGGAGAAACAGGCCTAATCTAGCCTACTGTTAACCATTATGAAAGACTTGATATCAACAGGAAGGAGAAACAGGCCTAATCTAGCCTACTGTTAACCATTATGAAAGACTTGATATCAACAGGAAGGAGAAACAGGCCTAATCTAGCCTACTGTTAACCATTATGAAAGACTTGATATCAACAGGAAGGAGAAACAGGCCTAATCTAGCCTACTGATAACCATTATGAAATACTTGATATCAACAGGAAGGAGAAACAGGCCTAATCTAGCCTACTGTTAACCATTATGAAAGACTTGATATCAACAGGAAGGAGAAACAGGCCTAATCTAGCCTATTGTTAACCATTATGAAAGACTTGAGATCAACAGGAAGGAGAAACATGCCTAATCTAGCCTACTGTTAACCATTATGAAAGACTTGATATCAACAGGAAGGAGAAACATGCCTAATCTAGCCTACTGTTAACCATTATGAAAGACTTGATATCAACAGGAAGGAGAAACATGCCTAATCTAGCCGACTGTTAACCATTATGAAAGACTTGATATCAACAGGAAGGAGAAACATGCCTAATCTAGCCTACTGTTAACCATTATGAAAGACTTGATATCAACAGGAAGGAGAAACAGGCCTAATCTTGTTGCCCATTATGAAATACTATATATCAACAGGAAGGAGAAGCAGGCCTAATCTAGCCTACTGTTAACCATTATGAAATACTATATATCAACAGGAAGGAGAGACAGGCCTAATCTAGCCTACTGTTAACCATTATGAAAGACTTGGATATCAACAGGAAGGAGAAACAGGTCTAATCTAGCCTACTGTTAACCATTATGAAAGACTTGATATCAATAGGAAGGAGAAACAGGTCTAATCTAGCCTACTTTAACCATTATGAAAGACTTGGATATCAATAGGAAGGAGAAATAGGCCTAATCTAGCCTACTTTAACCATTATGAAAGACTTGCATATGAACAGGTTTTTGTATGCTCACATGTTCCAATGCCAAACTTTTCAGCAGATAAATTATGGTCGAACCATAAAGCTATTGGGTTACATCTGTCAATACTGGAAAGTGTATGTGGACCGGGATATTGGAAGTTTAGTCTTCTCCAAGATGATGAATTGAAACGAAATGATTTATTTCAAACAGTTAAAACAATACATAAAACATTTGTTGAAAGAACTAAAAGTTTCATTCTTTCATTCTTGTTTTTTGTTGTTTGTTTGTTTGTTTGTTTATTTACATAATTGGTACAGCAAATCCCTCATCAGTTGAGGAAGCATTCAAATGTAGTTCCTCTATATATTCATCTTAGGGGGGCAAAAATAAATGAAATTGAAAGAACTGTAGCTGTGAAAATTGAGCAGCTAACTCTAAATATTGATCATTCAACTGATGCATTTATAGATCAGTAAAACGATTTGAAAAATAAACAAAATTAACTATATGATTTGGTGGAACATCGCTTGCTAAAAGGTTATAATTACAAACGGGTGGAATGGATGGAGAAAGGGGAAAAATATGCAACACTTTTTTTTAGTCTCCAACATATAAATCACTGTGAAAGTATATTTCCAATCTCAAATAATGGAGAACTGTTTACTCAGACTGAAATTCTAAAGGAGATAAAAAAAATATTTTGTTAAGATATTTTCCTTTCATACATCACCTCCGCTCAACTCTCAAGACTTTTTTCCACAAAATCATGAAGGAAAATTAACTATTATGCACAAACAGTCATGTGAAGGTTTGATTACAGAGGAGGAACCTTTTTCAGTTGTAATGTCCTTTAAACCAGGGAAAACACCTGCAATAGATGGAATACCCATAGAGGTTTATCAAAAAAAAATTGATTTGGTTGAAGAATCTTTACTTTCTTTTTTTTTATTCCAATCATGAGAGACGAGTGGGTAAAATTTGACAAGCAAGCTTCATTCCCAAATAGCATGGCAACTAGTTTTGGCATAATGACTCCGTGGTAAGATGCAAACTCGTATTGGTATCTCTAAACTGTTGGTCTCAGGCTTTGTTTTATTGTAATGCACCCATGAGACACTTGGAGGCGCCTCTATAGCTTAGTCCCACCCGTGATGACGGCCTTTCAGCCTGACTGTGGGGTCTGGGACACCCTAGTGAGGGTCTTTAATTTTAACTTTAATTCTTACTTTTGTCTATCACATTTTGATAATTTTAGTGATTTTCATATGTATTCTTACTCTTGATCACACATGGTCACACGTCACTCATTTGATACATGGTAGTTTATACTAAATTTGATCTATTCAAATAACAACTTTAATATTTGTCATCATTTATGGTCTCTAGTTGTTTTCATGTATATTGTTTCCAACTAGTACTTCAAAGTATTCACCTGACCATGTAACCACAGCTGTAACCCATCCTGCTTGATTGCATTGGAAATAATTGTATCATGTGACCTGACCATAGTCACACGTCACCCATTTGATACATGGTAGTTTATACTAAAATTGATCTATTCTGATTGGCTATTGAGGATGGGGTGATGAGTCAGGAGTCGCACGTCATAGCAGATGTCACACTTGGCTTACACTTGACTTATGCTGAGAGCTGATGGCTATTGTGAGGTCACATATCACAACTGGTCCTCGTCTTGAAACTAGCTCGAGATCATCATTTTAATCATGAGAGACCAGTGGGTAAAATTAGACAAGCAAGCTTTATTCGCAAATCGCATGGCAACTAGTTTTGGCGTAATGACTCCGTGGTAAGATGCCCCTCTTCTTGTGGTGAGAGAGGAGGGCATCTGCTCAGCCTAGAATAGAGAGTCCCCCAAATGGAAGAACTAGATTTTTGGAGACTCCGGGCTCCCGGGCTTTCAGCTTACGAAAACCACCGACGGGCTTGGCCTCAGCGCACGGCGCTGGATAGAACGCTTGTTCGCCAACCGGCTCAATTCGGCGCGCTCAGTCTCTTCAGTGTCTTATGAAACTACCGACCGGGCTAAGCCTCGGGGCACGGCGGCCTCTGCAACCGGCAAAACATGGGCTGCCGGGCCTCGGCGCCACAGCGGGTACAACCGGTTTTAACTACTTCGCAAGACACAGGCTGCAGAACACAGGCTCCTCAAATCATTCTAATTACTTCAGATGGGCCGCTGGGCCTCTGCGCCACAGCGGGCGCAACCAGCTTTAGAGCCCCTGGCAGGGCCGATTTTACCAACGGCCGAAGCCCGGGACATCAAGGGGCCCTTGAATTGTGGTGGTGGTGTGGAATTCCTTGAATTTTTTTTTTTTTTACTGACGCCATTCAATTTTTTTTGCAGAGTAATAACATCCACTGTGAGAGGGCTCCCGAATTTATCGTGCTTAGGGCCCCCAGATGTACAGGGATGCCCCTGTGTGTGTGTGTGTGTGTGTGTGTGTGTGTGTGTGTGTGTGTGTGTTGTGATTGATAAATTGTGATTGGTAAATCACAAGTTCAGACACGTTGATTGACAGGTCTGACATTTAGGTTACCAATCACATGACGGGAGGCGCCCAGGCGCGCCCAGGCTGAAGCCTATTGTCCAATGACTGAGTTCATTAACCTGCTCTCAAACTGCTGCCCGCTTGCTGGAGGTGCCTGGTCCTGGAGTGAGAGAAAAAGAAAGCCTGATACCGGCGCCAGTATGTTTCCAGAAAAGAAAACTGCGACTGCAAGCGGCAGTCAAAAAAGGAAAAAAAGGGCAGAGAAAGCTAAACCTACAGTTTGTGTTTGTAAGTTAGAATGCTGACAGGAGAGCAGGTGGTGACATGAAAGTTAGTGAGAAAAGGAGAAGATACTGAATAATGACATCACAACAGTATAATCCTAATGTTGATTTAAAATGAGATATTCCTTTAAATACGGCTAAGGCGCCGCCGACACTCCCTTCCGCTTGAGGGGGGGGGGCCCTGCAGAGATGAATAGCCCCAGGGCCCATGAAGTGTAAAATCGGCCCTGGCCCCTGGGGGGCTCTAAAACCAGTACCTCAGACACAATGTTGTTATCCAACCCTATAGGGGCCGTGTCTGAGGTAGGTATAGTTTTATTGTGATTGATAGCACGTATATCACGTGAAGCCATTGGAGCCGACCTCCCAGTGGATATAGAACCCGCGCATCCGAGACTCTGAAGGAAGAATGACTGATGAGTCTCCCGTTGAGGCTAGACATGGACCAAATGACTGTGGTAAGAGTACAAAGAAAGAGAACAACTAATGTTATGTAGCCAAATGGTGTTTTTATAAATGGTATGTCCTCAGGGGACAGATTAACTCAACAGACAAACTATCCTGTATGTATCTGGATCTCTCCCTCCCGTGTGTGGACACATCAGGGAGGGAGATTAGTAGGCTATGTTACAGTATTCATAGTATTAACAGCTGCATGTAAACGGGAATGTTAGTGGATTATTCATTTTCATTAGCCATGTAAACAGCTTAAGGTGCTCTTATGCTCGAGCAAAGCTCCGTGGGGGTGGGGCCCCGCGAGTCTCCGTAGTCACCGTGCAGACCTCGCGCTGGGGCAGATGCCATTATACTCAGAAAGTGATCACCATGTATTGTACAATGGTGAGAACAGCCCGTGAAAAGTCGCAATGAAACGCTGTGCAGTACTGAGTGCGCTTTCACTCTCAAACGACCGCACATCAGCACATGAAGGACTCACCAAACTTGTTTTTACTGAAAGCCGTTTTTACTACTCAGCCCTGATAGCCTACTACTCTGTGCTGCTTTTAATCTCTCTCAATAATGCTCTTAACACAACACATTTACTTGGTGAAATGACTAAAAACGAACAGTTGCAAATCTAAGTTTATAGCCTACCACATGGGTCAAGAAATGTGGCGAAAACACAGCTCAGTGTTCAGGGCTCAATGGTTTGAATGCAGCCATGTTTGGAGAGAAGCTCGCGCTGTTAGAAAAAATATCAGGCACAACGCGAGCGGCCGCTGGACCACGCGCATAACCACGCCCAACAAATTTACGTAATTTGACGCGCCCGCCCCTCGCTCCACCCCCGCACCCTTCACGGCAGGGTGAGCATAATTCAGCCTTTAGTCTGAATATTGTCTTTTTTGGAATAAGGACAAAAATCTGAATATTGTGTGCATGTACAGTAAACGTAGTCAGTGTGACAGAGAAAATGTGTGTGACTCTTAGCCTTCTAGCAGATGCTCCTCCATACCTGAGAGACTCCAGTCTCCAGTGTGGATCCTCCAGTCCAGCAGAGAGCAGCTTCACTCCAGAGGCTCCTGGATGATTGTAGCTCAGGTCCAGCTCTCTCAGATGGGACGGGTTGGAACTGAGAGCTGAGGCCAGAGAAGCACAGCCTTCCTCTGAGACCATACAGGCTGACAGCCTACACACACACACACACACACACACACACACACACACACAGCCCAAAGCTATATGTCTGATATCTTTATGTAGACAGCTGTAAAATAGTTGCACAATGCAGTCAAATTCTAGTGACAGCATCTGCCTCAAATGCAAGTTGACCCAATGATCAGATCTGTGGCTTCAGTTGGTTCAGTTTGAGATTTTTCCACTCAGTTATATAGAAATATCGCCATGGAAAGTAATTCACCGGAGTTACAAAACTGGTTTACAAAATATGTAAACAGAGAAAATCCAACACAGTTCAGGTCAGCACGGACCTTAGCTTGGAGTAATGTGTCAACTCAATTGAAAAAAGGGAAAAAGGAAAAAGTGAATGGATCTTACCTGAGAGTCTCTAGTCTACAGTGTGGACTCTCCAGTCCAGCACAGAGCAGCTTCACTCCTGAATCCTGCAGGTCATTGTTACTCAGGTCCAGCTCTCTCAGACTAGAGGACTGGCAGCTGAGAACTGAGGCCAGAGCTTCACAGCCTCTCTCTGACAGATTACAGTCACTCAGCCTAAAGGAGAACAAGACCAGGCAAGCCTAGTTATGTTGGACCCAGACTGCTGTCCACTGTTGTGCAAGTTCACATCAAAGCTACCCTAAAGTTCAGTTCACACAGCTTTAAATGAAATAGTTCACGTTCATAGTCACAATTTTTTTTATTCTGAACTAAATGGCAGGATAAATCTTGGTGGGGAAAGTGAAAAGCAGCACTTGCCCCTCCCTCATTACCACCACTGAGGTGCCCTTGAGCAAGGCCCTTAAACCCCAGCCGCTTCAAGAGTGCAATTTTGTTCATGTGACCCTCAACACAGGCTTTGAGAATCCTGGGCCACTTACTGATACTTGTGCTTAAATTAACCCACTCATATTCTGGTTTATTTCAAGAAAAACATTTTGGCTAGTGGAAATTCTAATTGGCAGGTAACTTTAACATCTAGCAGCCATATTGGCAGGTGGACAAAAAAAGTTAATTTCAAGCCCTGCAGAGAGAGCATGTGGTGACATAGGAGTGAGTGAGAAACGGATCAAATATAGGTGGTTAAGACTGAATAATGACATCACAACTGTTAATTTACAATTAGTTATTCCTTTAAACCTGGCTTCAAATCCCCCAACTTTTTCGCGCTGGCGCCGTTCGGCCCCCAGCAAAATTTCGCCCTCTGGTAGCGAGGACATTTTTTTGTGGCCCTCTCTATCATCAAAGTTGCCCCTTCCCTGCTCTAACCTCTAAAAATATGAATGTTCAACTCTGTTCAACTAATGTTCAACTTCAACTCTGGAACACCAGAGGAATACAGGCCAGACAAGATATGCCCTCCGAACCACTATAAAAAAGCACAGAGAGAATATGACAATATGTTAGAGTCCAAACTGGACTCTAACAACCCCAGACATCTGTGGAGAGGACTCCATGCTGCCACTGCCTTCAAGGGGGAGAAACAGCAATCCCACAACACATCACCCTCCCTGCCGGATGAACTCAACCACTCAACCACTACGCTAGGTTTGACCCCTCTGCCAGGGCGCCCACCCCTCAACCCACCACCCCCCACCACCCCCTCACCCCCCATCACCCCACAACCCCTCCTCCTCTCCTCTTCTCCTCCCCCTCTCCACCACCTCTCCCCCCCACAACCTCACCACCCCACCCCTCCTCTCCCTCTCCTCCCCCCCCCAACCCCTTAAGTCAACATCCACCAGGACCTGACATGGGCCGGCCACACCGCCACTGTTGTCAAAAAGGCCCAACAGCGACTCAGGCGCCTGAAGAAATTTGGGCTAAGGCCAGAAATCCTTAGGGACTTCTACAGAGGCACCATTGTACCACCATGGACCGCAGGGCACTAAGAAGAGTGAGGCGCGCTGCCCAACACGTAACAGGATGTGAGCTGCCCTGAACTGCAGGAACTGTATAACCAGCGGGGCCTCAGGAGGTCCCTGAAGATCATCAAAGACACAAACCACCCCCACAACAGCCTGATCTCCCCGTTACCCTCAGGGAGGAGATACAGGTTCCCAAAGGCACGCACAAATCGCTTGAGGGACAGTTTCTTCCCACAGGCCACGAGACTTCTTAACATACACAAATAGTGTAGTAGCTGTACTGTACTGTAATGTAGCTGCTACCATTACATATGTCTAATGTTTAATAGTATGTTTAATTAGGTATATGCTATTTGCACCTGTGCAAACAGAACGTCAACTATGTTTAAGTATGTTTAATGTATGTACATGCCATGTGCACCTATGTGCAGTGAATATGCCACTGTCTTTGACTTGTCTTATCACTCTACTGCCTTATTGCTTGTTGTGTCTCATGTTTTCCTGCACCCATATGCCCTGTTATTTTGTACTATGTTGTAAACTGAGTCCACAGCACAAGAATTTCACACGTGATACTTGTACTACGGAGTGACAATAAAAATCTTGAATCTTGAATCTTGTTTAGCCTACATTAAGAATTTACCACAAAGTAGTTACATTAATGTAGCCTACCTCTTGTTAAACATGACCAACACACAGTAAAAACAATAATAGACTATATAGCCTATGCATGGTGTGAGGAAACCTCTGTAAAGTGGTACATTATGTGTTACACTATGGAAATTATCCCTGTGAGAGAATCCTTTGTTGTTGGAGGGTTTGTTTTCCATGAACTGAGTTTAAATAGGATACATCAGCCTAACCTACATTAGCATGAACAGCATTGATATCGAGAAAAATCCTTATGATTATTATATTGATTTCAATCATATCACCCAGCCCAATTTTTGGTAGTACTGTATAGCCCCCCTGCACATGCACCAGCCGCCACTGGATTTAAACCATCAGTCAGTTGCCAGAAAGACCATCTGCAAGGTACGCTAAACAAACAACATCATTGGTGGAATATGTAGGTAAGGAGATCTGTTCAAGTAGAATTAATCACAAGTGTCACAGCTTACATGTAGCATATGTCCTCCTTAATGCGCAGTCTGGTTTTCGCAATGGTAGGACTATGTGCTTGTTAAGTTGCTTTGATCTGCACACTATATGCATGCACTCTCTCTCCCTCTCTGTCTCTCTTCTCTTCTCGTTCCCCCTCTTTAAAATTTGGCTAGAAGCCAAGGTATGGTGAGTGCCTACCTTGCCATACCAAATGGATGCATATGTACCGACTCCTCGAATCCTGACTCTCTGGCACCTTCATATCCCTATGACCCCTCCACCCCCCCAAACATCACCCATGCCCCCATCCACTATCCAACCCACACCTTGAATTCTGACTCTCTAGCACATTCCTATCCATATGGCTAACACCCATGCGTGTTTCAAGAATGGGGAGTCAGTGAGTTAGGAAGTGAGTCAGTGAGCCCCTGAAGCTCTTCTAGGCCGGCCATCCTGTGTCCGGCAATTAATGATAGAAACAAGAACATTGATTTTGTTTCATATACTCTATGGATGAGGTGTGGTATATTGAATCTATCCAGTTTTCTAAGCACTTACACAGATTTATTGGAGGCTTTGACCACTGGCAACAGCCTCAGAAGAGCCGCCTCTGAAGCAGAGTATTTCTTCAAGTCAAACACGTCTAACTTTTCTTCTGATGACAGTAAGATGAAGACCAGACCCGACCATTGAGCAGGGGAGAGCTTGTCTGTGAAGAGAGTTCCTGATGTCAGGTATTGTTGGATCTCCTCCACTAGAGAACGGTCATTCAGCTCATTCAGACAATGGAACAGATTGATGCTTCTCTCTGGAGACAGATTCTTCTTTATCTTCTCCTTGATGTACTGGACTGTTTTCTGATTGGTCTGTGAGCTACTTCCTCTCTGTGTCAGCAGGCCTCGTAGGAGAGTTTGATTGCTCTGCAGTGAAAGCCCCAGGAGGAAGCGCAGGAACAAGTCCAGGTGTCCATTTTGGCTCTTTAAGGCCTTGTCCACAGCACTCTGGTAGACATTTGGTTTAGATTTGACTCCTAACTTCAGAGACCACGAGGATTTTGATTGTGGTTCTGACAACAGATTGACACCAGAATCGATGAATGAGATGACATGAACAGCAGCCAGAAACTCCTGAAGGCTCAGATGGACAAAGCAGAACACCTTGTCCCCCCACCCACCACGCTCCTCTTTGAAGATCTGTGTGAACACTCCTGAGTACTGTGAGGCTGCTGTGATATCAAAGCCACACTCTTTCAGGTCTTCTTCATAGAAGATCAAGTTGCCTTTCTCCAGCTGCTCAAAAGCCAGTTTTCCCAGAGAGAGAATCATCTTCTTATTCTCTGGTGTCCAGTGTGAATCTTTCTCAGTTCTCCCATGAAACTTGACATTTTGCCGTTTGGTCTGAATCACCAGGAAGTGGATGTACATCTCAGTCAGGGTCTTGGGCAGGTCTTCTCTCTTATTGGTTTTCAACACAGACTCCAGAACATTAGCAATCATGTGGCAGAAGACTGGGATGTGGCACATTATGTGGAGGGTTCGTGAAGTCTTGATGTGGAAGATTATTCTCTTGGCCTCCTCCTCATCTGTGAATCTCTTCTTAAAGTACTCCTCCTTTTGTAGGTCATTGAAGCCTCTCACCTCTGTCACCACGTCAACATACTCAAGAGGGATCTGATTGGCTGCTGCAGGTCGGGTGGTTATCCATATGCGAGCTTTGGGAAGCAATTTCCCCCTAATGAGGTTTGTCAGGAGCACGTCCAGTGAAGCTGACTCTGTAACATCAGTCAGGATCTCGTTGTTCTGGAAGTCTAGAGGAAGTCGACACTCATCCAGACCATCAAAGATAAATGCAACCTGATACTTGTCAAACCTGCAGATTCTTGCTTCTTTGGTGTCAGGAAAGAAGCGATGAATAAGCTCCACCAAGCTGCACACTCTATCTTTCTGCAGGTTCAGCTCTCGGAAAGTGAATGGAAATGTGAACTCTATATCCTGGTTGGCTTTGTCTTCAGCCCAGTCCAGAGTAAACTTCTTTGTTAAGACTGTTTTCCCAATGCCAGCCACTCCCTGTGTCATCACTGTCTTGGTTGGTTTATCTCTTCCTGGTAAGGGTTTAAAGATGTCTTGACATTTGATTGGTGTTTCTGGTCTCTGGCTTCTGGATGCTGCTTCAATCTGTGTGATCTCATGTTCATCATTGACACCTCCACTCTCTCCCACAGTCATGTCAAGCTCCGTGTAGTTCTGATTCCCAAGTGTTGGGTTTCCTGCTCTAGCAATCCCCTCAAACAAAACCTGAAACCTCTCCTTCAGGTTACTTTTGTGTTGACGTTGACACTCTGCAGACGTTTCTAAATGAATAAACAACAGAGTAAATCAATGAGAGGCAAGTAAAGAGTAATGCAATCATTTCCTGATAATTTACACATTCTCAACTCAACGGACTCTATTCAGCTCATTACTGCTGGGTGGACAACAGGTCCTGACTGGTGTAAGGTATAACGGCCGGAACACACATCTTGCGTGTGCGTGGCGTCTGCGTGGCGTGTGCGTGCTGCGGCTGGCACGCCCGTGGCATCCACACAGGCAGCGTGGCTGGGGCGGCAGCAGCTGCTGCGCTGCTGCCTGTCTCCCAACTATCTTCCTATAGAGTTTACCATTTATTAAATTTGCTATAAACAATACAATGATGATTTTAACTGAAGATCGCTTGGGCTCACTTCAGAATCGAGGCAGTATGATTTGTGTGTGTGTGTGTGTGGTGGGGAGGGGAGGAACGAAGCCACGTTGTAGCCTATCTGGTTTTTCAGAGGGCAGGAGAACTGTAGCTGTGAGCTCAGCAAATCCTCTCATCTCAAATCAAAACGAGCCTTGATTGGCAACCAGAGTCAAAAAAAATATGCCGCAAATTCGCCCAGAGAAATAAACACGGAAGTGTTGTGAGAATTTTATTGTTGATATAAAAGAGAATATGCTCTCAATTGTATAACATTGTAATTTAGGATGTTACCTGAACGCAACACAGGTGGTTACAGCCAATGACATGCACGGAAAACGTATGTATGTGTGTGTGTGTCTCTGACCCAGTGTCAGTGTCAATAAACAGCTCCATGGGAGAAGAACCACTTCTTGCTGCTGCTCTGGGAGTGCACGCGAGAACTGCTGCATTAACCCACTCTGCTAACAGTTATTATGTCTGCTTTGAAAATAGTGCTTGTATGATATGATTATGAACAGAAATAGGTCATTTTTAATGTGGATTTCTGTAGAGACGCTAGAGACACGCGCGCGGAAAGCTGAAAAAATAGGCTTCGGTTCTATTCTCTAGATGACGCGCGTCTCACGCTCGCAAGACACGCGCCTGAGACGCGCATCTGATGCCGGTGGTGTGGCTGCTGTAACCTGTTAACATGGGAACCGAAATGAAAAACGCCACGCAGACGCCACGCAGACGCACAGCACACGCAAGATGTGTGTTCCGGCCGTAAGGTAGTTGTTGTTGAGTCGATTCTTATTACTCAAGCAGGAGTTTCATGCAACCAATCGGATTCCACACTGTGCTGATTCCCATAAAGCTCTGGTTGCACTAAAATGTATATGTTAACCAAGCAGCTAGCTGCACTTCTCATTTGCTGCTGTTTATGTTCATGTATGTAAACTAATTGGGGGGAAACCTTTCAGACAATACACACAATATTGGTAATGATTGTATAAAAGCCCTGATACCCCTGAGGACCTTCTTTAATGGGATTATGGATAAAGTGACGATGCAACATGTACAACATGACTAAAGTGAGAATCAAGTTTTTAATGCAACTATTCAAATTGAGCAAATCAAATTTAAATTTAAATATAAATAATTCCATTTCACTTTCTAGTGACATCTATTTCTGCCCTTATCTTCCATGCAATTAAGTGCCCTTTGCTCTTAGATGTTCTTTTGTTAATCACTGTCCAACTTACCATTTTCTTGATTCTTCTCAAGGTCCTCTACAAGAAGCTTCTCTTCTGTCTTAAGGATATCACAGAAGATATCTTTGCCTTTATCCCCACTAGCATTCAGTGACTTATACAGTTCCCTCATCTGCTCCTGAGTGGTAGGTTTAGATCTGACATTGTCATAGCCTTCTTGCGTGAGAACATTCTCCTTCAGGAGTTTATCCAAGATCGGTGCAAGCATGGTCACTCTCTGGATGAGATCAACCCGATGTTCATCCACAAAGTGTTCCTCTGAGGAATGTAAATGAAAAATGAGCTGATTTGAGTGAGGATCAGGCTAAAATCAGCTTACATCAGGCTACTTTGCTTCTGAAGGATTACAACATGAAGGCTTTCATTTGAAAAATATATATTTATGTCTGCTTATTTTCTATCTCCAAAATGTTACTGTCTGAAATCCATCAATTCATATTTCAAAATCATAAATAACTCAATTGTTAGATTTATCGCTAGGCTGTTTGTTCTTTTCCTGATAATTGCCTTTAATCATTGTTATATGGCTGCTTGATCTAATTAGACTTTCTGATAACCCCTGAGGACCCTCTTTACTGGCGTTATGGATAAAGTGACGATGCAACATGTACAAGGTGACTAAAGTGAGAATTCACCCACTGTCTATTATAAATCCAGATAAATTACATAAACACAAATACAATGCACTCTCACAAGGCTGCCTGTCTCTCTTCACATCTTTTGTCTGGATGTAGGTCAACAAAAGTAGATACAATGACAGCCAGCACTCTAATATAAATTGTTGGCATGTTTAGATAAGTTCTATCCTTTTTCAAATGTTGCCTTTTTAAATCTTCCCATGACTCAACTCTGCATTAGATCCTTCATGTTGAACTCTTCCTCTTTCAAAGCCTTCAGCGCTTGCAAGCCCTTTTCTTTATCCGTCGCCATCATTGCTCCCTGGAAAAATCACAGGAAATATTCAACTTCAAGAACCAACGTTATCATGAACACTTTGAAAGGCTGACTGATTATACTTTATGCTGTGTATAAGCAACCAGATCCACATTTACCCTCTCAAATTGTCTTATCTCTATTCGACTCTGCTTTCAACATTTGTTTTCCACTTGTGAAACCAGGCAAGATTGTATCCAGTAACACAGATAAACAGGAGTGTTCTCCAGGGGTTTGTTTTTACAATTGTAAAATAGGGGTGGGGTTGTTCCTCATAGGTGTGCTCCCCACTTCTCCAGATAGCACTACACACCTGTCGATAAACCATGGTTGACTCAGGGTTGCAGAAAATCATCCATAATACTGCTAAGGGAATGGAATCCATTGAAACTACATGTCGATGTATTATACCGGAAAAGGCAGGATGGAGACCAGGTTACATACAAACTAGTTTTACAGAAAAAAAGCAGCACGCCTGGTAACAGATGGTTACGATGTAACCCAGGTTTCGTGAGGGAGATCCCTCATGAATTCCATTCATGATGAGATTATCTGATCCAGCGCAGCTGTCGTGGATTACTCTTTAAGACACTAACTAGCACCACCTGGGTGCAATTGCGCCTGCACGCTGATTGGCCAGACTCGGCTATCTAATCTACTCTCAGGTGCGGCGCTCTTGCTTAATCTGATTGGAAGCCTGTTTCGGGGCGGCTTCTTGCAGGGAGAGAAGTCTCCCTCAGGAAACCTGGGTTACTTCGTAACCATCCGTTTCCTATCAGTCGACTTCTCTCCCTCATGAATTCCATTCATGATGAGATTCTTCTGTAAGACACACCGTGAGGAAACCATGCAGATGTATCTGCTCCTCCGGGAGCCTGAAGTGGCCATTGCGCTCGAATGAGACGCACCACCACCAGAGCTACCACTGTGCACAAAATATGCCATATGCACACACCCCTAGCCCAGGCACATGGTGCCACCAGGGCTTAGCAGACCTCGCCAATGCTAAGGTCATCTGTAATTGTGTGGAGAGCCAGGTAACAAGGCTTGCTTCACAGAAGACCTCCCTCAGGACCCTGGTATGTTCTCGTAAGAGTGATGACCCCCAGAGTCATTAGTGACTTAGTAATTCATCACTAAGGAAACTTTGAGGAGGGTGAAGGCTGCAGTTCCATAGACTGACTGACATGGGACTCAGATCAGGCCTTAGGGTAGAAAGTAGGGCACGGGCACAGCACCACCCCAGAATCACCCAGCAGTAAGCGGCAACAGTCCTAGTATGCACCGAAGGGCATGGAGCTCACGACTCCTCTTTTTCCTTCTTTGGTCAATACAATGGCGTTGCCCTTGTCGATACAATGGCATTGGTCCCACCGAGAGCTAGCACAGCCCATATACCTGCAGATCGCTCTGCGGGCAAATCCAAGCTTGGGACACGCCACCCTGAGCGTGTCTCCAAAAAACGTGGGCACCAGTGCGCTGTGGATGCCATCGACCCCAAGAGGCAGAGGCACCATCCTCCAAATTAAACTGGGACAAGCAAAGCATGAGGGCGGCTTGTCTTCCCCTTTTTTCCCTCTTTGTCTCTTGAATCAGGGAAAAATTCATGCTTGTCAGATTGTATGACAGAGCCCAGTCTTGGCGACGGGTTGCTCAAGACAGCTTGGTCTGTAACCAATGGAGGGAGTCTGTTGCCCTGTGGGCATATGTCTAATGGAGCACTGTCAGGGCTCTGACGGGCACCATGACCCACACAGCGCTGCCTCACCATCCTGGGGAGGGTGAAAGGGCACAGCTCAATAATCAAACGGTGTGGCCCCTGGACCAGACTTTAGGGTGGAGCACAGGCAATACGCACCAACAGTCCTCCTCTGCTGAGGCATGGAGCACTGAGCAGTGAGCACATGGTCATAAGTGCCAGGGGCACAATGTGCAGCTGTGGAACCCATCGGCCCCCAAGGAGCGGATGCACCCTCTCCAGGTCACCCTGGCCACCAATGAACCAGGACAAGCAAGCCTGAAGGCGGCTGGTCCTCCAAGAATTAAGGAAGTTCCCTTTCTGACATCCCCGTATGTATGGATTGTATCAACAAACGAATGAGAGAGCCCTGCCTTGGAGACTGGTTTCCCAAGGCAGCTCGGTCTGTAATGGACTGAGTCCGTTGCCCAAACCACTCAGTCTGACAGACTGAGTGGTTTGAGCCTCGGACCAGACCTAAAGCATGGAACAGGCAATACGCAGCAACAGTCCCCATGTTCTGAAGGGCCAGGAGCACTGTGCTGCATGTTCTAAAGAGCCAGGGGCACAATGCACCATGGAAGACCTCAGCCCTAAGGCAGGGGCACAATCTCACGGTCACCCTGGTCCTCAACCAGACTGGAACAAGCAAGGCCCAAAGGCAGCTTGTCTTCCAGGCCTTACAGAAGAGGCACCTTTTGAAGAGGCGGACATACTGGACCAACCTCAAGCAAAACCGTGGGCGGGAGAACCCGCTGACATGCCGATGGTTCTACCTCCATGTCCCTGAGGGGAGAAGGATATCCGGCATCTGGGCCTGGTGAACCGGACTGCCTCTGTGCAAAGCTTTTAAGCTGCAGGTACCTCAGATTCGTCCACAGAGACGCTGAACCCATATCACTCTCTCTAGAGTGGCGCATAACCGGTACCAAGGCAAGACCGCGGTGGCAGGCTAGGGCACGGTGAGCCCGGCTGTGTGTGTGCAGGCTCGTAAGCCGCTTATACACAGACCCGTCGCCATTGCTGCTGACACATCGCACTACCTGGATTGGTGTGTGTAAAGCTCCTAAGCTGCAGCACATCTGCTCATTATCTGTGTCACTGGAACCCCCTCCAATGAGAATGGGACAAGCAAGCCCGAGCGTGGCTTGTCTTCCAGGAATTCTGGAAACTCTTCACGCTCTGACCTCCGATCCCCTATGCCTCTTGGAATATATTCCTAACCATATAAAGAGCCCAGCCTGGGAGACTGGTCACTCAAGGCAGCTTAGTCTGTGACGGACAGAGGCCGTCGCCCTGCGGGCACATGTCCAAATAAGATACACTGTCCGGGCCCGATGTTACATAAGAGTGAACACCCTCTCAGCTCTGCTTTACCGTCCTGAGGAGGGTGGCAGGGCACAGTTCAAGATTGACTGGTGTGGGCCTCGGACCAGACCTTAATATGGGGAGAAGTTAATAAGCAGCAACTGACTTGATGCATCGCAGGCATGGACCTGCTTCCCAACCTAACTGGGACAAGCAAAGCTTAAAGGCGGCTTGTCCTCCAGAAGGGAAAACATTTTGCCATAATCAGTCTCCATCTTCACACAGAAAGTGGAGGCACCATGATAACCCCCTGCTGACAATCGCTCTGTTGCACCTCCCGCATCATCATGGGAGGCAGCAGGGGGGCTGTGTTATGAGAGCGTCATCATCTCTGGGAATGCATGTTTAGCCTCTTTACACACACTGACTAGAGTGGTGTGTCATAGGTGCCGAGCCGCTGATGAACTGTGTCGACAGCGTCGCCAAACCCATCTCACTATCCGGAGTGGTGACAAGTGGCACTAGCTGAACCCTGGTCCCCACACTAGGGCCTCCTACTGGGACAAGCAAGCCCAAGCGCGGCTTATCACCCAGGAGTTAGAGAAAGAATTCCCACCATCCTTAAGGTAGCATACAGGCAATAAGTAATCAATCTATTACTCATTTCACATTTATATAGTGCCAAATCATAACAAAGTTATCTAAAGGCGCTTTACAATAGAGTAGCTGGTCAAGACACGCTCTCTATATTAGGCCCAGCAACAATTCTCACATGCACTGACTACGACCTCAATGGCAGGGAGCACTGAGCGCATATTCAGAAGAGGCAGGGGCACAGTCCTCCTGCTCCTCCTCTACTCTGCTCTGCCTGCACACACACATTTTTCCTTATTTCCCTCTATGCACCGGCTGTCCACATGCAAGCTCGTAGCTGCAAGTACGCCAGACTCTAAACACATCGTACACTTCAGTGGCGTGTACAGGTGCTAAGGCAAATCCGGTGGCAGGCCGGATGCACAATGGCGCTGAGACACATCGCATCTGTAGTGGTGTGTGTCAGCACTGAGGCGCGCTGTCTTTTCTCTTCCCCAATGCCTCCCCTACACGGAGGCCATTACAAGAGCAACACTCATTTAAGAGTCAGCTTAGCGAGTTAGCCCAGGAATGGGATGATGAGACTGCGCCTCCACTTGGTCATTCCAACCCACTTCTCTTTTGACTGCCTGCTGAGGTCGCCCAATGAAAGTGGCAGAATGTTAATGAGGAATGCTAAAGCCCTATACTCCCTCACTCCAATTGGCAGGTTAAATTCATGCAGGAGCCGGGACCTGGCTGGCCATGCATGCACGGTCCAGCCCAGAGCAATATTAAGCCTTATGCTCTCTAGGCCAGTGGTTCTCAAATGGGGGTCCGGGGACCCCCAGGGGTCCGTGGCACTTTGCCAGGGGGTCCGCGAAAAGTTTTCAGGAAAATAAAAATAAACTTTTATTTATTTATTTTTGTGTGTGCAAAAGCGTCATAGTTCAATAAAAATAGTTTATGCTTTAAATCTAAAATGGTTCATGGATCACATTCTAACAAACCTATCAATTTAAAAGTCAAGCACGTTACCGTGGAAACAATTAAGCTTAGCCCAAAATCACAAATCAGAATGGGGGGGTCCCCGGTATATTTTCTATCTTGTAAGGGGTCCTTGGCTGAAAAACATTTGAGAACCTCTGCTCTAGGCGTCCTTATCCCACCTGTCAACTTTCAACAGCCTAGGTTGATGAGAGATGGGGAGGGAGTGTATTCTTTCTAAGTAGGCCTCACTCTGCCAGAGACACAGGGAATGATCTCCCTACTCTGCAATGTCATTAGATACTAATGCCTACAGGCTTTGCCCTCTTCTCTGCTTCCTTCAACCAGCATAGTACTTTATATATAATATACATGAATGCTATTATGAACCATCGGGGACATACCCAATGGCACCACTTATCCCTCATATATACAACAGGTGCTGTCACTGACAATGTACTATCTTACATACATCCCCAATATCTATACACATAATATGTATTATTATTATTATTATTATTATTATTATTAATGTGTGCGTGAACCATGCCACATATTTGACAAACAATGCCCCCCATGGGAACTCAACAACAGAGACAAACCCCAGTGTGAATGTTTTGATGCCTTCTTTAACATTTACAAACATCCCACACTTTCATCAAATATCTTTAAGATACATCACTCCTGGCATCTTACCATGTGAACATTTCTGAAGCCAGAGTCTGATGCAGGGATTGACCACATGCATAATGTTTATCTGGGTGAGCTACAGCCCACATCTTTTCGTTTAATTGTAATTTTTGTATTTAATTCATACATATGTGTGCACCCTTGTCTCGTGTCCCCTTTTTTTTTACCAGAGTTTATCTGAAAAGGAGGGATCACTGCTTAGTAGCACCATTATGTGAATGTTTGCTGATTCTACAATATTCATCCACTTCCCATTCCCAAGGAGAACACTGCTTCCCCCTTTTATCATGTCAACACTGTTTACAGGCAGAATCTGCAGAAAAAGGGAGGTTTTACTTTGTTTCGAACCAAGTGATAGCTCTTGTTCTCACTCATAAAACCTGGGTTGTAGCACAACCCTATCATTTCCCTTCTTTTATTCTGAAACTTTCCCCAGAAAGTGTCACAACGCAGTCTAGCTTGACTCTTTTTATCGCTGTTTACTTCCCCTTGAGGCAGCTAGTAGGTGAGTTTGCTTTGCTTGTGTCTTGTGTCTGTGTTCATACTTATTTTCAATTTTATGACTAAGCATGACTGAGGTCCGTCCATATATTCCCCCGCCTTGGGCGAGTTCGTCTATGGACTACCAGGACAGCACATGGACCACAGACCCGCTGCTGCCGCTGCCTCCTGCCCCAGCCTGCTTTTGCTGCTGCAACGTTCCTCTGCCATGGGCGAATTCCAGTCACAACAACACAACAGTCAAGTGTGTGGACAACACTAAAAGGCATGCGCCCTGAGAGGCACCGCTCGCGACCAGCTCTCTACTCTAAATAAGTACGGATATGCTTTTTCCTTCTCTGTCCTACACACGTCTACTTCAGTCTCACACGACAACATACGTCTGCTCGCTGGAAATCAGAAGAGCAAGAGCGCCGCACCTGAGAGTAGATTATATAGCCGAGTCCGGCCAATCAGCGTGCATGCGCAATTGCACCCAGGTGGTGCTAGTGTCTTAAAGAGTAATCCACGACAGCTGCGCTGGATCAGATAATCTCATCATGAATGGAATTCATGAGGGAGAGAAGTCGACTGATAGGAAACCATAAAGACTACGAGACCCCTAGAGTTAGTATGTATGGATTTCCTGTCGATAACAGCAACACAAAGGATATCCTACTAACTGACCACTAAGTTTGCAATCGCAGTCCCCACACCCATCAGAAAGTGAGGACAGTTGCTAAGTGTTTGAGGGACGACTTTTTTGTTTGTTATGGCATACCTGAGCAGTTGCACAGCGCCCAAGGGCCTGATTTTGAATCCAGATTGATCAAGGAGCTATGTGAAGTCGCAGGTATTCAGAAAATCAGAACAACTCCATACCACCCACGGGGTAACCCTGTTGAAAGATTTAATAATGTTAGGCATGTTAGGAACATTGGAGAACAAACAAAGGTCATATTGGAAAGAGTTTGTAAAACCCTTAATATTGTACATGCATACATTACGTTGGTGCACTGGATGCACGTGCACCCCCTTGTGGCCAGATGGGAAAAAAACTATTTCTACATGTAAACGATTTAAACAAAATCTAATAAGATTCTCGATTCATTGTGTTCTGAATAAAATAAATCTGTACTTGACCTCTCAACTAATTTTTTCATCATTGTAAAGCCACAGCAAGAGGATGTGATGTGTGTAGTTCTTCATAGATCTAGCCTCTTCATTTTGCTCTCAGAGTGCACCAGATTAATGCATTTTACTTTAAAATGTACACAATTTCTTGTGTGCAGGCTCTTCAGGTTGGAAAGCCTAGAATCGCATATGCATACAATTGTACACGTAATGAGGTAACAGGGTTCACTCCCTATGAGTTAATGTCTGGACGTCTCCCTTGAAAGCAGATCAGTAGAAATCTCATTCAAGTTCAAGGTTCAAGGTTCAAGGATATTTATTGTCATTCCAAAACATGAAACATGAGAGGGAACGAAATATGAACTCAAGGTCCTGGTGGATAGATCAACTAGATTAACTAGGATATGATAAATCATAAAATGTCATAAAAACAACTGAGTACTAAGAAAGGAAAACAATATAAAAACATAAATTAGAGACATCATAAAAACAACATAATACCTGGTGTAAGATCAAGGAAAACAGTTTAAGGTGCATGTTTCGCTCAACAAGGAGCCACTTAAAGTTCATTTTGTTTCGCTCACAGCTGGCGGCATTAAAGTGCGAGGAGTGTGGCAGCATTCATTACAGGAGCAGCATATTTTAAATATATACATATATAGATATAATACATACTATGTACTATATATAAAAAAATAATATATATGTATATAATTAGATACGTAAAAAAGTAAAAATAAGGTAAAACGTTATGAGAAGTAGCAGCAGTATATTGCACAAACAGCATTTTTATATATACATATATAGATATAATACATGCTATGTACAATATATAAAAGATAGTAATATATATGTATATAATTAGATACGTGAAAACTAAAGTATATAACGTTAGAGTGATTATGCATTGTTCATAATTCGCACAGCCACCGGAAAGAAGCTATTCTTGAGCCTGGTGGTTCTGGCTTTGATGCTGCGTAGCCTCCTACCAGAGGGGAGAGGGGCAAACAGTCCATTGGCAGGGTGGGTACAGTCCTTCATGATTTTCGCAGCTTTCTTCCTGCATCTGTCCTGGAAGATGTCACTGATGGTTGGCAGGCTGCAGCCAATGATCATCTGTGCGGTTTTGACCACACGCTGCAGTGCGTGTTTGTCTGCGGCAGAGCAGCTGCCATACCACACAGTGATGCAGGAGGTGAGGACGCTCTCCACCACACACCTGTAGAAGGAGGTGAGGACTGAGGTGCCGAGGCCAGCACGCTTCAGCCTCCTCAGGAAGTAGAGGCGTTGGTTGGCCTTCTTCACTGTACTGGTTGTGTTCAGGCTCCATGTGAGAGTGTCGGAGATGTACACTCCCAGATATTTAAAACATGGGACAACTTCGACAGCTGCTCCCCCGATGATGAGGGGAGGGGGGGTGGAGCTGGATTTCCTGAAGTCTATTATCATCTCCTTCGTCTTCTTCACATTGATGGAGAGGTTGTTTGTGTCGCACCATGCCTTTAATTTCTCCACTTCCTGTCTTTACGCAGACTCATCGTTGTTTGTGATGAGCCCTACCACTGGCGTGGTTCACAGTACGTACAAGAACTCAGAGCTCGTTTAGAAGACAGCTACCAATTGGCTTCTCGAAATGCCCAGAAAGTAGCAGAGAGAAACATGACTAGATTTGATTCGATAGGAATGTGACTGCATCAGGACTTGAAATTGGAGACAAGATCTGTACTCCTCGAGAGTCAAGAAAAAGGGCAGGAAAGATCATCACTGACCCATCTCACCCTGGCCATGATCTGTTTGAACTCCTCCCCTCTGGCAGGTGCTACACAGCACTGTACGCCAAAACCACCAGACACAAAAACAGTTTCTACCCACAGGCCATCACTCTGATCAACACTTAAATCAGCCACTTGAACACTGAGCTGAAACACTAGAAAACACTGGAACCAGTTTACTTTTGACACTTTACCAGCTTAAACACTCAAAACCAGGAACAGTAATATCCATGTGCAGCAACATGTAACCACGTAGGCTATGCAGACACACGTCACAGCATGCCGTATCAATACAGTAGCATTCTGCATGCTTCAGCAAGACTATAGTGTCTAAGCTCCTATTGGCTAGTGTGTGTTAGGGATGTTGAAAATAAAAAAAATTCTTGACCGACGACCGACCCTCATTAGCCGACTATTGATCGGTTAACCGAGACGATTAAAATGCGCTGTTTTGCTTCTCTCTCTCCCCTTCTCCCTCTCTCTCTTCATCTCTCTCTGTGTGTCCGGCTACACAACATGACGACGAGTGCAGCAAGTCCACACGCAGCTGTCGGTGTTATGTCCCAAATGCAGGCATCAGATGGCCTACATACCGACGGCACAGAACCATCAGTATTTTGGGGAAAAGGCCAATTGTTGGGGTTGTCTTACAACCCAGGTTTTACGAGTAAGAACGAGGATTCTCACACTATGCCAAGCTGCTTCCCAGCAGCGCACCTACTGGATAATGTCCATTTTCTCAAAATTGACCCATATAAAACCATCCATTGCTCCTGAAGGCGTCATGGCTTCTGGCTATGACACGGCCACACACTCCGCCCCCATGACCACCACGTCACGTCCGTGCCATGAGCCAGGATCCTCACTCAAAGTGTCCAGAAATCTGCTGTTCTGAAGAAAGGAGCCAGGCTAGATGTGTGAGAATCCTCGTTCTTACTCGTAAAACCTGGGTTGTAGGACAACCCCAACGTTTTACTTCGTTACGAACTTCGGATTCTCACACTATGCCAATTATCCAACCAAGCTTGCTGCAAGGAAGCACCTCGTGCGACCCTGAGACCCGAGTCAGGCAACGGAGCACATGGCCGCAGTAAGTGTATTGAGAATGGAGAGAGCTGACCGTTCCTTCCCAAGCGCACGCCCTCTTTTATTTCCGCATACAAGCAATGGCAACATGGCGAGCAGCAAATTGTATTTCGTTGCTTTTTTTTTTACTGATTGCGGGCATATCGTGGGGCATATCGTCTAATATCGATCGCCCTGAATCGAATCGCATGGTATCGTGGCAGACTTTGTGATATCGGCAAAAATCGCATTGTTGTCAAATGACAACAATGTTTCAGAAATAATAATCCAAAGAGGTTCATAGTGTCTATATACTTTACTTAGATATCAGACACAGGTTTTCATTCCTACCTGACATGTTTCGACGGCAATACTTCCGTCTTCATCAGAGGTGTCACTAGATGGTGTGTGACGTGTCTTAAACAGTAGATGTTGTTTACGGAGGCGTGATCGTCCTGTCAGATTTGACAGGACGACCACGCCCCCCCGCTATCATTTCGCCGTTTGAGAATGCTGCTCCAGGTGGTGGGGACGCATATAAGTCCCCTCGCCCTGGTTCATCGTCGTTTGCGCCCACTTTCTGATCTCCACCGCCTCCATAATCCAGCACTGGTGTTTGTTGTCCTGGGTGCGGATGACTTTGGCCTTATCCCAGTCCATAATGTGGTTCTCCCTTTTGCAGTGATCTGTGATTGCCGATTTGAGATTTTCTTGTAGTGCCTGTTCCTTTATAGCCCGTGTCTGTCTTTTTGTTGTCTCCTTCTCACATTCCTTTTGGTGCTCTTTTTTGCAGGTGATGAATGACCGTCCTGTTTCTCCTATGTAGGATTTATTGCATGATTGACTTAATTGCATGATTGATTTAAGACATGTCACACTAGTGACACCTCTGATGAAGACAGAAGTATTGCCCTGTTTTACTGTTTACATTGTTTGCCCTATTTAACTATATTGCCCTATTGTTGTTGTGATTGTGTGCTCTATTTGCTGTTTGCTGTGATTTTGTACCTATTTACCTACTGCACCTTGTCCCGTAACAGAGCCCACAGCATAAGAATTTCACACGTGCGTATGTACTACGGAGTGAGAATAAAAATCTTGAATCTTGAAGATATAATATACTGTATATATAGTTTCAAATATACATACTACAGCATGCGCTGGGATGCGTCATCAGTGATGTTACTCTCGTAAAAACTCTCTCGCTCTCTCGTAACGGACAAGCCCGTCTTTTATTGTCACACGAACACCACAACACACTCATGCTGACGGTGGCCGGTGAAAAGTGTCCTCTGCATTTAACCCATCCAGGCATGTCCTTTCCTCCGAGGGGCAGGCCAGGAGCAGTGGTCGCTTTCTCGTACAGCGCCCGGGGACCAACTTCGGATGTTGTCGTCACTGGTCGGATGACGATGACAATCTGATCTTCTGCATGTTTTTAGTGGGGGGTTATATACAGAGGAACCCCCTGGGGGGGTACGGGGAGAACATGCAAACTCCACACAGAGAGAAAGGCCCTTACGACGAGATAACTCACCTGGGCAGTAGGCGCTGAAGATATGGGGGGGAACACAACCACAGCGCTCACAGTGTCCCAGGCGAGAATCGAACCCAGGACCTTCTAACTGTGAGGCGACAGCGCTACCGACTGCGCCACCGTACCCCCTGGTCGTGGGGTCGTGGGGTGTTTCGGGTCTGTCAACATCATACACCCTGGCCCAGTAGACCCAGCCGAGGCCGATTACGACCCCGACCCACGTCCCAGAAGCAGCCGCTCATGGATCAGCCTTCCTACTCTGTCTGCAACGTTGCCCGCGGAAGGGTTGATCACGCCCAATCTGCTGCAATAGAGTTAGTGCTACACCGCAGTATTGAAAAACCCTTCGGTGCATGGAGGTCTAAGGGCCTGTGGGGTGATTCCAGGCCGGGCACCTCCTTCGTCTCACCAGAACCTCCCGTGGAAGAAGGCAATCCTACCATGCCGTACCATGGGCAGGGAGGATGCCTCAAGAAGGCCTGTGCGCTGCACGTCATTCGCCTGTGCCGAGCACCTCGCTCTAGCCTGCAAGCGAAACGGCTGTCTGTCTGAACCACTGAGCACACACTGTAGAAAGAGTTGCAGGATAGCCAAGCGAATGTGATTGGATGAACGTTTGACACTAGGCCAATCAGAGGCAGAGAGGGGCGGGTCATGGCTTCGCCTTCGCCATCATGGGGAAAAAAGGAAAAGAATATCGTGTCCCTCAGTCCTCTCTTGACATCAACGCTCCTCTGCTGATTTCTCGGTGGGTAGACAGCTGCTTGCAAACATGATAGATCGCTGGCTAAAAAGCAAAACTAGTCCTCAGAAAGGGAACCGGCTCAGAAAAAACAAACAGGACAAGTCGAACAACAAGGCACTTCTAGCTGAAACGTCAACACCGAGTAACGTCAGTGTCAGTGATGTTTAGCGTTACGTTATTGACGATGAAGAATCTGATATCGATAATGACATTAATTATTAACGTTAATCCTCCTTAGGCCGAGTGCCAGTGATGTCAACGATGTTGTCGTCACTCATTAATCATTAAGCAGCCGTGAAAATCTGGTGGAAGCATTTTTAATAAAAAGTTAAACGACACACAGATGGTTTATAGAACTCTCTCCAATGCAAAATTCGAACAGGTTTAGTTGCCAGTAATGACAGTAAGAAAGGCCGATGTAGTGAGCAAAGATGGATGATTTAATATTCCATAGATCTAACCTAACCAAATCTAACTGACATCACTATTGTGAACACAAAACAAAGAAAACTTCTGATATAATATGATATTAGTGTTTTATTGTTTGTTTATTTGTTTGTTTATTTATTTAAGAAAAGGGACAATGCACACATGAGCACGTGAGTCCATCATGTAAATGTGCCAGATTTAGCCATACAGGCTAATTTTCATCTGCAGTCCCTTTTAGTAGAGTGTATCACTCAATACAAAAAAATAAAGACTTTCATAGAACCAAAAGCCTATGGCTTAGTCTGCAGAAGAAAACACGACAAAAGCCATAGTAATTTAGACTAAGGTGTGCATAAACTACTTCCTTTTTTAAATACAAAAATGTGAAATTACAGTATTATCGCTTATTGGACAGGAGAAGCAGGTATTTGTTGTTATAGTATCGCCTGAAAAAATCCCCCCCAAAGTCTATAGATCCCCCCCCAAATCTATAAATCCCCTCCAACTGAAGATCATATGGGGGGAATTCCCCCCTTATGTTCCCTTGAACTCCTCCCCTCTGGCAGGTGCTACAGAGCACTGTACTCCAAAACCAACAGACACAAAGACAGTTTCTACCTACAGACCATCACTCTGATCAAAACTTAAATCAGCCACTTGAAAACTGAGCTGAAACACTAGAAAACACTGGAACCAGTTTACTTTTGACACTTTACCAGCTTAAACACTCAAAACCAGGAACAGTAATATCCATGTGCAGCAACATGTGACCACGTAGGCTATGCAGACACACGTCACAGCATGCCATATCAATACAGTAGCATTCTGCATACACCAGGGGCGGAGCGACCCTATCAGCCCAGAGGGGGCGAAGCTCTTAGGGGGGCCCCCATCAAAAAAAAAAAAAAAAAAAAAAAAAAAAAATTTTTTTTTTTTTTTTTTTGAAGGCCAGGCCAGGCCGCAGGGCCGGTTCCAGAACAAGATGACTAGGGGTGCATCCTAGATAGGAAGGGGTGCAGATGCCCGGCCGAAGGCCGGGCCCACTCGGGTGGCCGGCCAAAGGCCGGCCGGCCGAAAAATTTGACATGTTATTTTACTAAAAATAATGCATTTGACCATCATGTCAAGTAGAATGATACCACCCAAGCAAGAATATTTCAAGTGTTTCAAGTGCTTTACTGAAATATTTGGACCATATAATGATAATACAATTATCTCAACCTTAAAAGGTTACATATAGGTGCCAAAAAGCCATAAAATCACATCAAAGAACAAAGAAAAACAACAACTATAATTCAAGTTTAAACAGTAAGTGTGCAGCTGTAGCATTTATACATTTTTTTACTTTTCAACTGAGCATGCAGACAAATAAGGGTGCAATGCATGCTTTTTCACCCCCGTAGAACCGGGCCTGCCAGGCCGCGAAGAAAAATGTGCCTTTTTTGCATGTTTGAATCGGTTTTAGCCATATTTAGTGGAATATCTCATTTTAAACACACCAATGTTATTGTCTATTGATTGAATTCCTCTCAGACTCACACCACTGACTTTATTAAATAAAGTCATTTTAAGTCACAACTGTAAAATAGCTGATAGCCCCTATATCCGAAAACACAATTTGTCACTCACTGAGCCAAGTAATATTATGTCCAAGAAAGACTACAGTGAAGCCACTTTACAGACAAGCTTGTTCTGAAGAAGAAAAATAAAAACACAGGTTGCCAGCCAGGTGGCCTGGCCTGCAAAAAAAAAAAAAAAAAAAAAATTTTTTTTTTTTTTTTTTTGATGGGCCCCCCTGACGAGTGGGCCCTGGGGCGACCGCCCCCTTGCCCCCCCTCTGGCTCCGCTACTGGCATACACGCTTCAGCAAGACTATAGGGTCTACTCTCATATTGGCTAGTGTGTGTTCCTACTGTGTGCTCATTATCGTGCAGTTCAACCAAGCGGGGCTTGCACCCCCGGCCAGTCAGAGCCCTGCTGTGATAGGACGGTGCCTACAACAAACAGCCCTGCTGCACCCAGACAGACAGCGACAGAGCAGAGCAGCTGGCTGATCCTCCGTTTACTTGCTCGTTTAGTTCATTAATATTGAACATCGCGTTTTCAAATTGCACCAAATCCGACACTGCAAATTGCAGAATACAGAAAGTTAACTCTTTATTTTACGGGGGCATTAAAAGCCCCCGTCATCCCAAATCCAAGGGCAATTTTATATATTTTTGAGGGCATTTTGCCCCGAACCCCCGCTAATTTCTGACCCTGATACACAGACACACAACTTCAACGTTATTTTATAGATAGTAGTTATTGCAAAATTTTGTAAATGTGTAAATGTTCCGTGCCTTGTTTGTTTTAAATTGTGCATACCTTTTTTTCTGTGTGTGAGTGCTTTCAGATCAACGTAAACCCGAGTCAAATTCCTTGTACAGGTATGTGTACATACTTGGCCAATAAAGCTATTTCTGATTCTGAAAATGTCAAATATAAAATGCACTGAACTTTCTCACCTGGCTTTAAAATGTTTTAAATTGTATTATTTTTACAGAAACCTGTAGTCACCCCATTATATGGTTTGCAATAACAAAAAAATAAATAAAATAGTTTTACCTTGGAAGATGTTTGCCTGGTGAATTCACAGCATCTAGATCAAGTCACAGAGACTTTCTGCCTTCACCTGTAGACAGAGAGAGAGGGTGAGAGAGAGAGAGATGCTTATTCTCCCTTGTCAGTTCATGGTGTTTGTAAACAATTGATATGAGGGTGCAGCCATGGCATCATTACGTCACTATCAAAATCTATAAACATTTTTCTAACACCACCGTTCTGAGCAAGTACCGCTTGAGGCAGACATCAGCTGATCACAGTGTGTTCACGGTGTATCAACAAAAACACAACATGTATCTGATCTTACAGACTAGTTGTGACTCGTCCTGCATATTTCACCAATGCAGAGAACTGAGATTACCACCTACTGTAAATATAGATAAATCAGGCTTCTACTAAAAGTCACAAATACAACAATGTTCTTTATGGCCACAAAGAGAACAAGTGTTGGATATTATGCCACTAGGAACACCATCTGCAAATAGCAGGTTCATGATTTGAAAGACTTTAGCAGTTAATCTTGCAAAAGTCAACATTACAGTCATAACATACAATATGATCGTGTATTCATCTAACAATATTGTTTTCCTTTATTTAAAGTGTAACTTACCCCCAAAACACTTTTTTTCAGCTTTTAACCAATATATATGACTTTGGGGGTGGTGTGTGAAGAATTCTGGTCAACATTTCCACATTTGAGACCAAACTGTTTGTATCATTTTCAGCAGCATAAGTTCCCTCTATGGGTTGAACACTGCTTTTTTTTGTGCCCTCAAATTAATGGGATATTTGGTACATCGTGACGTCACGGTGGGGTTAGCACGCGCCCCACTCATGTGAAAATGTTTTTTTTTCCATATTGATTATTACTGTAGTTCACACGGCATGAGCCCTTTAACACATTGAATGCCAGCCATGTTTTCATTCCTGTAGGTAAGTTGTGCCAGGGGTGTTTTTGACGATTCTGGCTCATTTTAGAAGAGCCGAGGATTCTTTTCTGTTAAGAATTCATGAACACCAATCATCTAAAAATAACTAATAGAATGTGTGCTTTCTCTGTCTAAAAGAGTTAGTTTGCAGAGTTAGTAGTTATGTAGATATTAGCCGTTGAGTACAGCATGGTTTCAGCGTCTGGAAATTTATTCAGAGATAAATGGCTTTTTGTGAAACAGTCACTTTAACCATTCATTTTTGGCATCAGTAAGACCGTCAGACATTCTAAACAATAGTTTTGAACAGTAATTTCCTCCATAACAACAGGAAACACCCCTCTCATTCAAACTCCTCCCTCCGTGTGTCTTCTCCTCCTTCCTCCTGGCTCTAACAGCGGGCGTGTCAGAAGCGCGTTGCTGCTGCCTGCCTGCCTGTCTGCCTGTCGGGCAAGACGAGTCTGAAATGGATTACTGTAAAATCGCGTCGCCATTTCCTTGAATGGCTTTCTCCCGCGGTGTGTGTGTGTGTGTGTGTGTGTGTGTGTGTGTGTGTGTGTGTGTGTGTGTGTGTGTGTGTGTGTGTGTGTGTGTGTGTGTGTGTTCGCGCGTTGCTGCGCGGCTCTGGGGGGAAGGGATCTCTGTCCGTTCTGTGTGTGTGTGTGTGTCCGGGCTTCTGACTGTAAAATCGCCAAGCCATTTCCGCGGGAGGCGGCTGCTTTTGTGGCTTTTGGGTCCCGTGGCTGTGACTTCTCTCGGTCTCTGTCGCCACTTAGTGGTCGGTAAAATAGATTACACACATGCTCTTGCTCCAAATAGTTATCTCGAAGATGTAAAAGGGGTTGATTGATGTCCCACCGTCAAAAAAACATGTAAGACGAGTTATTTCGGCTCTGGCACTCAAGCGCTGGATTATGTAAGACGAATTATTTCGGCTATGGCACTTAAGGTGTTAAGACCAATGCATCCCTGGGTAATGCCTACTGTGGCTAATATTAGCCGCTAGTTAGTTATGTTATATGGCAGTAAAATGCCACTGAATGACCAAATTGATATAACTGTTAACCATTTCGAGTAACACTGTTTCCATACGGATCACCAGCGTTAGTTTGTTTTTTATAACGTGGCTATATTCATAACGTTTTCTCTCTCGGATGCGTTATTTCGAATCCCACATAGGTTACGCTGGCGCAAAGCGTGTGGGTTTCAGGACGAAACAGTCTCGAGCCACTAACGTTATCTTTAGAGCACAATATTCCTGGAATGCAAGTTTAACTAAACAGTTACATGTCCTCTGCATTCTACATAAAATTAAGATATTACAGGTTGTTTTATTTTGTATGTTACATACTTATTGGCCAAGATATGTTACTTTACGGGGGAGGAATTCTGTCAGCTAAAGAAATGGAGTTAGCTTGATAACTGAGGTTCAGGAACACAAGATCACACCATGTCCGCATCATATCTCACCACCTACTCTAATCCATCACCCATTCACCTGCGCTCCTCCAATCCAATCACCGAGCCACACCGGCTTTCTATCAGCTCAATCACCTGTAGCCTATATATACTCACTGTCATACCACTTCTCTCCCGTTTGTCATGTCTTCACGACCCCGACATTCACAGTAGCTCAATACAAGTTACTAAATGATCACAGAAGAAGGAGAAAAGAGAGAAAGAAAAGCAGGAAAAGTATTAGTTCAAATCGGCTCGTTGTGTTTTCTTTTCCCCTTACCTGGCCGCTCGCGCGTTCGCCAAGCAATGGCAAACCGAGACGAGCTGTTCATCGGTTTGTCGGACGAGGATTTGTTTCCTGATCTAATTCCCGAGTCAGTCGAGGCTCAGCACAGCTTGCCCTCGTCGGGACAGACGCCCGCGTCGGGACAGAGCCGGTCCAGCCGAGTGCGCTCAGAGATCCACGCTCTCCCGGGCGCGCTGCTTCGGGTTCGCCCAGAATCCAGGCAGCCTTCCCCGGGATCCGGCCAGCGTTCCCGATCGTCGCGGAGCCCCAGGGGCCGCTCCCCGCACCGCGACCCAGCTCCCTGCCTTCGCCGCTCCAGGAGTCCTCACGGAGAAGGGGGCAACGACGACAGCCGCGCCTCGTCACGCGACGCTCCTCCGGGCCGCCGCCCACCTCCCAACCTGTGTTGGACCATCCCCCGCCTCCAGCAGGAGCTCCGAAGCCGAGGGGTCTACTTCCGTCAGGCGGACAACAAGGCAACCTTGCACCGCCTATACACCTCCTCGGCGCCGCAGCAGCAGGCACCTCAGGTATCAATCCCGCCTCCCCTCCCTTCCCAGCAGGCTCACGCCACCGCGGCCACAGCCTCCCCTTCCCCCCTCCCCTCCCATCAGGCTCAGGGCACTGTGGCCACAGCCAGCAGGCTCACGCCACCACGGCCGCAGCCTCCCCTTCCCTCCTCCTGCTCAACCTCCTTTCCGCCCTCCAGCCGCAGCGCGGTGGGGGTGCACCCATAGACTCCTGCGCACACGCATCCTCTTTCCCTCTCCCCTCGCAGTCTCTTCCTTCAGCGCCAGCGGCCAGTCTCCCCCCCCCCCCAGTTGCCCAGCGCAGCCGCCCGCCTCGGCAGCCCACCGCAACATTCCCACTATTTTAACCCCCCTTGATGCCCTCCCACCCCCTCCCCCAACCTCCCCCTCCCCTCCCCCTCCCCTTCCCCATCAAACCGTAGTTTACAATGCATTGTCTACCTTTCTTGCCTCTCTCTGTCCACCACCCGCTCTCCCGGGTCCCCACGCACACGCATCCCACCCCTCCCTCCCCGCTCAACCTCTTCTTTCTGCCTCTGCGGCTTACCCCCCTCCCTCCGTGGCCTTCGCGGCCCCTCTTTCCGCCACGGCCTCCGCGGCTACCGGCGTCATCCCCTTTCCTCCTGTTCTTCCCCTACCGGATACCCTCCCCCCCCCCCCCCTCCTCCCCTTCCCCATCACCCCTATGTTGTTTTTCCCTTGTCTGCCCCTCCCCTCCCCAGTTCCTCGGTCTACACCTTGGCTACGGTTGCTCCCGCCGTCCAGCCCCACCAGGCCGCACCTAGCCCCGTGCCGCCTTCAATCAGGCAGCAGATCCTGGCAGGTAGCTACATTGACTTGTCCTCACTGCTCCACCCAGCCACACCCGACGTTTCCCTCACCCAGCAGCTCGCCACGGTCCTCGGAGGGATCCAGCCTAGGCTGACTAGGGCTGGCCGCTCCAGGGAGCTTACGGTGGGGGAATTTGCTTACACTTTCTCCCTGTACCGGGACGTCCTCTGCGTCGCCTACCCCGGGCGCAGAGTCGAATTAGACGACTACCTATCGATCGTCCTGGACCTAGCCCTGCGCTTCGGCAATGGTTTCTACCAGTATCACGTGCTGTTTGCTTCCCAGGCGGCGGGCCACGTGCAGCAGCACAACCAGGCCACCTACTGGGGCGCAATCGATACAGAGATATATTGCCGTGTATTTGCGGCTCGCGTCTCCCTCACTTGCGAGTCTTGTGGAGCGCCCGCCCACCCAGCTACCATCTGCGTCATGGACCAGCAGCCACGCCCAGCGCCGCAGCGCCGCTCGCCGGTTGCGGGCCCGATCGGCCCCGGTCCCTCCGTCTTCGCACGGCTGGACGGCGCCCCTCCACCCTCCATCGCTCCCAGGCAACAGACGAGCCAGGGTGCAGGCGAGCGCGACAGGCGCGGAAGGCCACACTTATATCAGGGCAACCGGCTCATATGCAACAACTTCAATGACAAGGGCTGCAGCGCGTCCGGCTGCCGGTTCCTCCATACGTGCTCTTTCTGCGGCGGCGCCCACTCCAGGGTCGCTTGCCCTCATGGCCCCACCACCCACGCCAAATGACTAGGTCGCTACCTCGGGACGCCCGTTAACATCGGCGCCCTGGGGCACGCCTTGAGACACCACCCGGATCCCGATTTCGTCCGCTTCCTCGTGGATGGGTTCACCTTCGGGTTCCACCCGGGCGCCATCGCGTCCCCCGACACACCCTTCACCTGTCACAACCTCCAATCCGCCCTAAATGACCCGGACGCCGTCGACCAGCTCCTGGCCAAGGAGGTGGCGGACGGGTTCATGATGGGCCCTCTCCCCGAGCCTCCCTTCACTGTCTACCGCATCAGCCCCATAGGGATCGCCACAAGAAAATACTCCGGCAAAAAACGGCTCATCATTGATCTGTCCTCTCCTCACGGCTCCTACACCCCCAGCATCAACAGCCTCATCCCCAGTCCCGATTTCTCCATGACATACGCCACCATAAACCAAGCCATCAACCTCATCCGCCTCGCCGGCCGCGGCGCATGGCTCGCCAAGGCTGACATAGTCAGTGCTTTCAAGGTCCTCCCGATACGTCCGGACTTTTGGAGGTTTTTCGGTGTGCAGTGGAAGGGCTCGTTCTATTTTGCCGTCCGCCTCAGCTTCGGGTGCAAAAGCAGCCCGAAAATATTCAATTCTCTCTCAGAGGCACTCTGCTGGGTTCTGGCAAATGAGTACGGGCTCCCATACGTCGTCCACCTGTTGGACGACTTCCTAACCGTGACGCCTCCATCGGCGCCCCCGGCACGTGACCTCTCGCTCCTGAAGTCCGCTTTCCAGCAGCTCGGGGTCCCCCTGTCCGTGGAGAAAACCGAAGGGCCCAGCACGTCCCTTCAGTTCCTGGGGATCATTTCGCTTTATATCACTAACCACCTCCTCGCCCGACGCTGCACCAAGCGCCAGCTCCTTTCCCTGCTCGGGCACCTGGTCTTCGCCATGCGCATCATCGCCCAGGGCCGTTCTTTCATCTCCCACCTGCTATCCCTGGCTGCCTCCATTCCATCCCTCCACGGCCACATCTCCCTCAACGACGGTTGCAGGCTGGAGTTGGCACTATGGCGCGACTTCCTCTCCACGTGGAACGGGATCTCGTTTTTCTACGAGGATGCCATCTCCCGGCCAGAGGACATCCAGCTCTTTACGGACGCCGCCCCCTCTGTCGGCTTCGGTGGCTACTACGGCGGCCGGTGGTTCGCGTCCACCTGGCCACAGGAGATCCAGCTCCTCGACCCATCCTCGGCACTCTTCGAGCTGTACCCGGTGGTGGTCGCAGCACTCCTTTGGGGTCAAGAATGGTCCACTAAGGTCATCCTTATCCATTCAGACAACCAATCCACAGTCGACATCATCAATAAGGGTCGCTCTCAGTCATTACACATCATGCAATTCATCCGCCGGCTCACATTGACCGCAGCCAACCACCAATTCATCATCCGCGCAGCCCACATTCCCGGACATCAAAATGCCATAGCTGACGCTCTTTCACGTTTCTCATTCCAGAAATTCAGAGCCTTGGCGCCAGCATCAGACCCCCATCCAACTCCGGTCCTTCCGTTTTCGGCAACCATTCATCCCTAAACCCCCGGCTCCTTCATCTGGTCGCAACCACTCAACAGACCATCCTGAACAGTCTAGCCCCCAAAACCCTGTCATCATACTACACCGGCTGGTGCGCCTTCAAAGCCTTCCATACGGCACACCACCTCTCATTTCCTTCCATCGACGTCTTAACCATCACCAGCTACATCACCTACGCCCATTCCGTACTCAGGATCAGGACGTCCACCATCCAAGTCTACCTCAGTGGCATCCACTTCTTCATCAAGCTGCTCACCGGAGCGCCAGCACCCTCCATGTCTCACTCTCACGTCACCATGCTCCTGAAAGGACTCCGTAAAAACGAACCCCAGCTTCCACCTAAATGCCTCCCACTAACGTCCGATCTCCTCACTCGGTGCATCCAAACCCTCCGAGCAGGGTACTCTACCCCCGCAATCGACTCCACACTGGAGTCCATGTTCCTACTGGCCTTCTTCGGCTTCCTGCGCTGCCCTGAATTCACGTCCGACACCTCGTCTTATGACCCCTCACGACACGCCAGTCTCTCCGACATCTCCGTCCATGCCCCGGACACCCTGCGCTTCAACTTCAAAAGAAGCAAGACCGACCAAACCGGACTCACACATCCCATATTTCTATTTCGTTTAAACACGTTCCTGAGCCCGTACGACCCTATTCTGAACTACGTCCTCAGCAGACGGGCGCAACACTCCTCTCCCCAAGATCCCCTTTTCACCACTGAGACAGGCGGCGTCGCCACTCGGTTCTGGTTTCACCTTCACCTTCGCCAAATCCTCCTCAGGTCAGGGCATCTCCCCGGAGCTGTATTCCGGCCACTCGTTCCGCATCGGCGCGGCCATGACTGCATCCAGCAAGGGCCTCTCCGACCACACGGTCCAAACCTTGGGCCGCTGGTCCTCCCAAGCATACCACAGCTACATCCGCGACGACCTCGACGACATCCGACGAGCCCATCTCCTGCTGTGTTGAAGCTCTTTTGGGGGTAGGTGGAGATCGTACGTTATCCTGGGACACCGAGCCCAGCGGGCTCCCACCCAGGATGCGGTCTTCATCCCGGGCGCAGGACCTAGCAGGCTACGCCCAGAGACGTAACCCCCACTCAGAGTCTCAACCCCTGGGTTCCTGGTTCCTGACACGGCCGTGCCGCGTACTAGATGAGTCTCCAAGCAATCCTGGTTCCGGACACGCCCGTGCCGTGTACTAGAAGAGTCTCCAAGCAATCGCACCACACTCACTTATCAATAAACATATATTAATTCTAACCATGGTGTGATCTGTGTTAGTGAAATGGAGTTAGCTTGATAACTGAGGTTCAGGAACACAAGATCACACCATGTCCGCATCATATCTCACCACCTAGCCTACTCTAATCCATCACCCATTCACCTGCGCTCCTCCAATCCAATCACCGAGCCACACCGGCTTTCTATCAGCTCAATCACCTGTAGCCTATATATACTCACTGTCATACCACTTCTCTCCCGTTTGTCATGTCTTCACGACCCCCCCCTCCACACCCCTTAGTTCACATCTCGCTACGGGCAGCACGAGCGGAGTTTGCATGTTTCTCCCCGTGCTGCGCGGGTTTTCCCCGGGCACTCCGGTTTCCTCCCGCAGACTGTTAAAGATATGTTTTGCACATGCCTAATCTTGCCTCTCTGTCCTCTGAACACAGGAACCAGGGGGGGTAGGTGGAGATCGTACGTTATCCTGGGACACCGAGCCCAGAGGGCTCCCACCCAGGATGCGGTCTTCATCCCGGGCGCAGGACCTAGCAGGCTACGCCCAGGCGCAGGACCTAGCAGGCTACGCCCAGAGACGTAACCCCCACTCAGAGTCTCAACCCCTGGGTTCCTGGTTCCTGACACGGCCGTGCCGCGTACTAGATGAGTCTCCAAGCAATCCTGGTTCCGGACACGGCTGTGCCGTGTACTAGAAGAATCTCCAAGCAATCGCACCACACTCACTTATCAATAAACATATATTATATTCATTCTAACCATGGTGTGATCTGTGTTAGTGAAGGGAGTATAGGCGGCCATCTTGCCTCCAGAGTTTTCAAATCAAGTAGAATACGTTTTGCAAGAAATCTGCGGGGGTAAGTCCCGCTTTAAGCAGGAAAATCCTTTATGAAGAGAGACCTCCTAACAGTACAGATATAAAAGACATAAGTTTGTTCACATGTTGCCAGCCAACAAACAATCAGTAAACCAAGACAAATGTAGTCAGCATTACCTTGGAAGATGTTCTGTTGAATTCACAGCATCAAGTCACAGAGACTTTCTACCTTCATCTGTAGAGAAAGAGAGAGAGACAGACTGTTTACTCTCCTTTGTCAGTCCTGGGTATCTGTGTTCATTTGATGTGAGGGTGCGGCCTCATAACTTCAGGCTAAACAAGTCTAGTATTCTAGTCTGACACCAAAGCTGTCTAATCTGAGACCAGAAACCAAGAGACACCACAGATCTGGTGATGTAGTTCTACTGTCTGTGCACTAGATGGAGTGATTAACCACCACATCATCTACATCTAAACAGCAGACCAGCACAGTGATGTGTAATGCATTGAGAAGTCATTTATATTGATTTAAATTTCAATAACAGAGTAAAAATCAGAGAGTGGATCTAAAATCTGTCTGACGTCACAAACAGCTGCAATATCAAAACTCTTACTGAGGTGGATCTAAAATCTGTCTGACGACACAAACAGCTGCAATATCAAAACTCTTACTGAGGTGGATCTAAAATCTGTCTGACGACACAAACAGCTGCAATATCAAAACTCTTACTGAGGTGGATCTAAAATGTGTCTGATGTCACAAACAGCTGCAATATCAAAAACTATTACTGAGGTAGATCTAAAATCTGTCTGATGTCACAAACAACTGCAATATCAAAAACTCTTACTGAGGTGGATCTACAATCTGTCTGACGTCACAAACAGCTGTAATATCAAAACTCTTACTGAGGTGGATCTAAAATCTGTCTGATGTCACAAACAGTTGCAATATCAAACTCTTACTGAGGTGGATATATAGCCTACTTGTGCAGTATTCACATGCTGACAGTTAATATATTTATTTATATGTTTATTTGCCATGCTGGTAATTTCAGGGGAAATTGACTCAGCTGTCATCAATTTCCTTGATTGCAATAGAAACACACAGAACAAGAAAACCTAACTGGACGGAGGAGCAATGCTCTCACTGTTAGCACAATTCAGAGTTTGGAGAATATTGATCCTACCTCTCTGTCTTTCCACCATTTTCTCCTCTGCTAAAGAAACTCTCAAGCCTCTTAAAAGTCCTCCTCCCTCCTCTTATCAGTTTTCCACCTTAGGAGCTCTCTTAAGGGCTAAGATGTTTTGTGAGTAACTTTTATCTTTACCAGGATCTAGTCCTAACTTTAAGGCGAAATTCTTAGAAAACGTCATAATTCTAAGAATCTTCTTAGAATTTCGTCACTAAGAGCAACTCTTAGTACTAGGAAGCTTTATGAATACGGCCCCAGGTTTTCACACAGACAAAGCTTTAACAGCTAAGATGTCCTCTTTTTAGTCTAAATAAGATAATGTTAGGTGGTAACACAGGTACATCAAATAGTCAGTAGAGTAAAATAGAGTGTAACATTTAACTGTTAGAAAATGGCTGTTACCTTTAGGTGGAGAAAATCTGCGCCACAACTAACAAGGAAATGATCAGAGGGCGGGAGAAAGAGATAGAGAGAGAGAGACACAGAGAGAGAGAGAGAGAGAGAGAGAGAGAGAGACGGGGGGGGGGGCAGATTGTTTTTTACAACTTTATTGCAGCAAGTAGCCCTATACTTGACAAGAGCATTTTGAATAAAACATATGAAATTGAAAATGTCAGGCAGAGCAGCACTCTAAAGTTTCATCTGTCTTTTTGCATCAGTGACATTGTTAATAAATAAAACACGAACATGTTGGAAAAGAGTTTTGGGTTGTTTTGAATCTAAACTTCAGGTTTTCACACAGACAAAGCTTTAACAGCTGACATTTCCTCTTTTTAATCTAAATAAGATAATGGTAGGTGGTAACACAGGTACATCTAAGAGTCAGGAGAGTAAAATAGATTGTAAACTGATAGAAAATTGCTTTTACCTTAAGGTGGAGAAAATAATCTGCGCCACGATTAACAAGGAAATGAACCCAGAGGGCAGAGAGAGAGAGAGAGAGAGAGAGAGAGAGAGAGAGAGAGAGGGAGAGAGAGAGAGAGAGGACTTAACCAGGAAATGAACCCAGAGGGCGGAGAGAGAGAGAGAGAGAGAGAGAGAGAGAGAGAGGACTTAACCAGGAAATTAACCCAGAGGGCGGAGAGAGAGAGAGAGAGAGGACTTAACTAGGAAATGAACCCAGAGGGCGGAGAGAGAGAGAGAGAGAGAGAGCGAGAGAGAGAGAGAGAGAGAGGACTTAACCAGGAAATGAACCCAGAGGGCGGAGAGAGAGAGAGAGAGAGAGAGAGAGAGAGAGGACTTAACCAGGAAATGAACCCAGAGGGCGGAGAGAGAGAGAGAGAGAGAGAGAGAGAGAGAGAGAGAGAGAGGACTTAACCAGGAAATGAACCCAGAGGGCGGAGAGAGAGAGAGAGAGAGAGAGAGAGAGAGAGAGAGAGAGAGAGAGAGGACTTAACCAGGAAATGAACCCAGAAGGCGGAGAGAGAGAGAGAGAGAGAGAGAGGGGAGCTATAGGAGGAAGGAGGAAGCTATATACTCTAACAAATTCTGGGAAAATTGGAAGCACTTAAACAAACCACACAAAGAAGAATTAGCAATTCAAAATGGAGATACTTGGAGGAAACACTTGAAATCACACCCAATTCGGCCCAAAAAGATATATATAAAAAACTATAACTTTTAGAACCAATCATTAAAGATCAACAAAACCCCTTAGACTTTCCAATTACAGAAGGAGAACTGCAAGACAAAATCAAGGCTCTACAACCCAAAAAGGCCTGTGGTGTTGATGGTATATTAAACGAAATGATTAAATATGCTGACAATACCTTCCACACGGTCCTGCTGAAACTATTTAACATGGTGATGAGCGTAGGCTACTTCCCTGACATCTGGAACCAAGGACTAATAACACCCATCTTTAAAAAAGGGGACAAATTTGACCCCAACAATTATAGAGGGATATATGTTAGCAGCAACCTGGGGAAGATGTTCTGCTCAATTATCAACAATAGACTACAACAATTCCTCAGTGACCACAATATCCTGAGGAAAAGCCAAATCGGATTCCTACAGAACCATCGAACAACTGACCACATTTACCCTCCACACCCTCATAGAAAAACATGTAAATCAAAATAAATCAAAAATTTTCTCCTGCTTCATAGATTTTGAAAAGGCCTTCGACTCAATTTGGCACAAAGGTCTCCTACTCAGACTATTAGAAAGTGGGGTGGGAGGTAAAACATACGACATCATCAAAACAATGTACCTCAACAATAAATGTGCAGTCAAAATAGACAATAGTAGAACAGATTTCTTTCCCCAAAGCCGAGGAGTGATGCAGGGAAACAGCCTCAGTCCAACGCTATTCAATATTTATATCAATGAATTGGCAAAAACACTGGAGGACTCATCTGCTCCCGGCCTCACCCTCAACAACACAGAGATCAAATGTCTCCTGTACGCGGATGACCTGGTGCTGCTGTCTAACTCCAAGGAGGGCCTACAGCAGCTCCTAGATCATCTGCAGCAGTTCTGTCAGACCTGGGCCCTGACAGTCAACATAAAAAGACTAAGATCATGGTGTTCCAGAAAAGATCCAGGTGTCAGGGAAACAGACTCCAGTTTGTCCTGGGCTCCACCACCATAGAGCACACAAACACATACACTTATTTAGGACTAAAACTCAGCTCTACAGGGAACTTCAACATGGCTGTGAATGACCTGAGGGAAAAGGCAAGAAGGGCTTTTTACGCCATCCGAAAATCCATCCAAATTAATATCCCAATCCGAATCTGGCTCAAAATTTTCAAAACAGTAATCCAACCAATCGCCCTATATGGTAGTGAGGTATGGGGCCCACTAGCAAACCAGGAATTCTCTAACTGGGACAAACACCAAATTGAGATCCTTCACACTGAATTTTGTAGATTCATTCTAAAAGTACAAAGAAAAACCCCAAATAATGCATGCAGAGTGGAACTTGGCCAATTCCCTCTTCTAATTGACATTCAAAAAAGAGCCATTACATTCTACAGACACCTCAAAACTAGTGACCCCTCCTCCTACCATCACCAAGCCTTACAAAGCCAAGAAGAGCGCATAGAGAGGAGCCCCCTCAGCCAGCTGGTCCTGAGACTGACTCCCAACCCCCCCCCCCCCCCCAGCATCAGGACAGCCCTCAGTCTACCCGGTCCAACCAAATTATCACAAATCAAAAAGAAAACTATATTACCTATTGGAAGAATACCACAAAAACCCAAAGTAAACTAGATTGCTATTTGGCCCTAAATCGAGACTACACGGTGGCAGACTACCTGACCACTATTACTGACCCAAAAATGAGGAAGACATTGACCAGGTACAGACTCAGTGATCATAGCCTGGCAATAGAAACAGGCAGACACCGACAGACCTGGCTACCCAGAGAGGAGAGGCTGTGTTCACTCTGCTCCCAAGGAGAGGTGGAGACAGAGCACTTCCTGTTAAAATGTGACAAATATAAAGAAATTAGAGCGTCATTCATCCCCCAAATTAACCGGATATACAAAGAATTCGAAAATGTCACAGACACATCTGCACTCCAATACCTCCTTGGGGAGAAACCCGAATGCACCGTCTTAGCAGCCCATTATGTGTGGAGCTGCCAGCAGCTGAGGGACAGCCAGTGGACAGGAGAGCCGTCCACATCTGGCTGAATTAGCTAGCTTAGTGATTGTTTTTATTTTATTGCTTTTACTGCTTTTTATTGCTTTGATTTAATCTTTTATTTTATCGTATTTTACTTAGGTCACAGTTTTGTGACCTATAATTAATGAGTAACAAAATTGTTTTTGCTTATTGCTTATATTATATTAATATTTTATTCTATTCTATCTTATTCTATTATATTTTATTCCTTTTTGCTTTGTTTTGTTTTTCACTCTCTTCTGAAGATTTCAAAATAACAACGGTTATTTACAGATTCTGTGAATTTTTGTTAATATGCTGTAATTGCTCACTATTTTGCACTATCACCATTTAACTGCCTGTTTATTACAGTTCTGTTATTATTCTGAATAGATCCCGGTCAACAATGGTCTTCTATTGTACTCTATACTATCACATTCCATTTAATTTTCTTTTATCTTCCTCTTTGAATATCTTCAGATTTGGTGATTTATGTTACTGGGTAACAAAATGTCTTGTTTTCTGTTTTTGATTCTTTGTAACTGCTAAGTGTTGCTAATGTATGCTTTGGCAATGTAAGATGCACCTTATCATGCCAATAAAGCCCTTTGAATTGAATTGAATTGAATTGAGAGAGAGAGAGAGAGAGAGAGAGAGAGAGAGAGAGAGAGGACTTAACCAGGAAATGAACACTGAGGGCAGAGAGAGAGAGCCTGTCTGGAGGCTTGCAGGCTGTTTTACTGGCCTGTCTAACAGCCTGTCTGTCTGTCTGGAGGCTTGCAGGCTGTTTTACTGACCTGTCTAACAGTCTGTCTGTCTGTCTGTCTGTCTGTCTGGAGGCTTGCAGGCTGTTTTACTGGCCTGTCTAACAGCCTGTCTGTCTGTCTGTCTGTCTGTCTGTCTGTCTGGAGGCTTGCAGGCTGTTTTACTGACCTGTCTAACAGCCTGTCTACCTGGCTGTCTGTCTGGAGGCTTGCAGGCTGTTTTACTGACCTGTCTAACAGTCTGTCTGTCTGGACACTTGCCCAGCGGTGGAGCGGGATTTGATCCACTGACCTCCCGCTTGCAAAGCGCACACGCTAACGATGATGCCAAGAGAGCTGAGCTCCCTGTAGGCAACCTTCCTACAATGTTTTGGGGTGCCAGTGGGCATGGAAAGTTACATTACATGTGTGTCACATAGTCAGATAACATAACATCATTTATTTTCATATTAAACTGCCTTCATGTGTTGTTGGAAACATTGAAATTATAACCCCCCGAAATGCAGAGATGTGATTGTTTATTATTGTTTGGCATTTGTAAGTAAAAGCCTTTACATACTTGTGCATCAAACCCCTCGCCGAATGTGCCGAGGCTGGTGAGCCTCCAGGCACAGCTGCTCCTCAAAAATGTGACTCGACGCAGCTGACGCAAAGACCGCAAGTATAATACAATATAGATGGGACATTAACAGGAGAGAGTGAAAGGTATTACCAAGTAGCCTATATGCACTATACATTCTCTCCTGGGCTAACTTCTAGTAATTGAAATCCTAGTGAGATCACACAATTTACTCATAGCTGAGGACTCCCGTGAGCCCTCATCAAGCTGACATTTGAGAATAGACCTGCTGCCGCCGGCAACGCTCCAAGTCGAGGCTACCGCACAAGCATGTTTTCCACTTTATTCCTACTGTTCTGTTAATCCTATTTTTACTCATAGTTGCTTTTACTTGAAGTGTGTTTTAAATAAGTCAAAACATCAATTACATGCAACACACACACACACACACGCACACACACAAGTCGGGAGTTTACGAGGAGGCCGTGAAGGCAGCAGCACAACTGTAGCGGGAAAGCGGCTCGTCACGTGACGGGAGCAGAGCATCCAACATGGCGGGGGTGATATTTTTTTTCCATGATGGCGAAGGCAAGACCCGCCCATCTCTGCCTCACAACACTTTAAGACAGTTGACTCTGTCTTGTAGACATCACAGTCTCAATAAATGCACCAATGCCTCATGCTTGTTGTGTTGATAAATTTGACCAAATTGACTAAAACTAAAGATATGTTCTTTATATTTTACTTTTAGTTCACATCATTTCAGTTAGTTTTTTTTCTAAAGTCTAGTTTTTGTTTTATTTATTTACTTTTTATTTCAGTTAACTAAAATGATTTTTTTCCACACCTATTGTTACTTTTAGTTAACAATAGACAACAATAGAGAGCCGCGGGAATGAGTCCGGAAGTATACTTCCGGGTTCGTAAGAGGAAAAGTCTATGGGATTTAACATGGGGGTTTCGCTTAAATGCATAAAATAAGGTCTGTGATTAACACAAGTTTATCGGAACGCAAATTTGGGTTTAGCAGGATAATCTTCACAAACATGAATAACTTTTATGACTTTTGGAATGTAAATGTGTGTTTTTTAAATGTGATTTTGAGAAAACAGTTCAAAAGGGATAAAAGTTATTCACGTTTGTGAAGATTATCCTGCTGAACCCAAATTTGCGTTCCCATAAACTTTTGTTAATCACAGACGTTATTTTATGCATTTAAATGAAATCACCATTCTAAAACCCCATAGACTTTTCCACTGACAAACCAAATGGCGGCGATTTCTGGATAACCCCTACAAAAATACATCATCCCTGCGGTATTCTATACTCCTACAGTATTTCTATGATGACATCACCGACAAGAGATCCAAGACAGCCAATCACAGTTTCATGAAGCATGACATCATCCAGAGCAACAGGGTCAACCCCGCCCATTCTCTTAGCTTAAGAGTTCTCCTCCTTCCTTAGTCAAAGTTGCTCTCAGTAGCTTTGTGAACAGGTTTTAAGAGGAAACTTTTAACTAGGAACTTTTAGTGCTATTTAGGAGGCCTCCTAGTGATAAGATAAAATGTGTTGTGAATACGGGCCCTGATCTATTCTAGAGGCAGCTTCTACTACTATACTCCTGCTCCTACAGCCCCAGTGCAGCAGGTAGAACTCTGGCTCCCTCTGCTGGTCTGAGCTTCACACTCACAAGGTTTGATGGAAGTTTGACTGCAGACTACATTTTGAGGAAAGTGATGCCTACACCGACATTACTACTACTTCCTAATTACTGTACTACTACTCGATTAAACGATTTTCAGACGGCAGCCCGTCTTTATTGTCACACAACACACTACAACACATGCATGCGGCCACTACACACACTCATGCTGATGGTGGCCGGTGAAATATGTCCTCTGCATTTGACCCATCCAGGCTTGTCCTTTCCTCCAGGGGGCAGGCCAGGAGCAGTGGTCGCTTTCTCGTACAGCGCCCGGGGACCAACTTCGGATGTTGTCGTCACTGGTCGGATGACGATGACGATCTGATCTTCTGCATGTTTTTAATGGGGGGGTTATGTACGGAGGAACCCCCTGGGGGGAGCACGGGGAGAACATGCAAACTCCACACAGACAGAAAGGCCCTTACGACGAGATACCCCACCTGGGCAGTAGGCACTGAAGATATGGGGGGGAACACAACCACAGCGCCCACAGTGTCCCAGGCGAGAATCGAACTCAGGACCTTCTGACTGTGAGGCGACAGCTCTACCACTGAGCCACCGTGCCCCCACTCCAGTACTACTGTACAATTATTACTTCACAGACTGGATTTGAAGACTTTGGCCAGTGACTCGACTGGGCCATGTGCCCCCCACCACCAAAACAAAGTGTAGGGGGGTTCATACTGGTTCATACAGACAATTTTATTCAAATCTAATTTTCTTTCAAGGACTTTTTCCAGCACTGTTCTTCTGTTCATAAGAAACATTTCCCTAAACACAGGTTCATATGCTTTTAAATCATCTTTCCCAAAATACATTGTTTCTGTTTTGTCTTACATTCTGTCAAACACTCCACACATTTGATTTATGTCAAGTTATTTGTGCATTTCAAGCTCTTTTCTGCACCTCCCCACATAACAGACTTAATTTTACTAAGTACTTACATTTTGAAAGCACTTTAAGGACCTTGTATGAAGCCTGAAAAAAGGTGAACAATAATCAGACATTTGAAAGCCAATACATTTATTGATCCACTGATTTGTCTGTTCATGGTTTAAAAAAGCGACTCCATAGAACACAGCCAGCATTTCTCTTCAGATACAAATCTGTAGAATTTACACACACACACACACACACACACACACACACACACACACACACACACACACACACACACACACACACACACACACACACACACACACACACACACCTTAAATAGCAGCTTCTGTACAGCCAACACAAGAGAAAGACAATGTCAAATCTTAACTTCAAACAATAGAAACACAAAATGTTATTTAAAAAGGTAGCACATGCACGTCTTGACTCATTAAAGGGGGAATTCACTGAAACTGAGAACAACAGATTGTTATTCAAAAGTAGACAAAGGAAAAAGAAAACAATGCATCGCTTGAAACAGAAGATTTGAAGAATGTTGGACAGTTTCTCGTACCGATAAAAAGCATCGATGAATATGAAGGAAACTTATGTGGGTAAGAACTGCTCTATAGGGATCGATAACATATCTTACTGTCATTATTGATCATGTTTTATACAGGTGAAGGAGCAGGACTGTCCACACTATTCAACTTCAACCACAATCTGAGAAGATCCCAGAACATTTTCCAACATCCAAGAAGATATGTATAACTCTAAACTTATTCACCTTATGTAGCCACGCCCATTTGAGACGGTTGTGTGGTCGTGTGACGACTTCCGGCTAAAGAAAAAGAAAAAGAAAAAGGCCGGCTGCTCCAATATCATCTAACTCTGAATGAACTAATACTTTAGCCAATTGTATGTAACATACCAAATAAAAGCAAACGGCAATGTCTAAGAATGCAACGCCATGTAACTGGCTCGTTAATTCTCGCATTCCAGGGAATTACGTTAACGTCTGCGGGTCTTATAGACGTAAGTGGCTCGAGCGCTCGGAGGAGAGAAAACTTTCTGAAGCTTTCTTTGTTGGAGTCCAGGTATGTTTTACAAGAAAGTGCTCGTCATTGTCGACGCTAACGTTATCTGACCTGGCTAACAGTGGATACTCCGCTTGCTTGCTGTGTACCGAGCTCAAAGTAGTAGGCTATGTTCTTTGTTTTACCCCTGCACTGTCCGCTCCAAAAACAACTCTCTTCTTCTGACGTTCTTTTGTATTTCGCACCGTGACCGCCGGAAGTGTTAACACGACCCGGAATAATTTGGCCCACTGCAGCGTATGAACATAAGGTGAATAGGTACAACTTAAATGTATAAGTCAAAACATCCCAGTTTTCAGTCGTAATGGAAGCTTCTGTAAATATAACAGGCTTAAAAAAGCACACATACAGACACACACACACACACGAAATATAGAAAAAGGCTGCACACACGCACACAAATTCACATTATGAGATACAGTAGCCTAGTCCTACTGCTGCACCTCATATCCCTGTTTTCACAATGCCTGAAGAAAGAAAGAAAGAAAGAAAGAAAGAAAGAAAGAAAGAAAGAAAGAAAGAAAGAAAGAAAGAAAGAAAGAAAGATCTCGATTCCCTGTTTTTCTCACTGCCTTAATTTGTAAAGGAACAAAACACGACAGATGAAACAGCCTCCAATGTTCCGGGTTCATCCTAACTTCAGTGGCCTGGCACCAAAGATCAGCCAATAGCAGATGGACGTTTTGTTTTGATCTTTAGATGTTAGACTTGATACAGATTTGGCTTTGGTGTTTAGTTCCTCGCCCTATATGGATTTTGCAGCACGGATCCAGACTAGGGATGTTCATTGTCAAAATTTTCCAAAATCGATAATCGGTCAAAATTAACGATCAATTATCGATTATGGATCATATTAATACTTACCGGTAGATTTTTTTTTTTTTACAAAATGAATGCCTATGGCAGAAAATACGAAAGACAACGTGTTCTCCTCAATGAACTCTTTATTTCAATGTGTCTCCTCTCCAACACTGCTGTCCCCGGCGCATGCCGGTGTGAATTCCCCATGTTTAAAACAGTTTTGTTGGCACAAAGGCCGTGCCCAGCCAGAAAACTAGAGACTATAGCTCCACCTCACGTTAGTCGGCTGTGCAATGGAGTGGGGCGAGGAGGAACGAATTCCACCCAAACCTAGTCCCAATTTTTTTTTTTTTTTTTATAATAACAAAATCGATCCAAATGCCACAGGATCGATTCCAATCCTTAACGATCAATTATCGATTTTCGATAATTGATGAACATCCCTAATCCAGACGACACAAGAAACCACAACTAGAAAAAATTATCTGGTTCTTAATTGTGAATATTTTATGGTTTCTTTAGTCTTCTATGACGCTGTTGGTCAGGACAGAAGACGACATTTGAGGATGTCATTATTTTGTGACATTTTGTAGACCAAACGACTAATTGATTAGTCAATAGATTAATCGATAATGAAAATAATTGTTAGTTGCAACCCTTTTGAACTGAAGACTTGGAGGCAGTTTGTAACAGTAAGAAGGACTTAAAGGAAAAACTATTCTAATTTATTTTGCACATAATCTCATGTCCTAGTTTTGTCATGTCTCAGTTTTGCAGACATTCATTTAGTTTGACAGTTATTGAAAGTTGAGTTGATTTGAGTTTACAGTTAAGTTGTGAACCATTGATGTGCATGAACGACACCACTGGTCCAAAACTTATGTGCAGTCTGTTCACTCTCCCAGAATGATCCAGGACGAGCAGCAGCCTGGGACTCACAGCTCCGTCCTCTGCCCAGGCAGAGGCACCTCGGCCTGGATCTCCTCGTCAGACGACGCCCCTGCTCCCTCCGTCCTCTCCACCGCCGCCGCTTTGGTCTTTCTCTTCTTCTTCAGCTTCTTCTCTTTCTTCTTCCTGCTGCTCTTCTCTGCGTCTGAGCCTCCTCCCTCCTCCCCGTTCTTTCCCTTTCCCTTCTTCACGCCCTTCTTCTTCTTCTTCTTCTTCCTGTCCTCGGCCATGGCCGCCGGGTCGCCTTTCTTCACCGCTTTCCACTCCTCCTTCAGGCAGGCTGGAGGGAGGGACAATGGAAATGAAGGAGGACAACATGAGAAGGGAACAGGAGAGGAGGGAGGGAGATGTATTCCCCCCAGTTCCCCTCCCCCCGAACAGGAGAGGAGAGGCACTAGTGCAGCAACCAGGACACATATTCCCCCACCGGCTTCCCACCCGCAGATTGTGCCTGTATGGCCGCCCGACCAAGACGGAGGTAACACGGGGGCTCGAACCTGTGACCCTCTTGTTGGTAGGCAGGGAATCTACCGCTACACTACCCGGACGCCCGAGTCAGCGACATTTGCATTTGCTGTTGCGATCCAGCCAAGCATGTCCATAACTGATCAAGTGTCAGATTTTTCAGTGTGTGTGTGTTTGTGGTACCTGTGTGTGTGTATGTGCGTGTGTGTGTTACCTGTGTCCTGTCCCCTCAGCACGTGTCTCTCACACAGCACAGTGGTCAGATCCTCCTCCTGGCTGCCTTTATACCAGTCCTCAATCACGTCCTCATACTGCTCCACCAGCACATCACACTGACACGCACGCACGCACGCACGCACGCACACACACACACACACACACACACACACACACACACACACACACACACACACACACACACACACACACACACACACACACACTTAAGTTAGTAAAACCATGTGACTAGATAGATATCCTAATTTTAACCCACATTTAGGTGGAAATTTCGCTGAGGGTGAAAAAGAGATGTTTCATTTCACTTTAAAGGTCCCATTCCGTGCAAAAGCTGTTTTTACTTGTAAATGCATATATACTGCTGTCAGCCCTCCCTGTAATGAGTGCTCACACGCTCAGAACTGCCACAGTTGGATTTGTCCCTATCCAGCGTCCCTCTGCAGTCTCCTCCAAGCCACACCCCCAAACGCTTCGTTTGCCCAGAGGGGAATCTGGGGGAATTGGGACGTCACTAGCTTTCTCCTGCATACTGCGCGGGTCTCTCTCACACAAGCTACCTGCACCATTTAGTCTATAGCCACAAAATTAACACTTCTAGCTGGAGCGACGCCAACTGTACGTGATCCAGCAACTGCAGAGGTGCATTCGGTAAGTCTAGGCATTTTGAGATGTCCTCTTTAGCGTAGTACCGTTATGTTAACGATAACTCGCAACCTAGCGTGCTGGTCCACAGACGCTAATCTGATTGGCCGCTGGGAGCCTGGGGCGGGCTCTCCCTCAGCGGCCAATGGGAACTGTTAGTTCTGAATATATTATAGAAACAGGCCATTCTTGGGAAGCAACGAGATGAGGAAGTGAGAACTCCGTCACAACAAACGGGGTTGCTATATTTTCAACAGATTAATCCAGAATCATGTTTTATGGACCAGAGACACACGTTTTTAAGAGGTTACAGCTGCACGAATTGGGACCTTTAATGCTTTCACCTTCACCAGATGTTTTTCCTTCTTTCTCATTTAGTTGTTATTATTATTATTATTATTATTTTTAGTTGTTATTATTTAGTTATTTCTCCCTCTAAGTGTATCGGCGGATGGAGTAGGGATGTGCGCAACTACTCGGTTTAACATTTAAAGACGAGCTGAAGCCAAAAATGATTTTTCTTTACTTTTAGTTCAAATACCTATGGAGTGCACCTATTTAATAATGTATGCAAAAGAAAATCACAAAAATCTAATTTATTTAGTTTCTCACAATTTTTTACATCAAAAGTTAATTTTTCATGATTTCATTCATAACAGTAATCTACAGTTTGCTGACCTCACATAGTACTATCAAATGTCTACCCCATTTCAACCAATCATATCAAGACATAGCAGCTGTCAATCAATCTTCATTTCAGAAGAATTTTCTCCTCCAAATGAAGGAGAAAATGGCGCCTATAGTGTCTGTAATCTGGCAGAATTCCTAGCCCATAAACTAACTAATAACTTGGCCGATTGGCCATTGGTGCCTGGATGTCTGCCCACCATCTCAAGCTGAATCTTGGTAAGACAGAGCTACTCTTCCTCCCAGGGAAAGACTGTCCTCTCACTGACCTTTCCATCTCCATTGACAACACTACTGTGTTACCCTCTCAAACAGCTAAGAACCTCAGGGTGATCCTTGACAACCAGCTGCCCAACTCGGCCTGCATCACAGCGACAGCACGCTCCTGTAGGTTCTCCCTGCACAACATCCGCAAAATCCGTCCTTTCTCATGAGGGAAGTGACACAACTCCTGCTCCAGTCACTTGTCATCTCCCGCCTGGACTACTGCAATGTTCTTCTGGCCGGCCTACCTGCCTCTAACATCCAGGCGCTTCAGCTCATTCAGAACACTGCAGCCCGTCTGGTATTCAACCAACCTGACATATTTTTTTCAAATTGGTCGAGTACTCACCGAGATAGCCTTGTTTACAGCTGGAGCAATGTGCTCTATAACAGCGGTCCCCAACCACCGGGCCGCGGACCGGTAGCGGGCCGCAACGCATTTGGTACCGGGCCGCGAGCCGGTCCATTTTTTTTTTTTTATAAACATAGGCTATAATATTTTAGGCTGTGTGTGGTAGTTAAAACATAGTTTCAAGTTGATGTTTATTTATGTTTGTAGTTGAAACAAAAACATAAATACTGTAGGGTAGGCTACATACAGTACAACACAAAAGGCTGTTATTTACCCTTTGTTGCCACCTGGTGAGTAAATATATTATGTAACTAAAACCATTATAATTGACAACCGGTCCGCAACTTTTTTTCCCATGTATCTACCGGTCCTTGGCACAAAAAAGGTTGGGAACCCCCGCTCTATACGACTCTATTCACCTTATTCACCACGCCCACTTTTTCTCTCTCCCGCGTCAACGCAATTGTATTTGTTCTTCCGGTTCAGCGCTAGTTGGCGGCCAATTCCAAAACAAAACGTCAGTATGAATGAAGTTTGGCAACATTCAGAAGCTACACTGTGGCCAACTTCAGTTACATGTTCATAGCGTTACTGCTGCGAGGAGCCGATGGCTGTACCCGGTCAGCATTTAACGTTAGTTACAAAAGCACATCGACAGTGTTTGTCATTTTTTATCCCATTTTTATCCCCCATTAGTGCAAATTTTAATTGATTTATCCTGGTTGCTGCTCCACTCTCTGCCGATCTGGGGAGAGCCGAAAACTGGCTCCATGCTTCCTCCGAGACATGGGCAGTAGCCAGCCGCTTCTTTTCACCTGATAGGGGAAGCTTCACCGGTAGGACATAACCAGGGCCCGAAATTAACTTTTTGACCCACCGGCCAGTGGCGGGTAGATGTTTTCCATATTTCTTACCGGCCCAAAAAAAAAAAAACGCATTTTTGTGTCATATATCCATATATATCCATTTTTTTCAGTACATTTCAAGTAGATAAGGTATTACGTTGAAGAATACACACTTAAATAAGAGGCCAGAGTAAAATTTGAAGCAAATTATTTTAATATATTGATTGATGATTGATTAATCAATACATGTCAAGTCAATCTTATCAATACATGTCAAGTCAATTTTGAGCTTAAATTATTGTAAAAAAAACAACGCAGCTAAAAGTAATAACTGCGACAGTCTCAGTGCACTGCAGACAGCGCACAACTTGGGCTACGGACCTTTCTCTCCCACTCACACCTGGCACCTGCGTTAACTCTCCTGCACTCGTTCTCGGCTCCGGCTTTATTGGTGGTAAGCATTTTGATTCATCTCCTCATCATACGAAATCGGCAACAAGCGCGAGCGATTGATTCATTGATTGATTCGCCCGATGTAGGCTGTCAATTTAGCAGAGGTTAAAAGACGCTTTTTACCTCCGCTAAATTGACGACTGCATTCCATTCCACTCCAGTCATGTTTGGTAGCCTATAGGGCAGAGCCAGAATGAAACAGTCTCACAAAGCACTCGTGTTAGCCAGCTGCGCACCAAAACACACATAACTATGATATCCTCATATATACTGTATCATACGAGTGTCGGCAACAAGTGCGAGCGATTGATTCATTGATTGATTGATTCGCCCGACGTAGGCTGTCAATTTACCTCCGCTAAATTGATGACTGCATTTCATTCCAGAGTCACGTTTGGTAGCCTATACGGGAGAGCCAGAATGAAACAGCCTCAGGAAGCACTCATGTTATACTACTGCACTGAAATAACGTTAATTTCAGACTGCTTCCTTGTATATTGTGGCTGGGATCAGTGCTCCGCAGCGCACTCCCAGCGTTTAACAGTCGGAAAAAGACGCTAAGGTGGACACAGGCGGCTACACACAGTTTTAATATTACATGACGACTATTTTGCGACCCGCCACGTGGCGGAGAGACGCCAAACCTAACTCGCCAAAGCTAAAATATGCCCGCCATTGGCGGGTGGCGGGCTCTAATTTCGGGCCCTGGACATAACACGTGGGAGGATCACGCTATTCCAACGAGTTCCCCTCCCTCCGAACAGGCGCCCCTAACGACCAGAGGGGGCACCACTTCAGCAACCAGGATATTGCATGTTTTGGTGTGGGGTTCCTATACAGTATGAAGGAAACCCCCATGGGGCACGGGGAGAACATGCAAACTCCACACAGAAAGGCCCTTTTTGACGACCCCACCCGGGCAGCCGGCACTCAAGGACATGCGGACTGGCACGCACTCCTTCAGCGCTCACAGCGTCCAAGGTGGGAATCGAACCCAGGACCTTCTAGCTGTGAGGTGACAGCGCTTACCACTGCGCCACCGTGCCCCCCAGTGTCGACAGTGTTTTCTCACTGCCAGGCAGTAGCCTCCTGTAGGGGTTGACAGCCGGTCACACAGCCAGCTCCTCGCTGCTCGTTAAAAATGTCCAAATAGGCGTTATTCTGATCAACTCGTCACATGAATGTTAAGTTCTCATCTGACAAAATATTAAAACTTTATAACAGTTTTTCTTTTTTTGCTTGAAAACAGCTTTTTGGCTAGTCTAAAAATGATAAAGGTAGGCAAAATCTATGTCTAAAAAAATCCATGTCTAAAACGGAAAGACGATTACAAAATGACGTCATGAAGCGTCCTTATATGTGCAAAGAATAAGGTGAATACATGAATTCTCCGGAGAGAGAAAATATGCGTGAACAGGCGAGAGAGAGAGAGAGAGAGAGAGAGAGAGAGACAGAGAGAGAGAGAGAGAGAGAGAGAGAGAGAGAGAGAGAGAGAGAGGAGCAGTCAACATGGAGGATTTCACCTCTCATCAACAGCACTGTGCGGGAGACAATTCTGCTCCTTTTTCTCTCTCTCTCCTCGCCTCTTCAAGTTCATACGCACATTTTCTCTGTCCGACAGTAAACCCCGCAGAATAATATTCATGTGTAGAGTAGTTTCCATGTTGCCAAAGACTATAATGACAGTTTGAGTCTCCCAGCGGCAAAACAAGCAGTTTTAGCTAATGTGGAATGACGGTGCACAAATGCCCGACTGGATTACACTGGTAGTTGTTTAACAAGCTGTAAACAAGGCTATCTCGTGAGTACTCAACCAATTTGAAAAAAATATGTCACGATGAGTCCCTTAGACACATACAGTGTGGAAAATAGGGTCCAGGTTGAAAAAAAAAACGAAATTTAATTTAATTCATTGAATTCTCTCATGTCACGCTTCTTCACTGGCTTCCCATCTTGGCTCACATCAAAGTCAAGACACTGGCCCCTACAGGGCAGTCCACATGACAGCCCCTCCGTATCTGCAATCTATGGTCAAGTTCCAAACATCGCCTCGCTCCTCCACCGCTACGTCGGCTCAAAAGTCGCTCGTCCTGATCGCAACTCTTCTTGGTCCTGGCGCCACAATGGTGGAATGAGCTCCCCCCTTCAGTCAGAACGGCCGAATCGCTGCCAATCTTTCGGGAGAGACTAAAAACTCACCTTTTCAGGCTCCACCTGGGCCCTTCTTGAACTAACATCTTTTAATAATAATTAAAAAAATTGTCTAACATCAGTCTATGGAGCGGAGAGAGAGAACATCTCAGCACGGTTTTGCCAGTATTCTGATCTAGTGAATGAAAATAAGGTTGTATCTATGTAGGCTGTATCAGATCAAACTGGCATATAACCAATCGACCAGAGCAATAACGTTATAGCAATGCGTAACTACCAGGGTTGGGCAGTAACTCAATACATGTAATCGGGATTACGTAATCAGATTATGGAAAATAAGTAACTATAATCAGCCAAGATTACATTCGGAAAATGTGTTTAATCAGATTAGGGATAAAACGATAACTGGTTTAATGAGTAACCATGATAAAACTCGCTTACGGTAACCGTACCGTTTCAAATTTTCATTACCATTAAAAGCCTATTACCGGGATTATAGCGCTTTGAAAAACACAGTAAATACTGTCCATCATCAACCAAAGTTAACAGTCTCCCAGACTTGGTGAAATGTTTTCAATATTTTTTTAACATTTTGAGCACATTTGAACAATACCGTGATAATACTGATAACCGTGATAATTTTGGTCACTGTAATCGTGATATGCAGGCCGAGTTGTAAAGATAACGTTACATGTTTGCGTCAGTGGAGGAAATTTAAAACATATTTCGGGGCAATTTTTGCCCCCACTTTTTGGGGGCAGTTAAAAAAAGTAATTAATGCATAATGTTGCTAAAGTTTATTGCACTGGTTCCCAACCTTGGGGTCGTTATGTTTACGATGGAAAGTGAAGGGAAATATTTTCTAATAGATAATTAGATCAATCACCTAAACGCTATAAAACTTTTCAAACATATTTAATTGGAGGATGATGTTTTCTTTGTTGTGTTTGATTTTAAGATGAAAATAAAAGCGCCGAGCAACGCGCAAACACACACACACACACACACACTCCATCTCTCTTTCCTTCTCTCTCTCTCTCCTTCTCTCTCGGAGAGAGAGGTCTCCTCCGAGCAGGTCTCCTCCGAGAGAGAGAGAGAGGGAAATTTGAGACCTGCTGCAGACGGGACACGCCCACACAGTCCGCGGGAGAAAATACACTCTAAAATCGAATTGATTCTCATGACTTTTGCCATGACTGTCAAACCTAAATTTATATACTTTGCGACGTTCATCATCGTTCAAATTTGGCTGGTGGCTTATTAACATAGGTTCCTGTGATGTGATGAACTCAAAATGCTAAATAATAAAAAAAAAAATCTGGTTTCCAGGGACTTTAAGTCCAAATCGCCATTTGAGGCAAATTGGAAGAAACTCCATCAAGGCATTCCTGAGATATCGCGTTAACAAGCTTGGAAATGGCGTTCGAGAGGTCACAGTGACCTTGACCTTTGACCACCAAAATCTAATTAGTTCATGCTTGAGTCCAAGTCAATGTTTGAGGCAAATTTGATGAAATTCCGTCAATGCATTCCTGAGATATTGGGTTAACAAGCTTGAAAATGGCGTTCGAGAGGTCACAGTGACCTTGACCTTTGACCACCAAAATCTACTGTAATTAGTTCATGCTTGAATCCAAGTCAATGTTTGAGGCAAATTTGATGAAATTCCGTCAAGGCATTCCTGAGATATCGCGTTAACAAGCTGGAAAATGGCGTTTGAGAGGTCAGTGACCTTGACCTTTGACCACCAAAATCTAATCAGATCATCCTTGAGTCTAACTCGATGTTTGAGGCAAATTTGATGAAATTGCGTCAAAGCATTCCTCAGATATCGCGTTAACGAACATCGGACGGACGGGCGGACGTACGTACGTACGGACGGATGGACGTACAGACGTTCAACCCGGATCCATTATGCCTCCGGCCTGACTATCGCCGGCGGAGGCATAATAATGTGCTCAGTGTTTTCTTACGTCTAGACTAGTCAATGAGTCTAAGGTCACTTTCACATATAAGCTCGGTGTGATTCGGGAGGGTGAAGTTGCAACATTGTCTAATTTTTCATTTGGTCCGGTTCGCTTTCACACACGCAATTTGCCAAGCGCACCAAACTTTCTGAACAATGTCATGTGGTCGATACGGTCACTCATCTATTGGACAGAATATAGAGGGGAAATCTCTCCTCTTCTGCCGTCTTGCCTGCTGAGGGCTGACTGCACACAAGTGAATCCACGAAACACCACTTTTGCGATCTTGGGATTTCTGGTTTTACTTTGGTGTTACTATCAAATAAATATTTTACAAGAATGCACCCAATATGAGCAGCAGATGAGGCAGCGAGCTGTTGGGTCCAACATCATTCTGCAGATGAGACGAAGCGAGCGAGGGAGGCGCAGTGTTTTGCTTCCTTCTACCACCTTCTACTCATGATGCACTGCCTTTCCTATATTTGCTCTTGGGTTTGGTTTAGGGATGTCAACGGTTAACCGTTAACCGCCGAGAAGCACACACACAGCTGAACACCTGCTGCAGCCACAGTGAAGTGAGCGCACTGACTGCCCCGCCCCTCTGCTGCTCCTGTCTGAGCACACAGCTCAGATGTGCTCGGTGACCATTTCAGAATGATTAACACACCCAGCGAAACAATCAGCTCATACATGTTCTATAGTTTTGTTAACTCCGTGTGTGCTGTCATTACTTCTTCACTGTCTCATTCGGTCTAACTCTCTCCCTCCCTCTCTGCATGTTCATCATGCACACGCATGCATACGCTCGCACTCAATGATGAAACAGTAGTTTTTACCGTGTTACAAAAATGACATGAAGCGGTCGAATTGACGATTGAAAAGTATCAATTAACGTTAGTCTTTACTGTCCAACACATGGCAGTTCGGAGAAATTGTTTCACAACAAGAGACTGCGTGCGGAGTGCGGACTCGTTTTTATAATTTATTGTATACTCGTATACAATTTATTGTATACTCGTATATATACTCGTTTTTATCATTTATCTGCGAACCTCCCTGAGGACATCATCGGGAGGACGACTGGCGGGACCAGACGAAGGAAGAGGGGCCAGAGAGGAGGCGTAAGGCAACGTCTCTGCAGAAGGGAAAACAAGCCCCCACTACCTTCCATCATTTTAACACGTTCACTGCCAACGACGTGTTAACACGTTTTCAGAATCCAGCTGTTGACTGCCAACGACGTGTTAACACGTTTTCAGAATCGATTTTTTTTTTTTGACGGTGGGATGTGCATCTAACCCTTTTACATCTCTTATATAAGTATTGGACGTGTACAACGTGTACAACCCATTCCACCGACCCACTAAGTGGCGACAAGGAAGGAGGAAGGCAAGCAAAAAGCAGTGTGACGAAGCCATTCTCATGAAAATGGATTGGCGAAAACGCTTTCGTTTTCGCGCTGATTGCTGGCAGTGCGGGATTGCAAATTTGCATAATATATTACGGATGGAACACACTTTGAAACACGCAGCATAAATATGACCAGAATCGCAAAAGCTTCATCAAAGCTCTCAACCAAAACTCCAAGAAGCGAGCGAGTCCAACCAGACTTCCTCAAAGAGCGGCCGCGCAGACAGGCAGCAGCAGCAGCAGCAAAGCAGTGAGACTGGTGACAAGCTTGTGACACGGCGCTGCAGCCAAGAAGAACGCCCACGGAGGGAGGAGTTGGAAGCAGAGGGGAGTTTCCTGCTGTTATGGAGGAAATTACTGTTCAAAACTATTGTTTAGGTCTTACTGATGCCAAAAATGAATGGTTAAAGTGACTGTTCTATCGAATTTCACAAAAAGCCGTTTATCTCTGAATATTTTTTCTGACGCTGAAACCATGCTGTATTCAACTGCTAATGCTTACATAACTACTAACTCTACAAACTAACTCTTTTAGACAGAGAAAGCACACATTCTATTAGTTCTTTTTAGATGATTGGTGTTCACGAAGTCCTAACAGAAAAGAATCCTCGGCTCTTGTGAAATGAGCCAGAATCCTCAAAAAAAAACCTGGCAGAACCTACCTACTAGGGATGTCAATTTTCGGTTAATTTCACTTTCGATTAACCGACGCTAATAATCGATTAACCTATCGGTTAATTCATAATTTTTTAATATTAAAAAAAAAAAAAAAAAAAAAAATTTTTTTTTTTTTTTTGTCTATTTACTCAATGAACTCATGCCCAAACAAGGCGTGTCTATTTAGATGCTGAAATGTTAATGCTTTTTGTGTTAGAATTTCTAACACAAAAAGCATTAACAAGCATTAACAAAAAGCATCAACATTTCAACACAAATTCTTTTTGTGTTAGAATTTCTAACACAAAAAGCATTAACATTTCAGCATCTAAATAGACACGCCTTGTTTGGGCATGAGCTCATTGAGTAAATAGACAAAAAAAAAAAAATAATATTAACTGATAGACCGACAGCAATAACCGAACAACGACGTTAGCGACGGTTAATCGATTAACGGTTAACCGTTGACATCCCTACTACCTACAGCATTGAAAAACGGCTGGCAGTCAATGTGTTAAGTAACGTGCGTTCCATACGCAGCAAAATTGACGAGCTCCGTGTAAACACAAGATTCTGTCACGAGTACAGGGAGTCGAGCATGATGGTGTTTACAGAATCGTGGCTGCGTCAAGACACTCCTGACTCCATGCTGGAGCTGGAGGGCTTTTCCACCATACGGGCCGACCGGGAGGCTTCGTCTGGGAAGACGAGAGGCGGAGGCATCTGCATGTTTGTGAGTAACAGATGGTGCAGCCAGTACACCGTTAGAGACAAATACTGTGACCCAGACATCGAACTGCTCTGCCTCTCCCTGCGACCGTTTTATCTCCCGAGGGAGTTTGGGAACATTATTATTTGTGCTGCTTATGTTCCTCCCAGTGCTAATGCTGCTAGAGCAGCTAAACGTCTGGCTGACTGTGTCCACTCGCAACTGCTACGTACTCCTGGGGCCCCTGTGTTCCTGCTGGGGGATTTTAATCATTGTAGACTTGAGCCAGCTTTTCCAGGTTTTTATCAGTATGTCAAATGCGGCACGAGGAATAGCAGTGTATTAGACAAATGTTATGGTAACATCAAAAGCGCTTACAGAGCGAAACCACTTCCTCCTCTTGCTAACTCTGATCACTCCACTGTTTTCCTCTTGCCAACTTACAAAACGGTGTTGAAGTCTAGCAAGCCGCTGCCCAAAACTGTGCTGCAGTGGACAGAGGATAGTGTGGAGACACTAAAAGGGTGCTTCTCATGCACGGACTGGAACATCTTCAATAACTTGGAGTTAAATGAGGCAACAGAGACAACCTCCGACTACATAAACTTCTGTATCGACAACGTGGTCCCAAAAAAGAACATTGTCCACTTCCCCAACAACAAATCATACATCACAAAGGATGTTAAAGCATGCATCAACAAAAAGAAAAATGCTTTCAAAAATGGGGACAGGGGGTGTGTGGCCGCAGCCCAAAAAGAACTGAACGAGATGCTGAGGAAGGCCAGAGGGCGTCACCGGGCTGCTCTGGAGGAGAGTGTCTCCACTATGAACTCTAAGAGGTTATGGGAGTGCATGAAAAGTATTACAAATATGAATCCTAACCGTAAGCACATTGTCACTTTAAATGATCTGGAGAGAGCTAATGAGTTGAATGATTTCTTTCTTAGATTTGATTCCGACTCGGCAGCGGATCTTAATTCTGATTTTAATTAAGTTGTTTTTCCCTCTTGTAGCGACTCTGACCGTCTGGTTATTGACCCACTTCAGGTACAGAGCATCTTTAGCGAGGTAAGCAATAAGAAATCCACAGGGCCTGACGGCCTGCCAGCTTTCGTGCTAAAATCCTGTTCTGAAGAGCTTACAGCTGCCTGGTGCCCGATCTTTCAACAGTCAATAGATAGTCACACTGTTCCTGCTCTGTGGAAAAAATCATTGATTATTCCTGTTCCCAAAGTATCTTGTCCTGCTGTGAATAAGGATTTCAGACCTATCGCTCTCACATGTGGGGTTATGAAATGTTTCGAAAGAGTGATAGTCAAACAACTTAAAACAGAAATGACTCCCTGTATGGACCCCTTACAATTATCTTACAGGGAGGGACGAAGCACAGAGGATGCTGTTGTCTGTGTGACTCACTTAATTAGTAAGCACCTAGACTCAGACCCCAAAGCTTATGCACGCGTTTTATTTGCTGATTTTAGCTCAGCGTTTGACACACTCCGACCCCTGCTGCTAGTTCAGAAGTTAGTTAAGATGAACATAAATCCGTTCATCATCAAATGGTTTTATTCTCTTTTAACAGAGGACTCAACAGGTCAAGGTTAATTCCTCCCTCTCCAATGTCAAACACTGCAGTACCGGCGCCCCCCAGGGGGGGGTGAGCTCGCCCTTTCTTTTTACTGCGTATACAAACGACTGTAGGAACTGCGATCCTAGTAACTTTGTCATTAAGTTCTCTGACGACACCCTTATCTTAAGTTTGTTGAAGGGAGACGACTGCCCTTCTGTCTACCACAGTGAAATTGACTCCTTTAAAGACTGGTGCGAGAGGAATCACCTCATTTTAAACATAAATAAAACCAAAGAAATGATCGTCGATCCGAGAACAGTTAGGGTTCATGACCCCGTGCTCATAGGGGGCAGTGCGATCGAGCAGGTCAGCTCGTATAAATATCTGGGGATCCAAATGGACCACCTGGTAAAATGGGATGTCCATGTAGACTACCTTTGCGCCAAATTAGCGCAACGCCTGCACTTCCTACGCAGACTCAGACTATTTGGTGTGAGCACAACTATCATGTCCACCTTTTATAATGCTGTGTTGGAAAGCCTGATTAGATATGGCATGGCGGCTTGGTTTGGGTCTCTGACCGTCCAGCTCAAAGCAAGAATTCTAAAAATAGTCCACACAGCCTTGAAAGTGATTGGAAAGAATGAATCGGCGACGCTACAGTCCATCTTTGAGAAAAAGGTGATCAGCCTGGCTCACAAAGTCCTGAATGACCCTTCTCACATTTTATTTTCGGAATATGAGCTGCTACCATCCGGGAGAAGATTCAGAGCTAGCAAACACAGGAGCAATCGCTATAAGCTCTCCTTTCTCCCCACCTCAATTGCACTGTTGAACAAACAGCCTGCTCTTCCCCCGGGTGTAGCACTCCAGTTAGGTTAGGTAGGTAGTCTGGTAGAAGCTGTATTTATAGTCTGGTTTGTTTGGTTATGTTTTTTACCGCTCTTTCCTTGGTCTTATTCTCTAACCTCTTAATCCCATTTTTATTGGTTTATTCTTTTACTCTTTTATTCTTTTATCAAATCCGCTGCCGATTTTGATTTGTTTTAATTTTAATTGATTTGATTTGATTTTTATTCGATTTCTATTTGTATGATTTTTATGGTATTATGGTTTTATTGCTTATTTTATTCTTCCCTTATTAACTGGTTTGAATGATTTAAACACACTATGCAATAGGGCATGTGCAATCTTCGAAATAGTGCAATCTTGTGTCTAGCTGGCACTCTTTCTGTGGTGAAGTGCAATGCTGTGACTGTGACCGTGTTTGTTTTTGTTACTGTGTCTGTAACACCGATGTTGGTACTAGCACTTTTTGCCCAAGACAAATTTCCCTCCAGGGACAATAAAGTTTATCTCATCTCTCTCATCTCATCTCATAATGTTGTGGAGCCCTGCAAGACACAGAGAGCACAGCCCTCGTCGCGTGTGTGAAGAGAGAGAGCGAACGGGTGAGACAGAAGCAAACAATTTTTTGCAGATCTCAAAAGCAGGTAAACCACTGTGGGATTAGTGAGACTATTGCTAAAAGAGAAGATACTGTAGTGATGCGCACTTTGTCAGTGCGCCCTCGCCTGCAGCCTGGGCTGTCATCCGCTCAAACAGTACTTCACGGGGCGGCTGCGTGTCAATTGACCTGTCCTTAATATGCAAAGCGTGGGCTCTAAGCAGTATAGCCTATCGGAGGAATGTTTTTGTTTAGATGGCTGGAGGATTCAACTTGTCTTCTCGTTTTGTTAACTCATTCATGGCCATATACGTCTTTAACGTCTTATCAGGAGTGTGCCTCCCAGCCAAATGCGTGTTTGACGTGTTTTTGTTTTTATTAGTGCAGCGCGTAGTTCAAAGACTTCCCCAGCCTGTGACATGGTATCAGGTCCCTGGCCTCAAAGACAAGCCGACAACACGTGATCAAACAACTACCCCAGCGGTTGTTTTGAAATGGAGGAGGAGGAAATAACAGAAAACGGAGAAACGCTTCCTTGTTGCAGAGTAGGAGAAACGCCATTGAAACGCCCCTCGGCGCGCTGCACGAGCTGGTCGCCTTGCTGCAGGGCAGCGAACCTGGATGAGTTGTTCGCGGTAGTCAAACCCGTGAGCAACATGATCGATCCTGGTCCACACCGGACCCCGTTCCTGTGTCCCAGCCCGAAAGAGACGAGACGGAGTCACAACTTGAGGAGGAGGAGAACGACAGACATGATTTCCAGAGCGCATTTGCGCCGTGCAAAGACCCGCCGGGATTACATTGAAAGTGACTATAGGCTCTTTCAAACACAGATCACGCAAAATTGTAGTTCGGGAAGCCCGTAAAGCTTGGCAGCCTCGCCACAGAAATTGCTTTCACACAGAGCCAAGCAGCACGGCCACTTTCCATGTCGAGGGCGAGGAAGACTGGACTCCAATGCGACAGGACCCTGATGATCTCGCGGTAAGGAGTCATTTTGTTGTTGATATATATGCATTGCCAACGATGCAGAGGCAGAGGAGGCTAGACGCTGATCTCAGACCATTTTGGTGTTCTCCTCCTATGCTAATTTGCGGGAAGATCAATAGTGTTCCCTGGGAAGGAGGTGCGATCCAGCAGCAGCTGTGGACAGAACTCTCTCTCTCAGTGTTGATGTCATCAGTGATGTCACTTGAGAATTGTGATGTCATCAGTGATGTCACTTGAGCAAATTGTGATGTCATCAGTGATGATGTCATCATCGATGTCACTCGAGCAACTGTGATGTAGTATGAGCCGACGGCACACAGTTGCACGATGGCACCTAGGTGGGTGGGCGGTGTCTGTCTGTCTGTAGCGCACGTGATTCCTAGTAATCCAAAATTGTCTCGTTGGCTAAAAGGGGTGTGGTGGGGGGAGGGGGTGCATGGAAGGGGGGGAGGGTGCAAATTTCGAAACACACACTCATCTTTCGCCGAAGATTGAAAACTCCTTTTCTTTTTTCTTTTCAACTTTTTATTTTAGTTTTCAGTTACTCTACTGCTGCAAGGGTGTATCTGTGTAGATGATGTTCCACAGTTGATTCCACTAATGTTGACAGAATGTGACATTGTAAGTCGCTTTGGATAAAAGTGTCTGCTAAATGACGAAATGTAATGTAAAGAGACACACATGGGCCCCACGCACACACACACATTCACACTCACTCACACTGAGTAAACCGTATTGTTGAATGTAAAAAAAGCACTTCATGTATATATATATATATTATTTTTTTTGTCATTTGTGTCATAACGAATAGTATTTACATGTCTGATGTCAATACAGTTCAAAATAAAAGAATTGAGAGCGAGTTCTGCCTGAGATTGTGTCCTTTACAAAAATGCCTTTTTCTCCAATTTCTCTTCTCAGAGAGACCTTTTTGGTGAAAACAGGGTGTATATAAATGGCTATAAGTAGAGTACAGAACATGCTAAAAGCTCACTTTTTTTTCTGGTGAACCCAGAGACGTACATCTTCATTTTGAGGTATTGCAAATCACTTTGGTGCTAATAGATAATTTACTGTGGGTCTTGAATGATGACCAACAATTATGAAAATCTTTGGCCTGAGCTAAATATTGGCAGTCCTAAACTGGCCATGAATGAGTTAATGTGTTTTTTTTCTGCTTGTAGAAAAATAAACGCTTTCTAATTTAAAAAAAATCAAGCATTTGTTGTGGTAATGATTTAATGGGGCACAGACAGTAAAATAGTAATAATAATTTTAATCTTCTCGATTAACCGACAATTGTCGGCTAATGAAGGTCGGTTGTCGGTCAAGAAAAATTATGATTTTCGACATCCCTAGTTTGGTTCCGTTTGCTTTCACATCACAAACGAACCGCGCTAGAGTTCACTTGCAAACGAACCGAGACCCACGTTTTCAAGCGGACCAGAGTTCACTTGTTTGTTCCGCAACAGAGTTCGTTTGCGCTTTCACACCACCCCAAACGAAGCGCACTATCCGAGGAAATGAACTCTGGTGCAGCTAAAGCGGACCAAACAGCTTATATGTGAAAGCGACATAAATTACACTTTTCGTTTAACCAACAGGAAAATGAGTTGCTAGGAACATCCCTAAGCTGGATTTAGACGTCTTGTCATGAAAGCAAGTTGGACGTATGGATGGGGATATGAAGCTTACCTGCTTCTTGAGGTCGGCGACCTCGGCTGACGTCTCGTTCCACAGCTCGTAGGGAATGTCCATGACCACCTTCACTCCTTTATTCACCAGACCATGCAGAGTGGAGAAGGTCTCTGACATGCCCTGAGAGGGGGAGGGGGGAGAAAGAGATGCTCATTTGAAATGCTTACATTTCCTCTGTGGGGTTTCCAGGACTTGGGCTGCCTGTGAACAGCTCGTTGTCTTATTGCGTCATCTTTTATTACTTTTATTTGGATAGTTCCGGCTCTTGATTATGATTGGCTGAGCCACCTTTGATCTGTGAAATAAATCTATAAAGCCACACCTGTGGCTGAATCACAGTATTACATGCGCCAAACAGTGTCTGTGTGATTATAATACATGTTTAATAAATCATAAAATAATTTATTCAACCTTACCACGTAGGCTATATGTAGTAACCACTTTATTAGTCTGACTCACTAGAGTCGGAGCCAAGGGAAATCCCTTTCTGCTCCCAGCGTGTCGCTCTCAAATGCCTCCGTTCTTGTTGTTGTGAAACAACAACAACGCTAGCTAGCTAGCAAGCTACACGCTGAAAATGGCAGGTTTTAATGAAGATTTGGATTGTGCAATAAAGCAGGCCTGCTTGCTACTTTCAGTGATGATGGTTGTAAAGATAACGGAGCATTTGGACTCTCTGCCGCGCTGGAACAGCGGGAAACGGAGACCGTTTTATAAAAGCAATAAACCCCCTGAGGCTGCGATGATGTGTACAGCTAAGAGCTGTTTAGACACAACAGCTATGATTTGAAATTGTGTACATCATTGTTGAGGCTTAAAGAAGCCTTAAAAAGTAAAATAATTCAGGATTATAATTTACAGTAAATTCTGTCTTTCTATTCTTTATTTTGCTGCAGATATTCTGTTTTTTTTCTAATGGATTAGATATAGCTTTATTGTCCTCAAAGAGGAAATTCTTTTTCACGGGCGGTGCGTACAGAAACACAAACATTAGGGACATAAATGGGTACAGAGAAACAACACTTAAGACAATGGAGTAGCCGAGCAGAGACAAAGACAAAAGCACATCACATGGTAAGCAGGAGAGAGGGGTTACGGTTATGTATTTAGGGTTTTTATGGCAGTTGGGACAAAGCTTTTTCCAAAACGGGCCTTTTTGCACAGAGGCTGTCTATATCTACGGCCAGAGGGGAGGAGGGTGAAGTGCTGGTGGAGTGGGTGGTCTGGGTCATGTGTGATGGTGCGTGCTTTACGAGATATGGATGAGGTGACACAGTCAGATAGGTTGGGAGTGGTGATACCGATGAGTTTACTGGCTAAGTGTGTTATTTTTAGGAGTTTATTCTTATTGGTGACTGTGAGCATGTGGAAGTAACAGATGGTGCAGTAGAGGAGAACCAGTTCAACAATGCTGTGATACAGGAGGAGAAGAAGGTGGGGTTGGACTGAGAGGTGACGTAGTTTACGGATGGCTGTGAGTCTCTGTTGGCAACGTTTATAAATGTCCATAGTGTGCTGATTGAAAGTGAGTTTATTGTCTATAGTAATTCCAAGGTATTTGAAGGAGTCCACCACCTCTACCTTCTGTCCGTTGATGGTGAGACTGGGGGGATGGGCCGGTGTTTTGGGGGGGCTGAATAGTAGTTCTTTGGTTTTTGGGATGTTAAGGTGGAAAAAGTTATTGTCGCACCATGTGCAGAAGTGTGATATGGAGTGATGGTAGGCGGAGAGAGAGTCCTGGTCATTGAGCAGTGCGAGGATGGCTGTGTCATCTGCATACTTGAAATAAAGGGTTGTGCTGGATGGGCTTAGACAGTCATTTGTGTAGAGGATGTAGAGAAATGAACTGAGTACACACCCCTGTGGAGCGCCGGTGTTGAGGATGATGGTGAGTGATAGTAAATTGTTAATCCTTACTGCCTGTGGTCTGTTGGAGAGGAAGTTATAAATCCAGTGGATGAGTGGTGATGGAACTTGAAGTTGCTGTAGCTTTTTGATTGTCTGATGGCGCTGGATTGTATTGAAGGCGGAGCTAAAATCAATAAAAAGCAGTCTGGCATAGTTCCCGGGAGTGTCCATGTGTTGCAGAAGACTGTGCAGGAGACAGGCTACTGCATCATCTGTGCTTCTTCCTTGCCTGTATGCAAATTGGAGGGGATCTAGGAAAGGTGAGATGAATGGAAGGATGATGTTTTGGACCAGTTTCTCAAAGCATTTCATTATGACGGAGGTAAGAGCTACGGGCCTGTAGTGGTTTAACTCTGATGGGCGTGGTTTCTTAGGAACAGGGATGACAGTTGATGTTTTCCATATGACCGGGATTGTTGAAGTACGGAGTGATCTGAGGAAAAGGGAGTGAAGGATGGGTGTTAGTTCCTGAGCGCAGTTTTTCAGGAGACGACCTGGAATTCCGTCCGGCCCGGGAGCCTTATTAGGTTTGCACCTAATAAGTTGGTGGTAGACGTCCCGCTTGGTTAGGAGGGACTCATAATCCATCTCATGGGGGGGCAGAGAATCCAGGAGGGTTTCACACTCTTCTGTGTAATCAGAGGTGTCAAAGCGAGCGTAGAAATTGTTGAGGTTATTAGCAAAGGTGATGGGGTCTGATACACAGGTGGTTTGTTTGGTGGCTTGTCCAGTGAGAGTCCTGACTCGTTGAAAAGCTTGTTTGGTGTTCATGTTTGCAAATTCCTGTTCCAGTTTATTTTTGTAGTTTAATTTTGCCTTGAAAATTGTGTTTTTTATGTCCCGATTGATCATCTTAAGTCCTGCAAAGTCATTCTGTTTAAATGCATGTTTTTTCTTGTTGAAGAGATTATACAGGATAGGCAAACAATAAGCCTTGGCTTCAGCCTATTGCTTTTTTCGGTCATTGATTGTGTAAATTGTATTTGTGTGAAATGGTTTGATATGTACATGTATGATGTTGTTCTCTTGCTGTATATTCCCACAAACTGTTACATTTTGTTTGTGGTTCATTATAACCTATGACCGAAAATAAACCATTCATTCATTCAGTCATTCAAGAGCTGTTTAGACACTCCAGTAATTTTACAACAGCTAAGAGCTGTTAGAGACTCCAAACGTAAAATGAGTGTAAAGCACAGTCATTTACATTAGATTACATTACATTACATTACGTCATTCGGCAGACGCTTTTATCCAAAGTGACTTACAATAACACATTTTTGTCAGCAATAGAGCTTAATACTTTATTATTGAGTGGGAAACACTGTGAGCGGCATCCTACACACGAGGTTATTATTATTTATTATTTATTTAAAACGGTGAACGACACACGCTTTGATAAAGAAAGAGTCACTCTGTGAGTAAAACTTAAAAAGTAAATTTCTCAAAACTGAAGGTAATCAACTCCTGTTGACTGCTGACATTATGAACACACACACACACACACACACACACACGCACACACACACACACACACACACAGACACACACAGACCTTGGCGAAGCGGTTGCTGCCTTGTCTCTCCTTGTGCAGGTTGTAACCCATCAGCCTCTGACACACGTTCTCTACAACCTCAATGAACCTGAGGTCTCTACAGAGAGAGAGGGAGACAGAGAGAGAGAGGGAGAGAGAGAGGGAGAGAGAGAGAGGAGAGAGAGGGAGAGAGAGAGAGGAGAGAGAGACAGAGAGAGAGAGGGAGAGAGAGGGAGGGAGAGGGAGAGAGAGAGAGAGGGGGAGAGAGAGAGGGGGAGAGGGACGGAGAGGGGAGAGAGAGGGAGGGAGAGAAAGAGGGGAGGGAGAGAGACTTTTAAGACTTACTAAGACTTTTTAAAGACCTGCAGAGATATCAATAAGGTGTCATACATATTTGGATTATGGATCTCTCTCTCTTTCTCTCTCACACACACACACACACGCACTCACACACACAGACACACACACACACAGAGACACACACACACACGTACGATTTGACGTATTTGATGGGCGGGGTTCCCTTGTCGTCGATGAAGCGGTAGTTGGTCTCGATGAGCTCCTTGGTCTTCGCCGTCTCCTCGAACGCAGACTTCATCTCAATACTGACAAACTTACAGACTGAGAGAGAGAGAGAGAGAGGAGAGAGAGAGAGAGGAGGGAGAGGGGGAGAGATGGGAGAGAGAGAGAGAGGAGGGAGAGGGGGAGAGATGGGAGAGAGAGAGGGGGAGAGGGGAGGCGGGAGAGGGAGGGGAGAGATGAGAGAAAGAATGGGGGCAGAGAGTGGGAGGAGGGAGATGGGAGACAGGGGGAGAGAGAGAAGCAGGGGGAGAGAGAGAGATATGGGTGACATATATGAGTTGTGGTAGAAAGAGGAAACAGGTGTATTTAACAGCAGAGAATTATTCATGAGAAAACAGAACTGAGTCAAAAAAAAGAGGAAAGTGAAGATTTAGATGTTTCACTTCTGCCTTCTAACTAACAGCTTGTTCCACTGCAACAACATGGCTGCAGCCTGCTTCACTCACCTCTTTCACTTCCCACACAATTCACACATTTTGTGTCTAAAAGGCAGGGAGTAACACAGGTGAAAGCAAAACAATCATGAGGGTTTCCAACTTCCAATCCATTTAGGTGTTCCAGTGCCGGGGCCTTTGTTCATGTTTTGCCTGCACCTGTGTTACTTCCTGCCTTTATTATGAGATTCGGGAAAACTCCCGAGACTGTTGGCAGTAGCTCCCAATATTTTTCTGATTTATTTGACATTCAAAATGACGTTTTGAGCCCTCACAGGCTCGACAGCGTCACGCATTTTGCTGAATCTCATGAAGTCACGATTTTGACTCAGCACCTGGAAAAGGGATGTGCTTGTGTGTACTTATGACTTCCTGCATTTTAGACACAAAATGGATGAATTGGGTGGGAAGTGAAAAAGGTTAATTGCTTTCGATATCAACAACCGGCGAAGCGATTTCAAAGCTGATGAGCTTATTGGAAAGAGGGTTAGGGGTCAGGGTTAGGGGTCAGGGGTCAGGGTTAGGGTAACCCTACCCCTAACCCTGCTGCTCAGTTTCATATCACTATAAAATCAATATAACGTGTCAGCTGGTCAGACTGTGAGCCATTTGAACAATCGCTTTGGGCTCTGGTAACGTGTGGGCATAAAACTTGTCATTATTTTTTGACATTTTATAAACAAAATAATTGATTACTCCAAAAAGTAATAAATCAATAATGAAAATAACAATTAGTTGCAGCCCTAAAACCCACCTAAATTGTATTTCCTCATTTGCTGTGCCCGCCCACTTTTTTTTAGACTGACATAAATGTGTTCAGGTGAGTCATGTAAATAAACAGGATATTTTGAGGTGAAAGTGTGATTGTTTTCCTGGGAACATCAGTGATGTGTATTTTGGCTGCTGGCATTTTGTTTGTATTGCGTTGGACTGGAGGACAGTTTACACAGCTTTTCATTTAGTGCTACGTCGTCACCACAAGCACAGGTCACCAAAACCTGTTTGGAAATGGCAAAACGTCAAGTCTTCAGTCATCACTGTATGGCTACATTTCAGTTTTTGAAACCTTTTTTTAAACTACTTTCAAGAAGTTATATTATTACTGTATGTAGACTTTTCTTTGTGAAAGAAAGTAAAGGTGTGAAAGTAAACGTCAATCAAATCAAAAATCACTGCTGTATCTCAGGATAACACTAAATATTAGTGATGCGCGGGTCAGGTTTTTTTAAGGCCCGCCCCAACCCAACCCGTCATTGGAGCCAGCCCGCCCCGCCCGCCCCGTTAAATATCTGAAAATTCCGAACCCAACCCAACCCAGCAGCCCGCAACGGCCAATTTAATGTAATATGTCTCCGGCCGCAGGAGGAGCACAGCAGAGCTTCCAAGGTGTGCAAAGCAGCTAATAACTCTGTCTCTCTCCCCCCTCTCTCTCTCTCTCTCACACACACACACGCTGCCCTGCGCGACAACAGTTGTAGCCTAGGCCTGCTCTGGATGAGTTGCGCTGCTGCTTTCATGTCGGTCTTTCTTCAATTAATCCATGGTCTTCAGATAGCGTGACCCACTACGCTTCCCGTGTTTCAAATGGAGGTAGCAGGTAGAGGTAGGAGGCAGGCTACAGAAACAGTTCTTATTCTTACCCATTTATTTTAATTACCTCATGCGCTCTCAATTGGCCATGTTGCAATAGTGGGCTAAACGTAGTAGTGCAGCAGGTGCGCACACGGCACACGGCTTACAGATACGGCTAGACTCGCTGTCTGATTTCTTTTAATTACCTCATGCGCTCTCAATTGGCCATGTTGCAGTAGTAGGCTACTAAACTAGTGCAGCAGGTGCGCACACGGCTTGCAGATACGGCCAGACTCGCTGTCTGATTTCTTTTAATTACCTCATGCGCACTCAATTGTTCACAGCCTACTCACGTTGCAGTAAAGTTGACAAATAGATCACAGTCGAGTCCACAACAGAAAATCTGCGGTGGCATTATATGGACACTTCAAATAATAATTACAGCGAATAATCCTTCCAAAATGTTTGTTTTGAGAGCACATAGGCTACCTCATTGAAGCGTTTATTTACTCCATGTAGGCTATAGAGAGTGCAGCAGGAGTCTGTCTGATTGTGTGTACCTACATGTGAGAGAGAGTTCACGTCTTTAAGGTTAATTACTCTGCGTGTTTCATTGCTCTAAATTATTTAATAATGTTGCTTTGTCACGTTCTGAGCCTGCCCCGCCCGCACCCGCGATATTTTCATAATTTGCCAACCCAGCCCGCCTGCGGGGCGGCCCAGCCCGCGGGACCCGGCGGGTTCTGGGTGACCCGCGCATCACTACTAAATATACAACATGAAACTTTAACTCTACCACTATAAATGCAGTCCAACTCTGTGAGGTCCAAGGAGATTCGGACGTTGTGTAGTTTAATAGCCAGATTGCAGGACCTATAAACATGTTTACTATCCAATCAATAGCATTGTGAGGCTGAACAACAGGACCCATTGACTATGCAAATGTGATCTTAAAAAACATACAGATTTATTATTATTATTATTATTATTATTATTATTATTATTATTATTATTATTGACAGCTAAAAGTGATGTAATTTTGCAACAGAGGGTTCTTAGACATTACTATATTTACCTGCAAATAGTGCTGAGCAAGGCCTTGAATATAACATAATATACTTAACATCATAGTGGAATCTCTGACATGTTTGCGTATAAAGACATGTTAGTGACAGCATGCTAGTTCACTTTATGGATGGATATAAACCAGGGTTCATTCTGAATCTGCTACTCTTGCATCCAAGACCAACAGCAGCTCTTTGCTCATCGTCACGGACCAACTGCAGCAGTGTTCCACCATGTTTCATATCAAACGCCACGAAAAACATCTTCAATGTGATAACATTGAGTCTTAAGGGAGTCCATCATCAGAGAGGATGTTGTTGTTTGATACGACTTGATACAGGAAGTGGCTGTGAGGAGACAGTACAGACAGAGTACACTATGGTTTTACACTGAAAGCTAGCCTCAAAACAGTCAAATCCACAGTGTGGTTTTGGACTGTTGGTGTGGCATTGGGCTTAAGGAAATAAATTAAACTCTCCCTCGTTTTGCTGGGGGGGCCCTGGGAGCCCCTTCAGGGACCCCTGGAGGCCCGCAGACCCCGCTTTGGGAAGCACATGGCACCGTTACCTTCACATTTGTTGGGCAGATGAACCCACTCGTCGTCTCCCTCGGTCTTCTGTGCTGACTGAACCCAGGAGCCGAGCAGCAACAGCGTCAGACACGCCGCTAACATCATCATCCTGTATGTCGGGTTTAACGGTCGGTCTCCCTGCAACGGCTATTTCACTAGTGTCTGTCTATTCTATTCTATAACGGCCGTGTAACGGCTGTTTATTGAGTTGAAAAGGCCTCTCCGCGTCTACATGTCGCTGAATGCACAGCAACACCGCTGCAGTGGTGCTAGTTCGCTCTTCTGTTGTCTGCACTGAGCTCGCTCACTTCCGCGTTGGGACGCTGCGGCGCACGACCAATGCGCACGACGCACGCGACGCACTGGGCCAATCGGAGAGGGAGAAGTGGCAGTTTACACCAGAGAGGAGGAAAATGAAGAAGAGGTGTCACTCTGCCCCTTCAGGCCCGGCTCCTCCTGGAGGAAGTCTGTGATGAGTCTCGCGTTGAGGCTACGTAGCAGCCTACACTACTACTACAACTACACTGATGCAGTTTGGTGAAGATTATCTTACTGAACACAAACTTCACTGCTTCATAAACCACAGACCTCATTTTCATGCATTTACCCGAAATTCCCATACAAAAATCCCAAATGCATTTTACACCTACGACCCAGGAAGTGCGGGGACTTCTGGGTAAGCCTACAAAAATGCGTCACCGGTCATCATCCCATACGTCAACTGCTCTTGTCAACACACCATCTTTGGCTTCAGTGTCACCAACCATGTGTGGCAATTTCTAATTACATCCAACAGGGGGAGCCAGATACTCAAAGTGTATCGGCTGAGTGGATAAAACAGACCAATCACTTCCTATAAATCCTTTACTATTCTATAGCCTATCACATTCTAGCATTTTATATCAGTTGGATTGTACTTGCTGGGCCGTCTTATCTGATGTATTTAGGGCCGTCTTATCTGATGTATCAATCTATCTATCTATCTGTCTGTCTGTCTGTCTGTCTGTCTGTCTGTCTGTCTGTCTGTCTGTGTATCTCTGTGTGTGTGTGTGTGTGTGTGTGTGTGTGTGTGTGTGTGTGTGTGTGTGTGTGTGTGTGTGTGTGTGTGTGTGTGTGTGTGTGTGTGTGTGTGTGTGTGTGTGTGTGTGTGTGTGTGTGTGTGTGTGTGTGTGTGTGTGTGTGTGTGCGCGCGTGTGTTTTGTCTGTCTGTCTTTTCTGGAGTTGCAAGATGTGCCATTGCTCCGATCGCTTCCAAAGTTGTCCAGTGTGTTGTGTCAATCAACTTTTATTATCAGACACAAGGTCCATAGAAAAACACATACATGAACAACACTTAAGAAAAATAAAACACACAAGAAATAATTAAGATCTATAGAATGCACCTATACCAATAGGACCAGATTCGTGAGTTGTATCTCACAGCACTAAACACAGGGTTGGTTAGCAGTACTATGATGGCATTCTGGGACACATTTAGTCTGCCGATAAATTTGATAAATTTGTCTCTGTACGCACATCCAAAACAAGACACATCTTACTTTTAGTTAAAACATTGGCAGTGGGCTCTGTCTGTCAGTGTCAGTCACGATTTGTGACGGAAGTGATGTCATCAGTGATGTCACTTGACAAATGTGATGTGATCATCAGTGATGCCACTCGAGCATAGAGAGACCCTTTTCACAGGGGCCATTTTGTGTCGAAAAGGCAGAATAAACACAGGTGCAAGCAAAACACTAATGAGGGTTTCCAAATTCCAATCATGGAAGTTTGAAACCCTCATTAGTGTTTTGCTTGCACCTGTTTACCCTGCCTTTTCGACACAAAATGGCCCCCGTGAGAAGGGCCTATTGTGATGTCATCAGTGATGTCACTTGAACAATTTGTCCCTTCATAAAGCCTGTGTGAGACATGGCGTTCCTTCCATCATGTCCATGTGCCAACCACTGATGCGCATCCATTCAGGTTTTTTCTCTTTTCTCCCTAAAGTCTCTGCCAGGCAGATTGAGATTCCAGCAGGAAACGTTGCATTACGACCGCGAGGTCTCTTTTGAGTTGTGTCAAGCATCACAGAGCAGATCGAGCTAGGCAGGAATTCACGAGTATAATAAAATAAAACATCCTGTCAATTTTCGAAATAAAACCTGTTACTGTTACACATTGGGGGGGTGGGGTGGGGGGACACTTTAGCAGCAGCTACTTGGGTTCAAATAAACTTGAGTTGGTTTGTATCAATCAACTAAATTCAGTAATGTTCAGGTTATGGTAGCCTAATTGATCTAATTGTTACATTGTAGCCTATAATTCAATCAAAATGTTTTTGTAAACACCAATAGTGTTATACTCGGAATGGTTAAAGGTTATATCAATTTGGTCATTCAGTGGCGTTTTACTGCCATGAAATATAAATAACTAGCCGGTAGCATTAGCCACACTAGCCGACTACCCAGTGGTGTAGTGGTCACTGGAGAAGTGGGTAGACTGTAATTTACGCCCCCGCCTCGGCCACTTTTTGAGATAGATATATATATATATATATATATATATATGTATGTATATATATATATATATATATATATATATATATATATATATATATATATATGTGATATAGATATATCACATATATATATAATACAATTCAAAATACATACTACAACATGCGCTGGGACGCGTCATCAGTGATGTTAACTGGGGCCGAGGCAGATTAAGACCCCGACCCGCGTCCCAGAAGCAGCCGCTCACAGATCAGCCTTCCTACTCTGTCTGCAACGTTGCCCGCGGAAGGGTTGATCACGCCCAATCCGCTGCAATAGAGTTAGTGCTACACCGGAGCATTGAAAGACCCTTCAGTGTATGGAGGGCTAAGGCCCTGTGGGTGAATCCAGGCCGCGCTCCTCCTTCGTTTCACCAGACCCTCCCAAAAGGCAATCCTACCATGCCGTACCATAGGCAAAGAGGATGCCTCAAGAAGGCCTGTGCGCTGCACGTCATTCGCCTGCGCCGAGCACCTCGCTCTAGCCTGAAGGACCACAGGCCGCGCCGATCTTTACACAGCTTTTCAGGAGGCTGATCCGTAGCATTTGTGGATTTCTCCCTCACGAGAGAGCCAGGCTGGGGTGCTAAACCCATCCCGTACCGGGTGCCGTCTCTCCGACCGTCAACTGTCTCTCCAGCTTGTCACCAAAGTATACTTGGTTGTCGCCTAGACTATTCCTAAGTGTCACTGGCCAGGAGAGCCAGAATAATACAATTCAAAATACATACTACAGCATGTGCTGTAGTATGTATATCACACATATATATCTCAAAAAGCAGCCGGTGGGGGTGTGTGTGTGGTGGTGGTGTAAATTACAGTCTGCCCACTTCTCCAGAGACCACTACACCACTGGACACGGCATCATTGAGGTACAGTTGGCTTCAGACACGACACAGCATCATTGAGGTACAGTTGGCTTCAGACACGTTATCATTGAGGTACAGTTGGCTTCAGACACGGCATCATTGAGGTACAGTTGGCTTCAGACACGGCATCATTGAGGTACAGTTGGCTTCAGACATGGCATCATTGAGGTACAGTTGGCTTCAGACACGACAACATTGAGGTACAGTTGGCTTCAGACATGGCATCATTGAGGTACAGTTGGCTTCAGACACGACATCATTGAGGTACAGTTGGCTTCAGACACGGCATCATTGAGGTACAGTTGGCTTCAGACACGACACAGCATCATTGAGGTACAGTTGGTTTCAGACACGACACAGCATCATTGAGGTACAGTTGGCTTCAGACACGGCATCATTGAGGTACAGTTGGCTTCAGACATGGCATCATTGAGGTACAGTTGGCTTCAGACACGGCATCATTGAGGTACAGTTGGCTTCAGACACGGCAACATTGAGGTACAGTTGGCTTCAGACACGGCAACATTGAGGTACAGATGGCTTCAGACACGGCATCATTGAGGTACAGTTGGCTTCAGACACGGCATCATTGAGGTACAGTGACATTCCTGAAGGAATGGCTGACGACATCCAACTCCACGATGCCGCTGACGCAGGACACCTGGACAACATGAGGACGCTGCTGCAGGAAGATGGCTTCAGAAGGTGGATCAATGACAGGAGGATTGATGGAGAGCACCCCTCTGGGGCTCGCAGCCATGCGGGGTCACGCTGCCTGTGTATGCCCAGGTAGACAGAGCTGATAAGGATGACCACACGCCTCTCTACTCGGCCGTGATCCGCGGGTCAACTGGACTGTGTCCGGATCCTCCTGGAAGCCGGGGGCCGACCCCAACAGAAGACACGGCTCAAACACCCCGTGATGTACATGTGTTTGTGTTGTGCACATGCATGCCTGTACACCACTATTTCTGTGCTTGCGTGTGTGTGTGCGTGCGTGCGTGTGTGTGTGTGTGAGAGAGAGAGATTCTCTGTGTAGTTCAATAATAGTCCAGTGTTTCTAAGGGGTGCTTCAGTGTACTGCAGCCTGGCAAGGCCACACACAAACACACACACACACACACACACACACACACACACACACACACACACACACAGATCGGTGTGTCTCATAGCAGAACTTGACACTGAGTTGGTGGAGGAGTGGATGATGGAGAGATGAAAGCGGGTTTTTATTCAGCAGTGTGTCAGCCCACACACTGGCTTTTATACATCTCTCTCTCTCTCTCTCTCTCTCTCTCTCTCTCTCTCACTTCAGCTGTTCCACCAATAAAACAATCATGTATTGACTATAGTCTGTGTGATCAATGCTTCATTGAACGTTTCCTTACATTTTGGTACGAAACCTTCCTTCAAATGTAGCCTGACGCTACGGGATGACCTTCTGTTCTGCTTAAGGACTTGTTATATAGATCATGATGAACACAGTCAAACGCAGTGATTTATGAGGCACATGTTGCACATGATTTGTCCCTCTTCTAAATAGAATCAGACCCTATAAACGTTTGTAATCGTCCGTAGCTGCTGCCTGCATCATTGTGTGGAGTCAGGACCTAAATCTCTTTCTGAAATCAGTTCAAGACTGTCGCTTCAAAAAATAGCTCGCCCAAAAATGTAAATTCTGTCGCCATCTCCTCCCCCTCGTGCCAAATGAAACACACGTGAAGTTAATCCATACAACATTAAGGTTGGGGCGTCCCAGTGGCTCGCCTGGTGGCCGACCCGGGTTCGGGTCCGGCCTGTGGTCCGTTACTGCATGTTCTCCGCTCTCTCCCTCCCTGCTTTCCTGTGTCTAGCACATACTATCCTATCTAATCATCATCATCACCATCATCATAAAAGGGAGCAAGTGGGCAATGTTTGTTTCTATGACATCATCAGTGATGTCATCATTATTGACCAAAATCATCTTATGACATCACTGATGATGTCATAGGCACTGATGATGTCATAGGCATTGTGACATCATCAGTGAATTCATCGGCCAAAATCATCATAAAAGGTAGAAGTGGGCAACTCAAGCTCATTATAACAGTTTATTTTGTACCCAGATGAGCTTTTCATAGTAATGTACATTCGTATATTGATCACATGCATGGATAGAGGACAAATAAAGTAATGAAATGGACATCATTTTATTGACAACTTTTCAAATTATGTGTAGTACTGTAACATACTGTAATATGTAATACTGTGATATCTATCAGTAAAGTGCATGAACAAGAACATCAAATCAAATAAAAGGAAATCAATAAATTAGGCTGCCTTTTGTGCGCTGGCTGTGCGCCGATCTGATGGGATACAGTGGGCCTACAGTATTTTAGAAGAAGAAGAACTAGACGGACAAACCCGTCTTTATTTGTCACACGACAACCCAACACATGCATGCGGCCACACACACACACACACACACTCATGCTGACGGTGGCCGGTGAAATATATAGTCTCTGCATTTATCCCATCCAGGCTTGTCCTTCCTCCGGTGGGCAGGCAAGGAGCAGTGGGCAGCTTTCTTGTGTACAGCACCCGGGGACCAACTTCGGTTGTAGTCGTCACTGGTCAGATGACGATCTTCTGCATGTTTTTAGTGGGGGTCCATACCGATGTTGTATGGGGGAACCCCTGGGGAGCACGGGGAGAACATGCAAAACTCCACACAGAAAGGCCCTTTTGACGAGACAGCCCAGCTGGGCAGTGGGCACCTGAGGATATGGTGGGGGGGACACACCCTCGGCGCCCACAGCGGCCAGGCAGGAATCGAACCCAGGACCTTCTAGCTGTGAGGCGACAGCTCTACCGCTGAGCCACCGTGCCCCATTTTATACTTACCTATAGCCCATTTTTATACTGTCCACAACAATTCAGAACAACGAAAATAAATAACCTACCTTTAAAAATAAAATTAAAATATGCTGCGTTTTGTCCGTCGGCTCTGTGCTGCCATACATTTTCATAATTATGCTACTGTCAGAGAGTGTGATAATATATTAGGTTATACTATATATTATTATATTATACATACTCTAACAATTAAAGGAGAAAGGCTGCCTGTCATCATCTGCCACAGGGAGGTGATCATCAACTGCAACCCACTCCTCAAACTCCTCGGTGCTCAGCAACATGCATGCTCCGGTTCCTCCTTTGGTGCCATGAGCAGACCTCCGATCTTCCAGCAGAGGGGGAGGAGCTAACTTCACCTGTGTTTACAGTGGGATGAGGGGGAGGAGCTTACTTCACCTGTGTTTACAGTGGCGTGAGGGGGAGGAGCTTACTTCACCTGTGTTTACACTGGCATGAGGGGGAGGAGCTTACTTCACCTGTGTTAGTTACATACTACACTGTGCATACTACACTTAAAGGAACACTCTGCCCATTTTCAACCAGCTTTGTATCATTAGAACATCAGTAGTATATCAGAAAACTGTAAACGGTTTTGAAGTCTGTCATTTAATTTGACTCAAATAAACTCTCAATAACTGTCAAACTAGATGAATGATGAATAGTTTGACAGTTATTGAGTTGATTTAAGTTAATGAGTTATTAATTTGAGTTAGTGTGGACCAGTGATGTCACTGGTCCACACTTTAACACTCAATAACTGTCAAATTAAATGACAGACTTCAAAACCGTTTAGTTTTCTGATATACTACTGATGTTCTAATGATACAAAGCTGGTTGAAAATGGGCGGAGTGTTCCTTTAACACTTAAAGTTACACTTTAAGTGTAGTACACTTTAAGTGTAGTATGCACATTTTTAAGTTAACTTTACATAATGTGTCTTATATTTCACTGCAGTTACAGCGCTGTTTACACACTTTCTCATTCTACTATATCTTTAATTGTACACACATTTTTATTTGGATTTGACACAGACATGGGAGACAGAGAGGGACCCCGCGAGTATGTGCACTTTTCTCTCATCATGTGAATGTGCATATAGACCACCAGGGGGAGCCAGAGAGTTTTGTAAGTATGCCTTTAATAAAGAGTCAACAACGTGCGCTAGCGTCCGCTTCTAGAAAAACAACCAGTCAGACATTCAGCCATGAAATCAACAAAACAACAAACAACCACATGTTTCTCTTTCAAGCTAAAAATCCCTTTTTATTAAGGTGAGAGGGGGGAAACCTGAAGGATGGTGTGTGTGTGTGTGTGTGTGTGTGTGTGTGTGTGTGTGTTGTGTGTGTTATTGATGAGTAGCCACATCAAAGTATATTTGCCCTTTGTTAAATTTTACACATTTTACACAAATGCATGTTTTTTTTTACGGTCCCTTAACAGAAACTGAGCAGCATGATCTACCGGCGGGTGTTTGATAGAATTATTGATTGATACCAATGACTGAACGATTACTTCTGAGACCATCAATTCCTGCTGAGACTTCTGCTTTTCAAAACTAATTTCTGACCCGTTCTCCGTTCTTGGAATGAATTTTGGACTCACTCTCACAACATTTGTCGTCTTTTGCAGGTCAGGGATTTGTTGAGCCAGGGCGTCTGGCTAATGCAGCGGGAGATTCCCTGCCTAGAAACACGAGGGTCGCAGGTTCGAGCCCCTGTTTTACCTCCGGCTTGGTCGGGCGTCCATACAGGCACAATCGGCCGTGTCTGCGGGTGGGAAGGCGGATCAAGGGCATGTGTCCTGGTCGCTGCACTATCCTCTGACCTGTCGGGAGGACGGGAACTGCAGGGAGAATTTCTAATTCTCTCCATTTCTCTCTCTCCCTGTTCTTTTGAACCTCTCTCTCCCTACCTGCCTCTTTATTTTTTTCACACCCGATCTAATTAAGACTCCAATGCTGTTTACCTCTCTCTCTCTCTCTCTCTCTCTCTCTCTCTCTCTCTCTCTCTCTCTCTCTCTCTCTCTCTCTCTCTCTCTCTCTCTCTCTCTCTCTCTCTCAGCAGGTGGTGGAAAAAAGCTTTATTTCTCTCTCTCCCCCTCTCTCACTCACACACACACACACACACACACACACACACACACACACACACACACACACACACACACACACACACACACACACACACACACACACACACACACACACACACACACACACACACACACACACACACAGCTTAGAACTTTAGCAGTGGACAAGGCTATCTTCGTGCATTGCCCTGGAGGCAGAGTGGATATAGAGCTCAACAGTCACGTGACTTTTCGTGACGTCTCTTGCCCCGGAAGTGAATTCCCCATTCATTTTCTCCATAGACATTTAGATAAATCCTTATCTAACGAGTTGTAAGGCCGACACCGACCTGACCCGTGACCTAATGAATCATGAGTGACCATAAAACATTCAATTTCCCCCCCGTTGTTACTTTCTGTTTGACCTCTATCACAGAACTGACTGGGTGTGTATTTGTGTGTCTGTCTCTGTGTGTATTTGTGTGTGTGTGTCTCTGTTTATGTGTGTCTCTGTGTTTGTGTGTGATTTATGTGTGTGTATTCATATCTGTATATTTGTGTAGCTACAGTATGTGTGTGTAGCTACAGTATGTGTGTGTGTGTGTGTGTGTGTGTGTGTGTGTGTGTGTGTGTGTGTGTGTATTTGTGTATAGCTACAGTATGTGTGTGTGCGTGTATTTGTGTAGCTACTGTACAGTATGTGTATGTGTGTGTGCTGAATATTGCATGAGATGAGCCTCCTCACCCTCAAGGAACAACACCCTCTATTATACTTAAGTGTATGTGTGTGTGTGTGTGTGTGTGTGTGTGTGTGTGTGTGTGTGTAAATGGTAAATGGCCTGCATTTATATAGCGCTTTTATCCAAAGCGCTTTACAGTCAGTAGGTACATTCACCCATTCACACAACGATGGCGGCAGGTTACCACACAGGGTGCTGGCACACCAACGGGAGCAATTTGGGGTTCAGTGTCTTGCCCAAGGACACTTCGACATGCAGACTGGAGGAGGCGGGAATCGAACCACCGACCTCTTTTATCCAAAGCGATTAGTGGACGACCCGCTCTACCTCCTGAGCTACAGCCGCCACGTGTGTGTGTGTGTGTGTGTGTGTGTGTGTGTGAGAGAGACACAGAGAGAGAGAGAGAGACACACACACACACACACACACACACACACGGAGAGACACACACACACACACACACACAGACAGACAGAGAGAGAGAGAGAGAGAGAGACACACACACACACACACACACACACACAGAGAGAGATAGTTGCGTATGTTATCCCATCTGTCCCTAAAGGGAAGACATATCATCATCAATAATGCTCTCTTTGCTTCTCTGTCACATGTAGTCTCTCTCTCTCTCTCTCTCTCTCACACACACACACACACACACACACACACACACACACACACGCGCGCACGCACGTGCGGAAACACACACAATCTATTTCCCAATATAGCTTCAAACAGCCATAACTATCCTATCAATCCCTAACACAGCAGTCTCATCCCATCTCAACCAATACGTATCAATCAATGCTAAACACAATTGATCATTGGCCCTGCCTGGATCAATATAGCCTACTCCCTGGGTGACCCCTTCCTCCTCAAGCAGGCTAAACAGGGGGGGGGGGGTCACAAAGGGATAACACATTCAGTATTGATCCATTACACTGATCGATTATCAATCCCCCGAGGAAATTGCGAGCGCAATAATGAATGCAAATTCAACCAATCTCTCAATATTTGCGGGGGCTTTTTCTTTTTTTTAAATTCCCACAATTTCCGATGGAAGACAAGATGGAAAAACAGATTCCTCAACTTGCAAATGTTGCCAGTTCGTGCCATTTTACAAAGAAAAAAGAAGATAAAAATCACATAACTTTGCAAATTCCATTACAATTTTTCCGAAAAGTTGCCATAGTAATTAGAAGAAAAAAATTGGCTATTTTTGCAAGTTCCTGCAATTTTGCTGAAAAAAAAATCACATAAAACTTCACAAATTGCACGACACATTTTTGGGAAAAGCCGCTGCAAAATCAAGCATATTTTATGCCTTCAGACTAGAGGACGGTAGGCAGACAGGAAATGCAAGAGAGAGAGAGAGAGAGAGAGAGAGAGAGAAAGAGGACATGTGGCAAAGGACCATGGGTCAGATTCGAACCCGGGTCGGCCGCGTGAAGGACGTGGTACGTGTTCTACCAGCATCTTTTCATCACAACAATCAAAAAAAGGTGAAATGCTGGAGGGACAGGATTATTATTATGTCTGGATCGATGACAGGCCAGGGACATTGTGGGGTTGGAGCCGGGCTCTCTGACAGCGGTGTCGGAGAAGAGAACGCTGTCCAGGCTACGCTCCATCATGAGCAATGACTCGCACCCACTCCACGGCGTGCTAGTCAAACACATGGAGCACGTTCAGTGAGAGGCTGATCCCACCTAGATGCAACACGGAGAGGCACAGGAAATCATTCCTGCCTGTGGCCATTGGACTCTTTAACGCCTCACTTAAAAGAGCACCTCGGAGACACTCAGTCTCCCTGAGACTGAGTCAACCGATAGGCTATCTGTGCCTTAGCTGAGCCACATGTAATGGGCACAAGCTGACTTAATATAATTCCAGTGTGCAATAACTGCAATTTGACACGTAATGTACATTCTACTTTATTATACTTTACTCTACTTACTCTACTTTATTTTTGTTTACTTATTGCATTTTACTACTGTGTTATGTTATGTGTGTTCTGAGTGCGAGCTGCTGTAACTTGTCCCAATTTCCCCCCCGGGGATCATTAAAGTCTTTCTGATTCTGATTCTGATCTGACAAGGCTACAGCAGTCTGATCCATAACAATAAGCTCCTGTGTCACCTTGACATTTGAAACCAGTGTGTCTGATTTCATGCAGGGTCAATCAAACCGTCACAATCAGTCACCAATACAATTCACCCTGTTCCGTTTTCATTTCGGGGTGCAACACACCACTCCAATGGCCTCAGTTTAAACGCTACGCTGACATCTTTAACCCCTGCCCAAACCATATCCCTAACCTCAACCAAGGAAGCAGCACTGTTTTCAACCAAGAAATGCTTAGTTAGGCCTAATAATGAATCAATAATTAATAATAATCAATAATATTAATAATACCGTTTAGTGACTGAGTGCCAACACAAAGTGCTGTGAGACCATGACACACAGGAGTAAGATAACCAAACCCTCAGATTGCTTAAATAACATGAATATTGTCTTATATTTTGAGTGGATGCGTCATTTAGCGCTTTCGCTTCAATCCAACCGGTCAATTCCCTCACTGTCCCAAAGGCCATGCTGCCTGTCCCTCACTGTCCCAAAGGCCATGCTGCCTGTCCCTCACTGTCCCAAAGGCCATGCTGCCTGTCCCAGCAGTTAATCACTCTGATTGATGATCAGCCCCTCCGCCCCCGTGCACTTTTGGCAGTGTGCCACCTTTATTATGGGGTGGTAACACGAAGGCCGGTTGCCGTGGTAACCCCAAGGTATCAGGCTTTTCCATTGACTTGCTGTCGAGCGTGAAAACGTTTTGAGGTTGTTTTCGGCTTCGGGTCAACAATCATTTCGGAGTTGTTTATCCGATGAGGGTTGATAAACACCACGGTCGGGCGCCACGGTCAGGGTGGTCGAATTTGCTCAACCAAAGGGGGGGGGAGGTCATCTTCAAAATGAAGAAAATCACAAAAATGGTAAGTTTGGCGGTTTTCACATAACAGCGATATGTCACTGTCACATCGTGACAGGACAAGTTGACTACAGAGCCCAGAGAGCTCTGTGACAGTTTGTCTATTCGGCCCCAACTGCCACATCCTTATAATGTAATAAGAATGCAAAGTATATGAGCAGAATTGTGTTTCGGCCACAGCTATGCCATTTTACGTGTGATCGCGCAACCGAGGCGGATTTTTGAATTCGGTAATTAGGGCCGACTGAATGGGTAAAAGTGGCTAATTAGTGGCCAAAAGAATTCAAGAGAGGTTCAGCACCATGGAGAGCTCCAGAGTGGTGGAGCACACAGCTGAGCTGAGTTCGAATCAGCCAGTGAAGTGGACTATGAAGACCCGTCACACAGGGACGGGTATTCCGCTAGTTTGCCCTGGCGCTTCTCAGACACCATCACTTGAGGGCAGAGATGAGAAGTAACTAAGTACAAACACTTGGTTACCGTAGTAAACAATCGGTTTGAGCAAGAACAAAAATAACAACGGCGGGCGGGGGATCGAATTTAACACGTTATTTTTTTTTGGTTCCAGCCTTAAAACATTTTTGAAATGTCTATGGAGAAAATGAACGGGGGACTTCCAGGGCAATCACGAAAAAAGTCACGTGACTGTTGAGCTCGATGTGCTCAAGCAAAACTGATTTGAAGGACTGTCCGTTTATTTATCTTCATTTGGTAAATTTAGTTTGTGTTTCAAACAAATCCAGGACTAGAGATTAAATACCATCAGTGTACACCACCTGTAGCCAATCCAGAGCCCCCACCCTGGAATTGAGCACGCGGAAGTTCTGTTTATGTTAATATAACGTGAGGTTCAGTTTGCACAGAAACGGACGGTATAAAAAACCTTTTACTTTTATACTTCATTTACATTCAGAGCCTATTTTTTTTTTACTTTTACATGAGTAAACAAGTTGAATCAGTACTTCTACTTTGACCAATCTTTACACAAGTAACTGTACTTCTACTAAGTAAAGAACGTGTGTACTTTTCTCATCTCTGCTTGAGGGAAACAGGATCATTCTTCCATCATGGCTCCACTTACTTTGTTGCTTGTCAGTCACAGATGCGGGACTTGAGACTTAGGCCCAATCCCAATTCTTATTTTGACTTAACTTGTTTCTGAGTGTCCCTCACTTTGGCCCTTCGCCTTCAGAACAGAGCCACAAGGGGTAGGGATTGAAAACAATCACCTAGGAAATGGGACACCACTCATTACCTCATCATTTTGCCCAACTGTGAAAATAAAGCTATTTCTGGTTTAACAGATTGATTGAAGTCTGCAGATTCTCATAGATACACGATTTTGTCATCATATTGCATCTTACCAGAAATTAATTAATTGTTTGATAACTATTCATATTTAAATTATACTATTTTATTATTTGACTGGTTTGCTCAGGAGTCACTGGAAAACATGATTCTAACATTATAGGCTAGCCTATAGGATAGTATAGCCTATTCAAATTGATTGGGTTGATATAGCTACATAATATTCTGTTTTTTTACATTTGATTCTGGCGATTGGGTTGCTTCATAATGGGGACATTAAACTAACCCATGTGCTTTTTGCTGGGTCGCGTGTCACGTTTCAGTGACGACCTGATTGTAGATGCTGGCTGGCTGGTGCTTCTGCAACTTTTGCAAGCTTGAAGTGGGCGCCCATACCGTCTATGTTAAAATAGTTGCAAAATACCTACTGTAACCCAAACTTACCAAAATACATGAATGTCTTCCTTTAATGTCGATACAAAGGATCACTGGGACGGAATGTTGAAACGCGCATTTCAAAACTCGATATTTGCAAAGATCGCCAGTGGAAACCAGTGCAGCGCGAATTGCGATACAACTTTGTAACGTTTGGCTCATTTCTGGCGGATTAATAGTGATTTCCTTATCAGCCCTTGGTTTGAAGTGCGACCCCTGGAAAATCTCCGTTTCGAGGGCCAGTAAGCCCCTCCCCCTTCACCCTCGGTCTGATGCAAAAACAAATTGGGACACCCTCCCCCTCCACGTGAACGTGCAAAACAGAGGCTTAAGGGCTAAGTGATAGGGCCGAGGGGGGAATTGGGATTGGGACTTGGACTTGAGTGAGCTCAAGTCCCTGTTTGATTACTCGTGACTCAATCTGGGAACCAAGAGTCTATTTCGGCACCACAGACTCTGGGACCTGAGATAAGAGTTAAGTGGGATCCTTGCAGAAAAGAAATGAGGAGTGGAGTGCAGGAGAACTTGTAAAAATCCAATGCAACACCGTTTCAGGAAAAATATATTCTAGAAGCCTCGATTGTGGCATGGCTAACAAAGTTCAAAAACGGTGACCTACGTGTTTCAGCTCATGCGAGCCTTCATCAGGGTGGAGGACTCTGGGACAGACGGACCTTGTTTTGAGGCTTCCTGTAGAGCGCGATCTTCCGCCCGGGACTTCCACTTCCGCACACCGGTGCCGTTTAAAAACATACATTGCATCGCTTTTATTTTGAAGGCTAAACATCCTAATTCGTATATATTCACTATAGCGTTCGGGACCGGAACTCTTATATTTGCCAGTACAACAAGAGAGCAGCACTGCGCAGAGGCGGAAGTCCCGGGCGGAAGATTCACGCTGTACAGGAAGCCAAAAAAATAATAATGCCCGGCTGTCCCAGAGTCTATTTCTGTGCTGAAATAGACTCTGGGTTCCCAGGTTGCTCGTGACTTGACTTGAGACATGATGATGACTTGGATGACTTGTTTGTGTTCATCAGTTTAAATATGAACATGTTCAACATTGTAAAGTGTCTGCTGCTGACTAGGTACGTTTACGGAGCCTAATAATCAGATTATAATAGGTTTTTAAAACCCAGAGAGATTAAAAATGCTCCATATAAACACCTCATTCAGATTAAACAGGCCCGGGTTGCAGAGGGGTAGTTTAAACCTTTTCCTAAACCGATCAAAAGAAAAATGTTATCATGTAAAGTAAACGATGAAACTGATTTCTCTGGCTGTGTTCTTTCTGCACATGTCCATGATGCCCTCATCATGTCCATGATGCCCTCCGTCTTGACGTAAAGATTTGTGGAGATGATCTCGCTGAACACAAACTTTGCTGTTTCATAAACTTTTGTTAAGCACAGACCTTATTTCATGCATTTAACCAAAATCCCCCATACAAAAACCCCATTGACTTTTCCCCCTATGAGCCAGCAGCACGGGGACTTTTGGGTAAGCCTAAAAAAAATAGCCCATTCCTGCAGTACTCTATTCACCTCATGTTCATACGCGGCAGTGGGCCAAATTCTTCCGGGTCGTGTTAACACTTCCGGCGGTCACGGCGCGAAATACAAATGAACGTCATGAAGAAGAGAGTTGTTTTTGGAGCGGACAGTGCAGGGGGTAAAACAAAGAACGTAGGCTACTACTTTGAGCTCGGTACACAGCAAGCAAGCGGAGTATCCACTGTTAGCCAGGTCAGATAACGTTATCGTCGACAATGACGAGCACTTTCTTGTAAAACATACCTGGACTCCAACAAAGAAAGCTTCAGAAAGTTTTCTATCCTCCGAGCACTCGAGCCACTTACGTCTATAAGACCCGCAGACGTTAACGTAATTCCCTGGAATGCGAGACTTAACGAGCCAGTTACATGGCGTTGCATTCTTAGACATTGCCGTTTGCTTTTATTTGGTATGTTACATACAATTGGCCAAATTATTAGTTAATTCCGAGTTAGATGATATTGGAGCAGCCGGCCATTTTCTTTTTCTTTCTTTTTTGGCGGAAGTCGGCACACGACCACACAACCGGGTCAAATGGGCGTGGCTACATAAGGTGAATACCACATGTTTTATACAGGCATATTTTCATATGCTATCCATTTTTATGCTAGTTTTGATCCAAATGCTGTACAAATAACATTATCATTCAAATGGCATGCTATAGCATCTGACTCCACTGTCTGGTCGTTTCTGGCTCGGGACGTGACATTATGATTATGGGATGTGTTGCCAGAGCAATCGGGTATCCATGGTTACACCTTGACATTTTGGTACATTGATTTATCTGAGGTTCGAGGCTCCTGCCAGCCAAGACAGCTGGTGGCGGGGACTGGCTACTAGCCTGCCAGAGGGGGGCACACGTCTGTGTGTGTTGGAGATGTGGGTGAGCAATGTAGATTAAAAGATGAAGAGAAAAGAGAAGAGAGAGCGCTGATGTCATACTGTTGGATGGAAGAGAGTGAGCGAGAGAGAACAGGAGAGAGTGTGCTGATGATGTCATAAAGTTGGACGGGAGAGAGTGTGCTGATGTCATAAAGTTGGACGGGAGAGAGTGTGCTGATGATGTCATAAAGTTGGACGGGAGAGAGTGTGATGATGTCATAAAGTTGGACGGGAGAGAGTGTGCTGATGTCATAAAGTTGGACGGGAGAGAGAGAGAACAGGAGAGAGAGAGTGTGCTGATGTCATAAAGTTGGACGGGAGAGAGTGTGCTGATGTCATAAAGTTGGACGGGAGAGAGAGAGAACAGGAGAGAGTGTGTGTGCTGATGTCATAAAGTTGGACAGGGAAGAGAGATAGAGAGAGAACAGCAGAGTGTGTGTGCTGATGTCATAAAGTTGGACAGGGAAGAGAGATAGAGAGAGAACAGCAGAGTGTGTGTGCTGATGTCATAAAGTTGGACAGGGAAGAGAGATAGAGAACAGGAGAGAGTGTGTGCTGATGTCATAAAGTTGGACAGGGAAGAGAGATAGAGAGAGAACAGCAGAGAGTGTGTGCTGATGTCATAAAGTTGGACAGGGAAGAGAGATAGAGAGAGAACAGCAGAGAGTGTGTGCTGATGTCATAAAGTTGGACAGGGAAGAGAGATAGAGAGAGAACAGCAGAGAGTGTGTGCTGATGTCATAAAGTTGGACAGGGAAGAGAGATAGAGAGAGAACAGCAGAGAGTGTGTGCTGATGTCATAAAGTTGGACAGGGAAGAGAGATAGAGAGAGAACAGCAGAGAGTGTGTGCTGATGTCATACTGTTGGACAGGGAAGAGAGATAGAGAGAGAACAGCAGAGAGTGTGCGCTGATGTCATAAAGTTGGACGGAAGAGAGATAGAGAACAGGAGAGTGAGAGAGAGAAAGAGAGAGAGAGAGAGAAAGAGAGAACAGGAGAGAGAGAGAGGGCTGATGTCGTACTGTTGGACAGGGAAAAATAGAGGACTCTTGAGATTGTACAAAGGGCAAAACATTTGGCCAGGAGCTACTCATCACTAGCTAATATTTAGAGTGTGTGTGTGCGTGTGCGTGTGTGTGTGCGTGTGTGTGTTACAGGTTTATTTATACTGGTTTGATCTAACATGCATAATTCTCTACTACTTCATGGCTTAACCAGAGTCAAAATGAAACAGCCTCTCATAGAAAAAACCCTTTGAAGTCATTTTGCAAATGTAACGTATAAAAACAAACAAAAAAGGATCATGATGAAATTCAGGTGAAATTTAGATTTGGAAAGGCAAAGCAAAAAGACTTTTGCATCATGGCTTTCAGTTTTGCATTCATTCACTCCGTTCGCTCCTCTCCTTCCTTCGATCCTTCATCTGGCCTTCCCTCGCTCCTCTCTTCTACCCATCCATCCATCCATCATCTCCATCCATCTATTCATCATCCATCTCCATCCTCATCCCACTGTAAATGATACCGCCATGTTTTTATTCGTCGGGTGTATGTGTACTTAATTATGGAAGAGCTGAAGGAGGAGCCAGGCAACTCAAATAGAAGCAAAGACAGTCAGAAACCATAATGTCATTATTATTATTATTATTATGATTATTATCATTAGAAGTCTCGTATTATTATTATTATTATTATCATCATTATTACTATTATTATTACTAGTGTAACTGTTATTAAGGTAAAACAGAGTTCCTTGGCTCTTGTATATGCAGAGAGAGAGAGGGGTGGGGGGGGGGGGGCAGGCTATCGACAGCAGAGCAATGGTTCCATGCCATTCCATTTCATTCCGGTGATTTGGTGGGCGATAAATCCATGACATCCCACTGATTTAAAGGGGAGATCATTCCG
>NC_139628.1:14246715-14276715 GCF_964638095.1 Poromitra crassiceps
AAAAGAGAAGATAAAAATGGCACATACTTGCAAGTTCCGAGGAATCTGTTTTTCCGAAAAGTTGCCATAGTAATTAGAAGAAAAAAATTGGCTATTTTTGCAAGTTCCTGCAATTTTACTGAAAAAAAATCACATAAACTGCACGACACATTTTTGGGAAAAGCCGCTGCAAAATCAAGCATATTTTATGCCTTTAGACTAGAGGACAGTAGGCAGACAGGAAATGCAAAAGAGAGAGAGAGAGAGAGAGAGGACATGTGGCAAAGCACCACGGGTCAGATTCGAACCCGGGTCGGCCGCGTGAAGGACGTGGTACGTGTTCTACCAGCATCTTTTCATCACAACAATCAAAAAAAGGTGAAATGCTGGAGGGACAGGATTATTATTATGTCTGGATCGATGACAGGCCAGGGACATTGTGGGGCTGGAGCCGGGCTCTCTGACAGCGGTGTCGGAGAAGAGAACGCTGTCCAGGCTACGCTCCATCATGAGCAATGACTCGCACCCACTCCACGGCGTGCTAGTCAAACACATGGAGCACGTTCAGTGAGAGGCTGATCCCACCCAGATGCAACACGGAGAGGCACAGGAAATCATTCCTGCCTGTGGCCATTGGACTCTTTAACGCCTCACTTAAAAGAGCACCTCGGAGACACTCAGTCTCCCTGAGACTGAATCAACCGATAGGCTATCTGTGCCTTAGCTGAGCCACATGTAATGGGCAAGCTGACTTAATATAATTCCAGTGTGCAATATCTGCAATTTGACACGTAATGTACATTCTACTTTATTATACTTTACTCTACTTACTCTACTTTATTTTTGTTTACTTATTGCATTTTACTACTGTGTTATGTTATGTGTGTTCTGAGTGCGAGCTGCTGTAACTTGTCCCAATTTCCCCCCCGGGGATCATTAAAGTCTTTCTGATTCTGATTCTGACAAGGCTACAGCAGTCTGATCCATAACAATAAGCTCCTGTGTCACCTTGACATTTGAAACCAGTGTGTCTGATTTCATGCAGGGTCAATCAAACCGTCACAATCAGTCACCAATACAATTCACCCTGTTCCGTTTTCATTTCGGGGTGCAACACACCACTCCAATGGCCTCAGTTTAAACGCTACGCTGACATCTTTAACCCCTGCCCAAACCATATCCCTAACCTCAACCAAGGAAGCAGCACTGTTTTCAACCAAGAAATGCTTAGTTAGGCCTAATAATGAATCAATAATTAATAATAATCAATAATATTAATAATACCGTTTAGTGACTTGAGTGCCAACACAAAGTGCTGTGAGACCATGACACACAGGAGTAAGATAACCAAACCCTCAGATTGCTTAAATAACATGAATATTGTCTTATATTTTGAGTGGATGCGTCATTTAGCGCTTTCGCTTCAATCCAACCGGTCAATTCCCTCACTGTCCCAAAGGCCATGCTGCCTGTCCCTCACTGTCCCAAAGGCCATGCTGCCTGTCCCAGCAGTTAATCACTCTGATTGATTATCAGCCCCTCCGCCCCTGCGCACTTTTGGCACTGTGCCACCTTTATTATGGGGTGGTGAGACGAAGGCCGGTTGCCGTGGTGACCCCAAGGTATCAGGCCTTTCCATTGACTTGCTGTCGAGCGTGAAAACGTTTTGAGGTTGTTTTCAGCTTCGGGTCAACAATCATTTCGGAGTTGTTTATCCGATGAGGGTTGATAAACACCACGGTCGGGCGCCACGGTCAGGGTGGTCGAATTTGCTCAACCAAAGGGGGGGGGGGGGGGGGGTCATCTTCAAAATGAAGAAAATCACAAAAATGGTAAGTTTGGCGGTTTTCACAGAACAGCGATATGTCACTGTCACATCGTGACAGGACAAGTTGACTACGGAGCCCAGAGAGCTCTGTGACAGTTTGTCTATTCGGCCCCAACTGCCACATCCTTATAATGTAATAAGAATGCAAAGTATATGAGCAGAATTGTGTTTCGGCCACAGCTATGCCATTTTACGTGTGATCGCGCAACCGAGGCGGATTTTTGAATTCGGTAATTAGGGCCGACTGAATGGGTAAAAGTGGCTAATTAGTGGCCAAAAGAATTCAAGAGAGGTTCAGCACCATGGAGAGCTCCAGAGTGGTGGAGCACACAGCTGAGCTGAGTTTGAATCAGTCAGTGAAGTGGACTATGAAGACCCGTCACACAGGGACGGGTATTCCGCTAGTTTGCCCTGGCGCTTCTCAGACACCATCACTTGAGGGCAGAGATGAGAAGTAACTAAGTACAAACACTTGGTTACCGTAGTAAACAATCGGTTTGAGCAAGAACAAAAATAACAACGGCGGGCGGGGGATCGAATTTAACGCGTTATTTTTTGTTCTTGCTGAAACCGAATGTTTTATGGTCTCTCACGATTCAGTAGGTCACGGGTTGGCTTGGTTCCAGCCTTAAAACCTTTTTGAAATGTCTATGGAGAAAATGAACGGGGGACTTACTTCCAGGGCAATCACGAAAAAAGTCACGTGACTGTTGAGCTCGATGTGCTCCAGCAAAACTGATTTGAAGGACTGTCCGTTTATTTATCTTCATTTGGTAGATTTAGTTTGTGTTTCAAACCAATCCAGGACTAGAGATTAAATACCATTAGCATACACCACCTGTAGCCAATCCAGAGCCCCCACCCTGGAATTGAGCACGCGGAAGTTCTGTTTATGTTAATATAACGTGAGGTTCAGTTTGCACAGAAACGGACGGTATAAAAAACCTTTTACTTTTATACTTAATTTACATTCAGAGCCTATTTTTTTTTTTACTTTTACATGAGTAAACAAGTTGAATCAGTACTTCTGCTTTGACCAATCTTTACACAAGTAACTGTACTTCTACTTAAGTAAAGAACGTGTGTACTTTTCTCATCTCTGCTTGAGGGAAACAGGATCATTCTTCCATCATGGCTCCACTTACTTTGTTGCTTGTCAGTCAGAGATGCGGGACTTGAGACTTAGGCCCAATCCCAATTCTTATTTTGACTTAACTTGTTTCTGAGTGTCCCTCACTTTGGCCCTTCGCCTTCAAAACGGAGCCACAAGGGGTAGGGATTGAAAACAACCACCTAGGAAATGGGACACCACTCATTACCTCATCATTTTTGCCCAACTGTGAAAATAAAGCTATTTCTGGTTTAACAGATTGATTGAAGTCTGCAGATTCTCATAGATACACGATTTTGTCATCATATTGCATCTTACCAGAAATTAATTAATTGTTTGATAACTATTCATATTTAAATTATACTATTTTATTATTTGACTGGTTTGCTCAGGAGTCACTGGAAAACATGATTCTAACATTATAGGCTAGCCTATAGGATAGTATAGCCTATTCAAATTGATTGGGTTGATATAGCTACATAATATTCAGTTTTTTTACATTTGATTCTGGCGATTGGGTTGCTTCATAATGGGGACATTAAACTAACCCATGTGCTTTTTGCTGGGTCGCGTGTCACGTTTCAGTGACGACCTGATTGTAGATGCTGGCTGGCTGGTGCTTCTGCAACTTTTGCAAGCTTGAAGTGGGCGCCCATACCGTCTATGTTAAAATAGTTGCAAAATACCTACTGTAACCCAAACTTACCAAAATACATGAATGTCTTCCTTTAATGTCGATACAAAGGATCACTGGGACGGAATGTTGAAACGCGCATTTCAAAACTCGATATTTGCAAAGATCGCCAGTGGAAACCAGTGCAGCGCGAATTGCGATACAACTTTGTAACGTTTGGCTCATTTCTGGCGGATTAATAGTGATTTCCTTATCAGCCCTTGGTTTGAAGTGCGACCCCTGGAAAATCTCCGTTTCGAGGGCCAGTAAGCCCCTCCCCCTTCACCCTCGGTCTGATGCAAAAACAAATTGGGACACCCTCCCCCTCCACGTGAACGTGCAAAAAAGAGGCTTAAGGGCTAAGTGATACGGCCGAGGGGGGAATTGGGATTGGGACTTGGACTTGAGTGAGCTCAAGTCCCTGTTTGATTACTCGTGACTCAATCTGGGAACCAAGAGTCTATTTCGGCACCACAGACTCTGGGACCTGAGATAAGAGTTAAGTGGGATCCTTGCAGAAAAGAAATGAGGAGTGGAGTGCAGGAGAACTTGTAAAAATCCAATGCAACACCGTTTCAGGAAAAATATATTCTAGAAGCCTCGATTGTGGCATGGCTAACAAAGTTCAAAAACGGTGACCTACGTGTTTCAGCTCATGCAAGCCTTCATCAGGGTGGAGGACTCTGGGACAGACGGACCTTGTTTTGAGGCTTCCTGTAGAGCGCGATCTTCCGCCCGGGACTTCCACTTCCGCACACCGGTGCCGTTTAAAAACATACATTGCATCGCTTTTATTTTGAAGGCTAAACATCCTAATTCGTATATATTCACTATAGCGTTTGGGACGGGAACTCTTATATTTGCCAGTACAACAAGAGAGCAGCACTGCGCAGAGGCGGAAGTCCCGGGCGGAAGATTCACGCTGTACAGGAAGCCAAAAAAATAATAATGCCCGGCTGTCCCAGAGTCTATTTCTGTGCTGAAATAGACTCTGGGTTCCCAGGTTGCTCGTGACTTGACTTGAGACATGATGATGACTTGGATGACTTGTTTGTGTTCATCAGTTTAAATATGAACATGTTCAACATTGTAAAGTGTCTGCTGCTGACTAGGTACGTTTACGGAGCCTAATAATCAGATTATAATAGGTTTTTAAAACCCAGAGAGATTAAAAATGCTCCATATAAACACCTCATTCAGATTAAACAGGCCCGGGTTGCAGAGGGGTAGTTTAAACCTTTTCCTAAACCGATCAAAAGAAAAATGTTATCATGTAAAGTAAACGATGAAACTGATTTCTCTGGCTGTGTTCTTTCTGCACATGTCCATGATGCCCTCATCATGTCCATGATGCCCTCATCATGTCCATGATGCCCTCATCATGTCCATGATGCCCTCATCATGTCCATGATGCCCTCATCATGTCCATGATGCCCTCATCATGTCCATGATGCCCTCCGTCTTGACGTAAAGATTTGTGGAGATGATCTCGCTGAACACAAACTTTGCTGTTTCATAAACGTTTGTTAAGCACAGACCTTATTTCATGCATTTAACCAAAATCCCCCATACAAAAACCCCATTGACTTTTCCCCCTATGAGCCAGCAGCACGGGGACTTTTGGGTAAGCCTAAAAAAAATAGCCCATTCCTGCAGTACTCTATTCACCTCATGTTCATACGCAGCAGTGGGCCAAATTCTTCCGGGTCGTGTTAACACTTCCGGCGGTCACGGCGCGAAATACAAATGAACGTCATGAAGAAGAGAGTTGTTTTTGGAGCGGACAGTGCAGGGGGTAAAACAAAGAACGTAGGCTACTACTTTGAGCTCGGTACACAGCAAGCAAGCGGAGTATCCACTGTTAGCCAGGTCAGATAACGTTATCGTCGACAATGACGAGCACTTTCTTGTAAAACATAGCTGGACTCCAACAAAGAAAGCTTCAGAAAGTTTTCTCTCCTCCGAGCACTCGAGCCACTTACGTCTATAAGACCCGCAGACGTTAACGTAATTCCCTGGAATGCGAGACTTAACGAGCCAGTTACATGGCGTTGCATTCTTAGACATTGCCGTTTGCTTTTATTTGGTATGTTACATACAATTGGCTAAATTATTAGTTAATTCCGAGTTAGATGATATTGGAGCAGCCGGCCATTTTCTTTTTCTTTCTTTTTTGGCGGAAGTCGGCACACGACCACACAACCGGGTCAAATGGGCGTGGCTACATAAGGTGAATACCACATGTTTTATACAGGCATATTTTCATATGCTATCCATTTTTATGCTAGTTTTGATCCAAATGCTGTACAAATAACATTATCATTCAAATGGCATGCTATAGCATCTGACTCCACTGTCTGGTCGTTTCTGGCTCGGGACGTGACATTATGATTATGGGATGTGTTGCCAGAGCAATCGGGTATCCATGGTTACACCTTGACATTTTGGTACATTGATTTATCTGAGGTTCGAGGCTCCTGCCAGCCAAGACAGCTGGTGGCGGGGACTGGCTACTAGCCTGCCAGAGGGGGGCACACGTCTGTGTGTGTTGGAGATGTGGGTGAGCAATGTAGATTAAAAGATGAAGAGAAAAGAGAAGAGAGAGCGCTGATGTCATACTGTTGGACGGAAGAGAGTGAGCGAGAGAGAACAGGAGAGAGTGTGCTGATGATGTCATAAAGTTGGACGGGAGAGAGTGTGCTGATGTCATAAAGTTGGACGGGAGAGAGAGAGAACAGGAGAGAGAGTGTGCTGATGTCATAAAGTTGGACAGGGAAGAGAGATAGAGAACAGGAGAGAGTGTGTGCTGATGTCATAAAGTTGGACAGGGAAGAGAGATAGAGAGAGAACAGCAGAGAGTGTGTGCTGATGTCATAAAGTTGGACAGGGAAGAGAGATAGAGAGAGAACAGCAGAGAGTGTGTGCTGATGTCATACTGTTGGACAGGGAAGAGAGATAGAGAGAGAACAGCAGAGAGTGTGTGCTGATGTCATACTGTTGGACAGGGAAGAGAGATAGAGAGAGAACAGCAGAGAGTGTGTGCTGATGTCATACTGTTGGACAGGGAAGAGAGATAGAGAGAGAACAGCAGAGAGTGTGTGCTGATGTCATACTGTTGGACAGGGAAGAGAGATAGAGAGAGAACAGCAGAGAGTGTGTGCTGATGTCATACTGTTGGACAGGGAAGAGAGATAGAGAGAGAACAGCAGAGACTGTGTGCTGATGTCATACTGTTGGACAGGGAAGAGAGATAGAGAGAGAACAGCAGAGAGTGTGCGCTGATGTCATAAAGTTGGACGGAAGAGAGATAGAGAACAGGAGAGTGAGAGAGAGAAAGAGAGAGAGAGAAAGAGAGAACAGGAGAGAGAGAGAGGGCTGATGTCGTACTGTTGGACAGGGAAAAATAGAGGACTCTTGAGATTGTACAAAGGGCAAAACATTTGGCCAGGAGCTACTCATCACTAGCTAATATTTAGAGTGTGTGTGTGCGTGTGCGTGTGTGTGTGTGTGTGTGTTACAGGTTTATTTATACTGGTTTGATCTAACATGCATAATTCTCTACTACTTCATGGCTTAACCAGAGTCAAAATGAAACAGCCTCTCATAGAAAAAACCCTTTGAAGTCATTTTGCAAATGTAACGTATAAAAAAAAACAAAAAAGGATCATGATGAAATTCAGGTGAAATTTAGATTTGGAAAGGCAAAGCAAAAAGACTTTTGCATCATGGCTTTCAGTTTTGCATTCATTCACTCCGTTCGCTCCTCTCCTTCCTTCGATCCTTCATCTGGCCTTCCCTCGCTCCTCTCTTCTACCCATCCATCCATCATCTCCATCCATCTCCATCTCCATCCCACTGTAAATGATATCGCCATGTTTTTATTCCTCAGGTGTATGTGTACTTAATTATGGAAGAGCTGAAGGAGGAGCCAGGCAACTCAAATAGAAGCAAAGACAGTCAGAAACCATAATGTCATTATTATTATTATTATTATGATTATTATCATTAGAAGTCTCGTATTATTATTATTATTATCATCATTATTACTATTATTATTACTAGTGTAACTGTTATTAAGGTAAAACAGAGTTCCTTGGCCCTTGTATATGCAGAGAGAGAGAGGGGGGGGGGGCAGGCTATCGACAGCAGAGCAATGGTTCCATGCCATTCCATTTCATTCCGGTGATTTGGTGGGCGATAAATCCATGACATCCCACTGATTTAAAGGGGAGATCATTCCGTTTCGTTTTTTTCATTTTTCAAGGGAAGTGAATCCCACGTGTTTCCATTTATTCTGAGGGGAAGCAATTCCATTCCGTTGGATTAAAGGTAAGGGGAATCCATTCCATTGATTTGAAGGGGAGTTCCGTTCCAATTATTTTTTAGGGGCGTCAAATAACCAAACCGGGCAAAGCAGGAAGCCTGTTGAACAGTGTTCCCCCGTCTGAAGAGTCGTTCATGCTCGTTGGGGTTGGTGACATCACTCAAAACACCTCCCCGCCTCCCTCCTTCCTCTCTTGTGACATGCAAGACAAATTCTGGAATCTGTCCAATTCTCCGAGTCATTGGATTCTGGAATCACGATTCCACTGCTGACTTCTACAGGATACATTCCGCTCTCGGAAGGGTTTGGATTCTAGAGTTCAGAATCGGTTCCACTGGTTGTAAATGTTGAATTCTTAAGGCAAGATTCCATTGGGAAATTCTTGAATACGTTCCATTCTAGGAACATATTGAATTCCAGAACTAATGTTCCATTGGGGAATTCTGGAATCTGTTGTCTCTTGTTGTAAATGTTGAATTGTGGAGTCAAGATCCATCTGGGAATTCTAGAAAACGTTCCATCCTAACGTTGAGTTCTGGAGTTCAGTCCGGATCTCATTGCGTTGGTGAAACTCGTAGAATTCTAGAACTGATTCCATTCTGGAATTCTAGAATCCGTGCCGGGTCCTTCCAGCCCACTCAGTCTCTCCCCTCTCTCTTTCCTCTTCTGTTTTCGCAGCATCCCTCTCTCTCCTATGAGCTGCTTTTCAAACAAACAGGAACACAGTCTCGTCCGTACGTCTCTCCTAGAGCTGCGTGGTGACCGAGTCCTCTATGACCTCACAGCTGTCCTCTATGACATCATCGCAGGGTCCCACCCACCCGCCCATCATCATCACCCCCCCTCCCGCCCTGAACCCCACTCCTCCCCCTCCCCCTCCCTCCCCGCCTCCGCCCTCGAACACGTCCTCGCTGGAGTCCAGGAGGCGGGAGCTGGACTCGGAGATGTTGGAAGCGCAGTGCAGCGATTGGCAGGGGCACGGGGGAGGGAGGGGCAGCGTGAGGAGCGAGTCCCTGCCGTTGGTCCTCCGCGGCGAGAGGGTGGGGTTGTCGGGGGCCGGCGGGCGCCCCACCTCGTGCAGGCGAGTCTCGCTCCGGGTCACGTGACCCAGTCCCAAGTCGCCGCCGCGGCCGCTTCCCAGCGGGCGCAGCAGGCCGTCGGAGATGGTGTAGGAGGGCGGGGACTGGAGCAGGGGGAGGGGCGTGGGCGGGGCTTTGCGGGAGAACAGGAAGGAGAGGCGTTTGAAGGAGTCCGTCTTGGCCCGGGGGCCCGAGAGACGCTGCAGGCGGCTCCGCGTACGGGACAGAGAGGAGGAGAACGAGGAGAAGGAGGAGGACGGGGAGGGCAGGGCGGCGGAGGAGGAGGAGGGGGGGACGCCGCTCGTCTTCAGCCCGTTACTCTTTGGTTTCCCCTCCTCCTCCTCCTCCCCCACCCCCTCCCCCCACAACACCCCCTCCTCCACCTCCTCCTGCTCCTCCTCCGCACATCTCTCCACCTGGGTCAAAGATGGAGGGAGGGAGAGAGAGAGAGAGACAGAAGGATCATGTAAATGGATTGTATTTATAGTCATATAGTAAAATGTTAATGTTGTACGTATAGTAAAATAGTTCATGTATAGTAAAAACAGGCATGACTTCGCAATAGCGGCGAACACATTATGCACATTTCCAAAATGCAGGAGACACACACACACACACACACACACACACACCTTTACACGGGGCCCTTTACACGAGGACAGTTTCTGAAAGAAACGACACAATAGCGTTTCCTTCACACCTTTTCCTTCACACCTTCTCCCTGTTTACATGAGCGCTGTTGAATTTTTAAAATGCCGTAATGTACATGCCAGGTCGCTAGGTGGCAGTGTGATCACCTTATTCTTTGCCCATACAAGTACGCTTCTGCATGACGTCATTTCGTAATCGTCTTTCCGGTTTTAAATGCGGAAGTAGAGTACGCTTTCCGCAGTCATTTAGACTTGCCAAAAAGCTTTTTTCAAGCAAAAAAAAAACCCAAAACTGTTTTAAAGTTTTAATATTTGTCGGGTGAGAATGTAACATGTATGTGACCAGTTTATCAGAATAACGCCTATTAGAAATCTTTAACGAGCAGCGAGGACCGGGAGCGCTGAGTGTGCTATCTGTCAAACCCTACTGTAGTCAGGCTACTGGCAGTGAGAAAACACTGTCGACGTGCTTTTGTAACTAACGTTGAATGCCGACCGGGTACAGCCATCGGCTCCTCGCAGCAGTAACGTTATGAACATGTAACTGAAGTTGGCCGCAGTGTAGCTTAATTCTGAATGTTGCCAAACTTCATTCATACTGACGTTTTATTTGGTTGCCAACTCGTGCACGGCTATGGCGTAATCACGTGTGTCGACCGACAGAGCGACAGACCAACAGACCAACAGACCGACAGAGCGACAGAGCGACAGACCAACAGACCGACAGAGCGACAGAGCGACACTGTAGCGACACTGCAGCTAAAAAGTGTAGTAAAAAAAATCACACCCAGGTGTTGAAGTAAGGTGTGCAGGTCTGACCCTTCTCCCCCACCCGCCTCTCCCTGGCACTGTGTGTGTGTGTGTGCGCACGCACGCGCGTGTGTGTGGGTGTGTGTGTGCGTGTGTGTGTGTGTGTGTGTGCATGTGTGTGTGCATGCGTGTTTCACCGGACACACCCCTCCCCCCCCCCGCCCCCGGCTCTCTCTCCACCTGGGTCAGTCCGGAGATGGAGCGCACCAGGGCAGAGATGCCGTATTTGGGCGTGGGCGTGGACCGGGCGACGTCTCCCTGCTGGGTCACGAAGCTCACGCCCTTTGACCCTTGACCCCCTCCTCCTCCGCCGCCCCCTCCGGCGCTGCTGCTGCCGTCGCCCGATTCGCTGTCGTCCTCCGAGGCCGCCGCCCCCTCGTCTCTCATCGGCTCGCTGGAGGAGGAGTACTGTCGCCGGGGGGGACGGCGGTTGCCGAGGAGATCCAGCACCTCGTAGCGGAAACTGGAGATGTCCTGCTTCAACTCCTGGAGAGAGAGAGAGAGAGAGAGAAAGAGAGAGAGAAAGAGAGAGAGAGATCAAAGATGGAGAGAGAGAGAGAGAGAGAGAGAGAAAGAGAGAGAGAGAGAGAGATCAAAGATGGAGAGAGAGAGAGAGAAGTGTAAGAGAACTGAGAAACTGAGAACTGAGCATTGAGAAAAAACAGTTGAAGCTATTCAAATTTTCACTAAAAGTCACTTCCCCCTATTTTGAATTGTATTTAAACACCATCAAATCGATCTAAATCAGAAATCTAAAAATCTAAAAACAAGTCTACACCAGATACTTATCATCTGTCCTTCTCTCATTTGAAAGAAAGGTATATGTGACATTCAGGGGAAGACAACTTGTAGGGCCGTGTTTCTCAAACTTTGTCACACCAAGGACCACTTAACCAATACAAAAAAAAAAGAAACTCGAGGACCACTTAACTCCCCACAGGGACCAGGTCCGCGGACCACTGTTTGGGAAACACTGTTGTAGAAAAGAAAGAAGATGGTGAGGAGAAGTGGAGGAGTTTATGTGAGGACTGGATCACAGAGGAGCTGCACCAATCAGCTTAGAGAGGTAGAGGGTGAAGAGGACTGCAAGGAGTCAGGAGAACAGAACGACAGAGGGGAGATCGGCACAGAGAGAGAGAGAGAGAGAGAGAGAGAGAGAGAGAGAGAGAGAGAGATCGGGGTGAAGAGATCCAGATAAGCACTCCAAGGAGAGAGGGGGGAGCAGGTAGAGTCAGGGGATAATAGACAGAGGAGTTGAAGAGGGAGGGATGCATAGAGGGGAAACTATACTCAGATATACTCAGCAATCAAATTCTAATTGGCTTTATTGGCACGAATGTCTCAAGAACAATATTGCCAAAGCATCAATAATTAATGAAACAAAATAACATTAATACAAACACAATTATCCTTACAATTACAATACATCAATTATGTATCAATCTCTCTCTCTCTCTCTCTCTCTCTCTCTCTCTCTGTCAAAATCAAAACGCTATATTAGCATAAATGACAATGTCAGTGTTGCCAACAACAGTGCAATTTTGATTCAAATAATGACACGTCCAGTGGATCATGTTTCATTGATTATATTAAAATTATGGAAAGCAGAGATTACCTTATGATGGCTGTATCTTCTAATGTGTGTAAGTCTAACGAGCAGCTTGTCTCTAACTCATTCTCTGTTGCTCTTATTCCAGCATCATTGTTTGGCTGCCTGAAGCATTTTCATAAAGAGTCTATCAGTTAAAATACATTAAAAAATAATAACAAGAAACAAAGGAAAATAAAAAAGATATGTTAGAGTTCAAATCATGTTTGGGCTTCACAACAAACTGTTCCCAAATATGAAACAAAAACACACAAAAAGCTCAAAACCAGCTGTGAAGCAAATTACTTCAACCGACTCATTTTCTGCTCAGCATATGGCGTCAAACTGTTCGTGTCCCAAGACACACACACACACACACACACACACACACACACACACACACACACACACACACACACACACACACATAAATTATTTACTTCACTATGCACCTGATGTTAGCAGCACACACACACACACACACACACACACACACACACGATTTACTTCACTATGCACCTGATGGTAGCAGCACACACACCTCACCTCGCTCAACACACGCACGCACGCACGCACGCACGCACGCACGCACACACACACACACACACACACACACACACACACACACACACACACACATGATTTACTTCACTATGCACCTGATGTTAGCAGCACACACACGCACACACACACACACACACACACACACAAATTATTTACTTCACTATGCACCTGATGTTAGCAGCACACACACACACACACACACACACACACACACACACACGATTTCCTTCACTATGCACCTGATGTTAGCAGCACACACACCTCACCTCGCTCAACACACACACGCACGCCACGCACGCACACGCACACACATGCACACATGCACATGCACATGCACACACACACACACACACACACACACACACACACACACACACACACACACACACACACACACACACAGTTGTGGTGTGTGGAAGTGATTTGGTTCAGCACCTGATGATGTTTTTGCATGAGAAACCCAGAGGGATGTTGTAGTTCAAAGCCTCGGGCTGCGCTCAGGAGGCACCGGCGAAGCAAAACACAACCTGAACACACATTTCCTGCTCAGAGGGGTCGTGAAGAGGGCAGAAAGTAACTCAATATTTGTTCTAAATGCACCAACCAAGTATGTGTTATATTATGGAGATTAGGGATGTTCATCAATTATCAATTATCGTTAAGGAATTGAATCGATCATGTGGAATTTGGATCGATTATTGTTATTATAATATTTTTTTTATTTTTTTTGCGGACTAAGTTTGGGTGGAATTCGTTCCTCCTCGCCCCACTCCATTGCACAGCCGACTAACGTGAGGTGGAGCTTCATATAGTCTCTAGTTTTCTGGCTGGGCACGGGCCTTTGTGCCAACAAAACTGTTTTAAACATGGGAAATTCACACCGGCATGCGCCGGGGACACAAACAAACGCACCCAGCGGTCTGGCTCAGGCCTGTTGATTTGACTCTTGTGCTGTCAGCTAAGCTGGAAGACGCCGATTGCCTTACATCATGTAACCTGACATGTAACATGTTTGTTTACCTGGCCACAACGCTAGTGTCTGATCAAGGGCGTCGTTTTGGTCTCAAAGTTGGTAGGGTCGAGGACGGCAGGAGGGAAAAAATTTGAGCTTTTTTTTTTTTTACCTTTTTTAGCCATATTTAGAGGAATATCTTATTTTAAATAAAAAAAATTAGGTTTCTTTTAACCTTTTTTAGACATATTTATGTGTCCTGTCAGCATAATTGTAACTAACAAACACAAACTGTAGGTTTAGCCATCTAATCATGTTCTTTCACAAACAGCCGGTTTGGAAAGAAAACATTGCCACTGAAACCCACACACCATGCATAAAAGAATGTGCACTGACTTATACTAACTTTCACTTACCAGTAATATTACAGTGAAACAGAAAGTGCATTTTCATATCCATCAATATATTTCAACAAAATATACACAACATTCAGCCTATTACAACTTTCTGTTCTATAGTATTCTTCCTTTTCTGGTTTTCTGCATGCATCCAAACATCTTCACATTCATCAGTAAGCCCACCAGTCCAAATATAGCTACATTACTTTGTTTTCTTTCTGTTCTATAGAATGCCTCATTTTAAATTTTCTCATTTCTGCATGCATCCAAAATAGGGGTGTAACAATGCATGTAACATGTACACATGCATGTAACTGGACAGGACACTTTTCTCTAGCATCTTCTTGCTCGCGTTTTGCAGGTTAGCAGCTGTAATGTAAAATGATACTCTGCTGGTTCACACAGTTTAACGTTATAAGATAAGATATTACTTTATTGTCAGACAGAGTCCGAAATTTGTCTTGCATCCTCAGACACTTGTTTCTCATCGATACATACAACAGTGCAAAACGACAACCAACACCATCCTCAAAGTGCATAGTAGACAAAACAATAACAATAACAAAAGACAAGAATAAGAAAAGGCTGCAGCGCTTCCTAAGTCCCTGTCTACAGCCTCTAGCCTGTCACAGTTTGACAGCCTGGGGCACAAATGCGACGCGTGATGCGCGTCGGACTTTCAGTAATAAAATTAGTGGTGTGTTCCTCCACCTCCACCAACAATGACGTCTCGTTTTGCTACCCTAACGTAACAACGTTACTTACAGTTGCTGCAGGGGGACCCCTCTTTTTCCGAGCGGGAGGAGGAGGAGGAGGCGGCGGCGGCATGTCGGCGTGTTAGTAGTGTGTGTCAGAGCCATGTGTGTGGGTGGGCGTTTGTTTGGTCATCAGCCAAATGAGCCAAAAATTGGACTGGCCCATTCACTCAATTCTATCCTTGCAAAATATGGGAAGACAATCTAAATTACCTATATAACTGCACTCCAAAGATAATGCAAATAAGGTTGCTTAAAAGTTGGTAGGGACAATTGGACACCCTGAAATGTTGGTTGTGACTTGTCCCTAGCAACCCTACCCAAATCGACGCGCTTGTGTCTGATATTCTTACTACACAGCGGCATCGCCATTATAGCTGGCCGAGAACGCGCAACGTTATTACCAGACCAGAGTAAAAAAAAATATATATATATATATATATATATATATATTTTATTTTTTTTTTTTTTTTTTATTACGCTATCGATAATCGATAATTGATCGTGAATTTTTCCTGATTTTCGATTATGGAAATTGTTCAAAATGAACATCCCTAATGGATCCAATCCAGCCAGGCTATAATAAGCTTCGGAGCAGTTCAGTCTTCAGAGTTTGTCTTCCATGACACCCAGGAGAACACGTACTTCAAGGGAACAGTGTTCAGGCTTCCAGGCTTAACACACCACCAGGTCCATCAAGGTCCACAAGGTTCTTCAAGGTACACAGTTCGAGTTCAATGCCTATGACAGCAAGCGGGGATAGAAGCAGCTACAGAAGCAAGAATCAGCTCCACATCAGAGACGACGAGTGGTCAGGGGAGAGGACTATGAGGAGGCATGGAACAGGAACAGGTGTACTGGACTACATTATATTTGATATTCGGTGCTGGCCAACATCCAGTTAGCCAGCGGGCTATGGGAGTCCAGGAATACGATTCCCTTGAGGCCCATCACCTTGACTACGTTCTGACAGACGTATCTGAGACAATGCAAGCTAATCCAATCACTGAGAGAGGCTGTGAGCAAGAACTCCAGAGAACTAGAGCTCCATGAGGGACATCAGCGGACTACCTCTCTAACGAATCTAACGAGTGAGGACTTTGGTGAGACGTGATCATCCCTGGTTGCCTTACAACCAACCAGGTGCTGCTGAACCTATAGTATTACTCAAGTACTGTGGTTAAAGGCCTATCATAGCATGGATAGTTCTGGTCCTTGATTGTGATTGGCTGAGCCACGTCCAAAGCCATCGTAAAATACTCTATAAACACACACACCTTTGACCGCATCACAGTATCACTGCGCCATGTTAGCTAGCTACGTTAGCTAAGCCTGCTGCCTGCTCCTTACCAAGTACTATACGTATGTAGCGTGCCTTAGAACACCTCTTAGCTGTCGTCAAATCACTGTAAACCACTGGCGAGCCGAGCCTAGTGCTTCAAAAATCTTTGGTAAAAAGGTATAAAAGTTGATATTTTTTCATTTCCTGGGGACTTTGGAAGGTTGTTTTCTCTTTAGCTACAATAGCTAATGGCTAGCCTGGGTAAACCCAGCCTCCACGTGACCTCTAGGTGCTAGAGGTCACGTGGAGGCTGGGTTTACCCAGGCTAGATAATGGCTACAGGCTGAGTTGTGCATCGGGGGCATTGGGCTGCAGAAGAAGAGAATAAACCGAAGCTGACAGATTCATGTGATTTACTGCTGATCAATAGAGACATTGATTTCAGACAGATTGTTTAAACTTTGAGTTTAAACAGAGACGCTTTCTCAGAGAACTTCAAGGCCGTCACAGAGATCTACCCAGGGGCAAACTGTTCTACATTTGAAGTTTGTTTGTTTCTTTAGCTTCAATTGAAAGTTTCTCTCTGCCTCCCTCCCTCCCTCCCTCTCTCTTCTCTCTCTGTTTGAGGCCATTTACACCTGGCACTCAGGCCCGGTTTTACAGGGGAGCAAAAGCACGCATTGCACCCTTATTTTAATTGTCTGCATGCTCAGTTGAAAAGAGTGTTTGTTTTTTTGTTTTTTTAATAAATGCGGCAGCTGCACACTTACTGTTTAAACTTGAATTATAATTGTTGTTTTTCTTTGTTCTTTGATGTGAATTTATGGCTTTTTGGCACCTACATGTAACCTTTTAAGGTTGAGATAATTGTATTATCATTATATGGTCCAAATATTTCAGTAAAGCACTTGAAACACTTGAAATATTCTTGCTTGGCTGGTATCATTCTACATGAAATGATGGTAAAATGCATTATTTTTAGTAAAATAACGTCACATTTTTTGGCCGGCCGCCCGGGTCGGCCCGTGCATGTGCACCCCTTCCTATCTAGGATGCATCCCTAGTCATCTTGTTCTGGAACCGGCCCCGCTGGCACTATCTGTGATCAGATTGCAACGGGATAGTGCTTGCTTGACCACATTAACCTGATTACATTTACACATGGTATTTAATATGTGTCTCGCATCAGGCAAGCTCCATAAAGTAGAGCGGCAGAAAAACAGCGGTGACTGTTGTTGTACTGGTTTGAGAGGACGGATTGCATTTACACTTGTGTTCAATGTGGTCACAATGCGTCCCTGACCACCTCCGGAGGTGGTTTGGCTGATCAGATCACAATCTGTCCTCAATGTGTCTTGGGGGCGTTTACACGCATCCAGCGTTTACACGCATCCGATTACAATCTGATCACAGAAACGCATGTTAGTGCCAGTTGTAAATGGCCTCTTCTTCTCTCTCTCTCTCTCTCTCTCACAGAGACACACACACACACACACACACACACACACACACACACACACCTCTCTAACACACACCTTAAAGTTCTCCTCCGTCAGCCCCTCGTCCGTCTTGGCGCTGCGTATCATGGCCGCCACGTACCTCTTCACCAGGTTCCGGATCACCTCCTGCGGGCGACATGTTACCGTGGTTACCGCACATGCTCACACGCTCTCAACCGTAAGTCACATTTAACATTTTAACAAATTTTTTTCTTATTTAAGCATGATCAAAACATTTCTCCAAGCATAACCAGTTAGTTTCCTAACCATAAACATGACAGAAATTGTAGCACACACGCGCGCGCGCGCACCCACGCACGCACCCACGCACACACCATCCTCCCACAGTCAACACCTGTGATGGCCAAACAGGACGGTCACGTTGTCACTCCCCGCCTCGGTCAAAACACACCACACACGCACGCACACACATACGCACGCACACGCGCGCGCGCGCACACACACACACACACACACACACACACACACACACACACACACACAGTTCAAATGACAAGGATGCGTTCTCAAAAAACCCAAATGGACGGATTTCAAAAGAACATGTCTGACTGACAAATACAATGTACTGGCCTTTCTGTGTTTTAGCCCTGTGTTAGCTCTGTGTTAGCTCTGTGTTTGCTAGCTCTGTGTTAGCTCTGTGTTAGCTCTGTGTTAGCTCTGTGTTTACTAGCTCTGTGTTAGCTCTGTGTTAGCTCTGTGTTTGCTAGCTCTGTGTTAGCTCTGTGTTTGCTAGCTCTGTGTTAGCTCTGTGTTAGCTCTGTGTTAGCTCTGTGTTAGCTCTGTGTTTACTAGCCCTGTGTTAGCTCTGTGTTAGCTAGCTCTGTGTTAGCTCTGTGTTAGCTCTGTGTTTACTAGCCCTGTGTTAGCTCTGTGTTAGCTAGCTCTGTGTTAGCTCTGTGTTAGCTCTGTGTTAGCTAGCTCTGTGTTAGCTCTGTGTTTGCTAGCTCTGTGTTTACTACCCCTGTGTTAGCTCTGTGTTAGCTCTGTGTTTGCTAGCTCTGTGTTAGCTCTGTGTTTAGCTCTGTGTTAGCTCTGTGTTTGTTAGCTCTGTGTTTTAGCTCTGTGTTAGCTCTGTGTTAGCTCTGTGTTTACTAGCTCTGTGTTAGCTCTGTGTTTGCTAGCTCTGTGTTAGCTCTGTGTTTGCTAGCTCTGTGTTAGCTCTGTGTTTAGTAGCCCTGCCAACGTTGAGGTGTCGAAACCCAAGCGCTCGCTCTCAGCGCAATTATACGTAAAATTCCTACAACAATCCCAAGACCAAACACAACACGTAACCCTAAACTAACACTAACCCTAACCCTAACCTAACCCTAACCTAACCCTAACCTAACACTAACCCTAACCTAACACTAACCCTAACCCTAAGACCAGTGGGATCCATAATAACGCTTCCACGAGGAATATAAACAACAATGGCAGCAGTCGTTGCCTGCTGTCGAGGCTGTTTTAAATTGATTATAAGTACTAACTTACTTTGAAATCTGAACAGCACACTGCTTGGAGGGCATTTATTCAAAGGGGAGATGTTGTTAGTGTTAGTTGTTAGTTGTTAGATGTTAGTTACTCCGACTGGAGTAACTAACGTAAGTTTCACGACGATATACGTTGGATTTGGTCTCTAATGATTGGTCATTGGTGCCGTCATAGAAATAAAGTCACAGTGCACTCTCAGACGAGTTGACAATTCAGTGTGAAATCAGGCAAAGTGTTGTTGGTTTCACTAACAATGAATCAAAAAACCCAGATCTGCGATGTTTTCTTTGAATACAGTAGGGCTGACACCGTCAATGTGCATATTAATGCATGTAACCTGGTGGAAACTCATCAGTGGGCTGGTACAGCATTCGTATAAGGCAAGTAGTAATAACCACATATTACCTTGCTCCAAAGCGTCTCGCGTTCGCTCTGATGCTGAACTCCACTTTGTATTTTGTGGGTAGAGTGCTGTGGGAATCACCGGGGAAACATTGTTTCATAATTGGAATGTAGGCCTATGCTTCTTATTGGAGGTATGTGTATGGCAAATTAGAGACAGGCTCAAGTATTCATAAAACGTCAATATGTTTCCATAAAAAGTCTCAACATGTATGTTTAAAGCACAAGTTGCAGACTGACAGGCGGACAGCGCGCTCCTTCTTATGTCACAGAAAGGACATGAGTCACATCACAATAAGATGAATCAAATTACCTTTTTCGATGTATCTTGCTCATTCTATGGCCGGCCAAGTTGTAATATATTGTCATGTCATGGTGTCTTTTGGGTCATTTATAAACTAAATTAATTGTTTGTTTTTTCCTATCAATTTTTTTGTACTGCTATTTTACATTAAAGTCAACACCGAGTGGCGTGTGTTTTCCCCCTAAAAGGGGGCGGGACCATATTGTCTTTCTGATGTATATTCCGTTAGTACCATCTAGACAGCGGACAAACGGCAGTTTAGACGCTACCGCGTTGTGTAGAGCTGCGTAACAGCCAGCCAATCAGAAGCCTGTTTGATACAGAGCCATTGTTTTTGCTTTAATGTGACTGGCTGATGGTCAGAGGGTGCGTACGGTGGCCAGCAGGGACAAAGTCTGAGAACAGGCAAACTGTTTCAAACTGAAACTCAAAGAGTCTCACAACCTGCAGAGTACAGCAGGTGGTGAAATCATAGAAAGCGGTTTTACAGTAGCAGCATGCTTTTTAGCATGAGATAGATAGATACATAGATGGATAGATAGATATATAGACAGACAGATATACAGATAGACAGACAGACAGACAGACAGACAGACAGATAGATAGATACATAGATGGATAGACAGACAGAGAGACAGAGAGACAGACAGACAGACAGACAGACAGATAGATAGATAGATAGATAGATAGACAGACAGACAGACAGATGAACGGACGGGTGATGGATGGAGTGGGCAGTATCCACTCAGCTTGTTTGTTTGGATGTTGTGAATGGGAGCAGCTGGCAACTAAAAGAGCCCCCACGCGTATGCACACGCACGCACACACACACACACACACACACACACACACACACACACACACACACACACACACACACACACACACAGCCCTTGTTACTGCCAAGAGCACATCTACACACAGTTGCCAGAGAAACACAGCCACAGTGGAGAGGCAAGCTGTTCTGTCTGAGTGTGTGTGTGTGAGAGAGAGATATATAAATAGAGAGAGCGAGAGAGAGAGAGAGGGGGGGCAGAGAGAGAGAAGTGTGTCTGAAATTAGGCAGGGCTGGGTGCTAAAGACAAGAAAAATGGGGGTAAAATGCGGAAAGTGTGTGTGTGTGTGTGTGTGTGTGTGTGTGTGCGCGTGCATGTTTTCTGCATATTTACCTTTCTCTTCCACTCTATATTCCCAACACACACACACACACACACACACACACACACACACACACACACACACACACACACAGAACTTACTCACAAACACATTCAGTCACACACACATACACACCTCTAGGAGGTGGTAGTGTTCAAGTACAGTGTGGCAATGTTCTCACACACACACACACACACACACACACACACACACACACACACACACACACACACACACACACACACACACACACACACACACACGGTACATACCTGGTAATGTTGATTCTGTATCAGACTGTCAGCGTGACGTTCCTGAAAAGAGAAGAACAAACCCTGGTTCATTCAGTTCAGTGGAGCAACATCTCAGAATGTGACCTGAGAGAGTAAACAGTTGAGGAGATGATCAGGAACAGAGCAGCATCAGATCAGAGGCACTGAGCAGCACACAGATCATCTCTCCACAGCACAGTGACTTCTTCCTACTGTGCCCACAAGGTGAAAACAACAGCAGCTCCGCTGTGACAGCTGGTAAACACAGCGGCTAACCCATGGTCTTCAGCTGACAAAATGACACTTTCACAGCCCCAGCTCCTCTGTGTTGGAGAGATACCTGCTCCTCTGTGTTGGAGAGATACCTGCTCCTGTGTGTTGGAGAGATACCTGCTCCTGTGTGTTGGAGAGATACCTGCTCCTCTGTGTTGGAGAGATACCTGCTCCTCTGTGTTGGAGAGATACCTGCTCCTCTGTGTTGGAGACATACCTGCTCCTCTGTGTTGGAGAGATACCTGCTCCTCTGTGTTGGAGAGATACCTGCTCCTCTGTGTTGGAGAGATACCAGCTCCTCTGTGTTGGAGAGATACCCACTCCTCTGTGTTGGAGAGATACCTGCTCCTCTGTGTTGGAGAGATACCTGCTCCTCTGTGTTGGAGAGATACCTGCTCCTCTGTGTTGGAGAGATACCTGCTCCTCTGTGTTGGAGAGATACCCGCTCCTCTGTGTTGGAGAGATACCTGCTCCTCTGTGTTGGAGATATACCTGCTCCTATGTGTCGGAGAGATACCTGCTCCTCTGTGTTGGAGAGATACCTGCTCCTCTGTGTTGGAGAGATACCTGCTCCTCTGTGTTGGAGAGATACCAGCTCCTCTGTGTTGGAGAGATACCTGCTCCTCTGTGTTGGAGAGATACCAGCTCCTCTGTGTTGGAGAGATACCAGCTCCTCTGTGTTGGAGAGATACCTGCTCCTCTGTGTTGGAGAGATACCTGCTCCTCTGTGTTGGAGAGATACCAGCTCCTCTGTGTTGGAGAGATACCAGCTCCTCTGTGTTGGAGAGATACCTGCTCCTCTGTGTTGGAGAGATACCTGCTCCTCTGTGTTGGAGAGATACCTGCTCCTCTGTGTTGGATAGATAGCCTGTTCTCCCTGTTACCCTCAGGGAGGAGATACAGGGTCCCAAAAGCACGCACAAATCGCTTGAGGGACAGTTTCTTCCCACAGGCCACGAGACTCCTTAACATACACAAATAGTGTAGTAGCTGTACTGTACCATACTGTAGCTGCTACCATTACGTATGTCTAATGTTTAATTGTATGTTTAATTAGGTATATGCTATTTGCGGGGACTGCCCCCTAGTCCGACACCTCACGAGACCGAATTTGGGTTAGGGTCTGGGGGAGGTTAGGTTTAGGCGTGGGGGTGGGAGAGGTTAGGTTTTGGGTTAGGGTCTGGGGGAGGTTAGGTTTAGGCGTGGGGGTGGGAGAGGTTAGGTTTTGGGTTAGTGAAAAACGGGGAATATAATGCCTCTTTTTTCGGACTTGTGAGGTGTCGGACTCGTGAGGTATCGGACTCGTGCCATGGCACCCTATTTGCACCTGTACGTCAAATACGTCGAATTTAAAATGTTTAAGTACGTCTAAAGACATATGTGCAGTGAATATGCCACTGTCTCTGACTTGTCTTATCACTATACTGCCTTATTGCTTGTTGTGTCTCTTGTTGTTTTTGCACTCATATGCCCTGTTATATTTGTACTATGTTGTAAACGGAGTCCACAGCACAAGAATTTCACACGTGATACTTGTACTACGGAGTGACAATAAAAATCTTGAATCTTGAATCTTGAATAAGCACAATGGTTATATGTTAGCCAGGTGACGTTTTTGAGAGAGTGACAACCAGGTGAGTAATTATTTAGACCCATGCTACTGAAATGGAACATAGAAATACAATAATTATCAATCATTCATCATCATTCATGCTGTCAGAATGTACTGTGGACCAACTTGCGTCTGATCCATCCAGCCACAAGCGGTCAGTTGAACTTGATACGGATATCATATGGAAACCTATTCATACTAAGTCTGTGTCTGTAACATGGTGTCATTCATTCACCAAATAAAATAAAATAAAACAATTACAAAAACTGTTTTACCGACTCATATATCCATTATTACACGTTTACATTTTGTTTAGGGATTAGTGAGCGATTTATGTTGTAAAATGTGGGCGCATGGGATTGTGGGTAATATTTTGGTCAGGGGTAGCCTAATATTTTGGTCACTGGCAACATCTAGTGGATGAAAATGGAACATAGAGATAGAATAAAATAGAAGAGAACTACGTCACGCGTTCACGTAAGCGGACTGTTGTGCGCGATGCAGATAAACATCCGGTGGCGTAGTATCAAATATGCGAACGTGTGTGTGTGTGTGTGTGTGTGTACACAGATAAACAAAATGTATCTAAGAGTTCCACACGTGCACACGCTGTAAGTAGCTACAGTACGCATCTTGTTGTCACGCGTGATGTAGTTTGCGCACGTCATAGTGCACGTGCGTACGTGACGACATTTACTATGTTAATCACACACGCACACACACGTGCGCACACACACATGCGCGCACACACGCACCTGCTTTGACACCTGAGTAGCATAGTCAATTTCGTTACGCGTTCACACACACACGCGTTCGCAGTTTTTGATACTACGCGACCGGATCTGAAGTGCCAAACGACTCAATAAACATGCGCAGCTACGACTCAACGTGTCACACAACGCTTGACGTGTCATGTAGTTTCCCCATTGACTTGTAATGGTCATGCGTGTATGCGTGCGCTTACGCGCTCTGACTGCGCAACCCGCGTACATTTACGCGTAAAATTACGCGTACATTTACGCGTAAAATTACGCGTACATTTACGCGTAAAATTACGCATTCATGTTGTGCGCATGCAGATACACTTCCGGTTGCGTAACACTCAAAACTGCGAACGGGTGTGTGTGTGAACGCGTAATGAAATTGGTTCTATTATCTTCATGCGTGCGTTTACGCGCTCTGGCTGCGCACCCCGCGTACATCATTACGCGTAAATGTACGCGTAATGATGTACGCGGGGTGCGCATCCAGAGCGCGTAAGCGCACGCATGAAGATAATAGAACAATTTTGTCACGCGGGCACATGCACGCGGACTATGATGTGCGCAAACTACATCACGCGTAACAACAAGCTGCGTAGCACAGCTATTTACAGCGTGTACACGTGTGACCAGTGTTGGAGAAATTTCATTACGCGTTCACACACACACGCGTTGGCAGTTTTGAGTGTTACGCAACCGGAAGTGTATCTGCATCGCGCACAACACTGCGCGTACATGAACGCGTCGCGTAGTTCTCTTCTGTTTTATTCTATCTCTTTCTATGTTACATTTTCATCCAGTAGATGGTGCCAGTGACCAAACCAACCAGTTGATCAAGCATGTCGCTTAGAGGAGCTGTCCTGCTTCTGAAAGGGAGCAGCGCCACAATCACATAGCCTGCTATAATGTTTATTAATGTTCCAGATGTATTTTATTTTACGAAAAAAGGGCTCGCAACACAATTTCTTGATAGCTCCCGTGGGCTCTATTGAGCCCTTTTTTCGTTCATAAACTGATTATTCTGAGTTCAGTAATTCTCATTATCAGTTTATTGTGTGCATGACAGTAAACACACTCATTCTAGGTCTATTCTTTGATCACACTGCACACAAAACCACGCAATTCATAAACAGATAATTTTAATCATGGCTCAGAAATGTTCAGGCAATAATACTTCAGGAAAATAGATACTAATCATTAACTAATGACTACCTACTCATTAACTATGATTAACTAGTGATTGACTAATGCCAAATTTTTCATTAGCTACTCATTAACTGGCTATTAGTTAATGGTTAGTTTACTAGTAACTACTATAGTATTTGTGTACGTTATTGTAAAGTGTTACCATATAATAGGCTATAGCTACAAAACACAAAAAAAAAACCAGGCGATCTTTCAGCATGTAGCATAACGTTTTTTAAATGGCCTCTGAAATGTTTAGGCAATAAAACAAATAAATAAATAAATAAAATAAAAATATAGCCTATGAATGAGGAATAAAGTTAACAAAAACAGAGAGCAGCAGGCTTTTATAATAGGCTACAAAATAAAAAAAAATAACAACTTCACATGTGCTGTTAAGGAACAGCAGAGCATTAACACTTGCAGCAGCTCATATTAACAATGAAATACTGTCAATAAAATAAAATACATCTGGAACATTAATAAACATTATAGCAGGCTATGTGATTGTGACGCTGCTCCCTTTCAGAAGCCGGACAGCTCCTCTAAGCGACATGCTTGATCAACTGGTTGGTTTGGTCACTGGCACCATCAACTGGATGAAAATGTAACATAGAAAGAGATAGAATAAAACAGAACAGAACTACGCGACGTGTTCATGTACGCGCAGTGTTGTGCGCAATGCAGATACACTTCCGGTTGCGTAACACTCAAAACTGCCAACGGGTGTGTGTGTGAACGCGTAACGAAATTTCTCCAACACTGGTCACACACGCTAAGTAGCTGTGCTACGCAGCTTGTCGTTACGCGTGATGCAGTTTGCACACATCATAGTGCGCGTACGTGTGCACGCGTGACAAAATTGACTATGTTAAGTCATGCAGGCACACACACGTTGCTGCGCATGTGTCAGTGAATAATGACGTCGATAGGACCTCATACGCACACACACACGCGCACACACACACACACACGCGCACACGCGCGCACACACACACACTCATCCTCTCGATATCTCCTCTCTGTTCCCCAATTTGCAAATTTTTCTCCAAGTGATTCAATTTCATTAAGCTTTACCAGCATCCCTCTCTCCGTCTCTCTCTGTCTCTCTCTCCCTTCTGTATGTCTGTCTCTCCTTTCACTCTCTCTCTGTCTCTCTCCTCTCACTCTCTCTCTCTGTATCTCTCTCTCTCTCTCTCTACTGTATGTCTCTCAGTCTCTCTATCTCTCCTCTCACTCTCTCTCTCTCCTCTTACTTTCTCTGTCTCTCTGTCTTTCTCTCTATCTCTCTGTCTCTCTCCTCTCACGCTCTCTGTCTTTCTCTCTTCTGTATGTTTCTCTCTCCTCTCACTCTCTTTCTGTCTCGGTCCCTCTCTCTCTCTAAGTCTCTCTCTAACGTATATCTCTGTCTCTCTCTCCTCTCACTGTCTCTGTCTCTCTCTAAGTCTCTCTCTAAAGTATGTCTCTGTCTCTCCTCTCACGGTCTTTCTGTCTCGGTCTCTCTCTCTCTCTAAGTCTCTCTCTAACGTATGTCTCTGTCTCTCCTCTCACGGTATTTCTGTCTCGGTCTCTCTCTCTCTCTAAGTCTCTCTCTAACGTATGTCTCTGTCTCTCCTCTCACGGTCTTTCTGTCTCGGTCTCTCTCTCTCTCTAAGTCTCTCTCTAACGTATGTCTCTGTCTCTCCTCTCATGGTCTTTCTGTCTCGGTCTCTCTCTCTAAGTCTCTCTCTAACGTATGTCTCTGTCTCTCGCTCCTCTCACTGTCTCTCTCTCTCTCTAAGTCTCTCTCTAACGTATGTCTCTGTCTCTCCTCTCACGGTCTTTCTGTCTCGGTCTCTCTCTCTCTCTAAGTCTCTCTCTAACGTATGTCTCTGTCTCTCCTCTCACGGTCTTTCTGTCTCGGTCTCTCTCTAAGTCTCTCTCTAACGTATGTCTCTGTCTCTCCTCTCATGGTCTTTCTGTCTCGGTCTCTCTCTCTAAGTCTCTCTCTAACGTATGTCTCTGTCTCTCGCTCCTCTCACTGTCTCTCTCTCTCTCTAAGTCTCTCTGTAACGTATGTCTCTCTCTCTCTAAGTCTCTCTCTAACGTATGTCTCTGTCTCTCTCTCCTCTCACTGTCTCTCTCTCTCTCTAAGTCTGTCTCTAACGTATGTCTCTGTCTCTCGCTCCTCTCACTGTCTCTCTCTCTCTCTAAGTCTCTCTCTAACGTATGACTCTGTCTCTCTCCCTCTCTCTCATTTCATTTCTCTCTCTTTCATCATGTTTTACACATCTAGCTCATCTCTCCATTATCATGCCTCTCCATCTCTCTCTCACTGCCCTAAGCCCAAATAACAAATCACATCACACACATACACTATCCCTGTGTCGCTGATTCTATCAATACATACACACACAGACACACACACACACACACACACACGCACGCGCACGCACGCACGCACACACACCGCACGCACACACACACACACAGACACATGCGTGCACACACACACACACACAGACACACGTGCACACACACACACACACACACACGCGTACACACGCACACACTCCCCACCTCTCTCTCCCTTGATCAGATATGTGCAGTGCTGTGTGGCTCTGTGAACCTGTGTGGGCGTGGCTTATATAACTCAGCTGACTTCAACTGAGGTGAACATGCCAGCTGTACTCTGTGTGTGTGTGTGTGTGTGTGTGTAGGTGTGTGTGTGTGTGTGTGTGTGTGTGTAGGTGTGTGTAGGTGTGTGTGTGTGTGTGTGTAGGTGTGTGTGTGTGTGTGTGTGTGTGTGTGTGTGTGTGTGTGTGTGTGTGTGTGTGTGTGTGTAGGTGTGTGCGTGTGTGTGTGTAGGTGTGTGTGTGTGTGTGTGTGTGTGTGTGTGTGCGTGCGTGCGTGCGTGCGTGTGTGTGTGTGCAGTGGTGCCTGCAGGATCCTGTTTCTACCAACATGAGAGTCGCAGGTTCGAGTCCCCTTGTTACCTCCAGCATGATCCTCCCACACGCTACATCCTGCCGGTGAAACCCCTCGCTGTCAGGTGAAAAGAAGTGGCTGGCGACTGCACATGTATCGGAGGAGGCATGTGCTAGTCTACGGCTCTTCCCAGATCAGCAGAGGGGGTGGAGCCAGCAGATCAGCAGAGGGGGTGGAGCCAGCAGATCAGCAGAGGGGGTGGAGCCAGCAGGGGGAATTGGCCAAGTACAATTGTGGAGAAAACAGTTGGTGCAGCGCTGTGTGTATGTAAAGTCCCATGGCGACTTGTTAACATCAACATCAATATTCAGCATGCCGCCTGCGGGCCCGGCCGAGGTGAGGTCAGAGGGCAGAGGTCAGAGCATGCGCTGACGGCCAGATGGCCATGCCAGCATGTTAGGCTGCGCTTGAATTATAAATATGTGAAACGCTTGCAGGAGTATTATTCAGACTTTAAACTTCTGTTCTGTCTTCTGAAGGTGTTTTCTCAGCAGAGCAGCAGTGCCACCTGCTGGTTAGAGCGCCCGTCCCGTTACGGTAATGTCACAGGTTTGGTCCCGGCAGCTGCCTCCTAGCCTGACAGAGTGTCCTTGAGCAACACTGACACCTCCTACTCGTTATTGGACTATCCGCTTACTGTATCTCGTATCTCGTAAATGATATAAAACACTACAGAGACGTCACTATGCTGTCATATTTTCTAAAATACATCTCTCTCAATCTTTTGGTGCCCTGGGTCTTGTTCTTTTTTCTTTGATCTACTCCTGCAGGGGGCGCCACCGCAGGATCAACCGTCTCCATCTCTTCCTGTCCTCGGCATCTTCCTCTGTTGCGCCAAGCACCTGTATCCCTTGGCCCTCGGGGGAACCCCCCCTCTGCGAGACGGGGTTCGCGATTCAATAAAACCACCATATAATGCGATTTAAAAAAGTCTGTGTAGAAATCTTTTTTTTTTTTTTCTGAGACACAAATATTTCTAGCTTTGGTAGCTAGCCTGGTAAAACCATCATCATCATCATCTTCATCATCATCATCATCATCGTCATCACGTATTCTCACATTCTCTTACACATAAAGCATCCCTGTGTGTGTGTGCATGCCTGCTTGTGTGTGTGTGTGTGTGTGTGTGTGTGCGCGCGTGTGCGTGTTTGATTCACTCTATACAACATCAAGAAAATCAGACCCTATCTAACCGTACACACAGCACAGCTTCTAGTCCAGGCCCTCATTCTATCTCGCATTGATTACTGTAATTCCTTACTGGCTGGCCTTCCTGCATCCACATTCAAACCTCTCCAAATGATTCAGAACGCAGCAGCACGTATCATCTTCAACCAGCCAAACAGAACCCACGTCACACCCCTCCTCATCTCCCTCCACTGGCTCCCAGTGGCCGCCAGAATCCAGTTCAAGGCCCTAACCCTTGCATACAAAACCCTGACAAATACAGCCCCAACCTACCTAAACTCCCTCATCCAACCCTATGCCCCGTTCCGTCCACTACGTTCCGCTACTGAGAGATTCCTTTCACTTCCACCACCCAATTCACTCACCAGGCTCTTCTCCTCTGTTGTTCCCCGGTGGTGGAATGAACTACCTAACCCTGTCCGTACCGCTGACTCCCTTACTACATTCAAAAAAAGACTTAAGACTCACTTATTTCAGGTCCACTTCCGTACTGACGCACTTGCACAAATTCATCTCACAGGCACTTTTTCAATGCACTGATTGCACATCCAATAGCACTTTATATTTTACTATGTTTTAGATTATTCTGGTACTGTGCATACTGTATATTGCTTGTATTGTTTCTTTTTTATCTTTGTTGTACGTCGCTTTGGATAAAAGCGTCTGCCAAGTGAAATAAAGTAAAGTAAAGTAAAGTAAAGTTTGTGCATGCCTGCTTGTGTGTGTGCTGTCTCACCGTGAACTCCCTGAGGTTCTCACACTTGTGCGTCTCGTCCCCGTGCGGCGCCCCCCTGTGGCACAGCTTGTTGTGCAGCCACAGCAGCAGGTAGCAGATGGACTTGGGGCTGGGGATGATGTTGAAGGGCGGGGGCAGGGTGCCCCCCTCGTCAAAGTA
>NC_139628.1:14284215-14296715 GCF_964638095.1 Poromitra crassiceps
AGAATGTCAATTTTGTATGTAATATCTTGAAACTATGCAAGTTGTTTGATGTCTTGAAACTATGCAAGTTGTTTGACCCCACGAAGAATAGTTGCAGCTCTGCTGTAGCTAATGGGGATCTTAAATAAAGACAAAGACACACACACACACACACACACACACACACACTATGCGGCCCTATCGAAGTCAATATCAAAGGACACATGCGCAGCACACGCACACGCACTATGACGTGCGCAAACTACATCACGCGTGACAACAAGATGCGTACTGTAGCTACTTACAGCGTGTGCACGTGTGACCACTGTTGGAGAAATATTGTTACACGTTCACACACACACGCGTTCGCATTCTTGATACTACGCCACCGGAAGTTTATCTGCATTACGCACAACAGTCCGCGTGAAACGCGTCGCGTAGTTCCACCCTGACCAAAAATATTACCCACAATCCCATGCGCCCACATTTTACAACATAAATTGCCCAATAATCCTCATGAACAGCATTTAAACATGTAATAATGGATATATGAGTCGGCAAAACAGTTTTTGTAATTGTTTTATTTTATTTTATTTGGTGAATGAATGACACCATGTTACAGACACAGACCCACCAGGTTTAGTATAAATAGTTTTTCGATATGATTCCCGTTTTAAGTTCAACTGACCGCTTGCGGCTGGATGGGCAAGTTGGTCAACAGTACAGACCTGACAGCATGAATGATGATTGAATGATCATTATTGTACTTAAGTATTAAGTATTAAGTATAAGTATATTCTAAGTAATATTTTGGTCACTGGCATGAACTGGATGAAAATGGAACATGGAACTAGAATAAAATAGAAGCGAACTACGCGACGCGTTCACGCGGACTGTTGTGCGCGATGCAGATGCACTTCCGGTGGCGTAGTATCAAGAAAGCGAACGCGCGTGTGTGTGTGTGTGTGTGTGTGTGTGTGTGTGTGTACACTTAACAAAATGTATCTAAGAGTGCCACACCTGCACACGCTGTATGTAGCTACAGTACGCATCTTGTTTTTTTTCTATTATCTTCATGTATGCGTTTATGCATGCGTTCGCAAAAAACGCGTTGACCGTTACAAGTCAATGGGGAAACTACATGACACGTCAAGCGTTGCTTTGCTACACAGGCGTCAAAGCATGCGTGTGTGACACGTTCAGTCGATAGCTGCGCATGTTTATTGAGGCGTTTGGACCTCCATCCTCAGGCTCACAGCTGGGACCAGCAGATCGGTGTTTCCTTGCCCGATCCAATTTGGTGTTGTTAAACAACAACCGGCAGCTGACGTGCATGGTATTTAGCCTGATTTTTTCTTAAAGTAGCATCAATACCACCACCTTCATCCAGCCTTGCTGGATCCAGGATCAATGGCATTTCCTGGATTTCATGAAACATTGGTATGTTGGTAGCCAGCATGGCATAGCCATCATGTTCAAGGGTGTAATGAGTTCGAGGTGATGTTAGGTCTCCGTCTGTTCTGTCTTTTTGACAAAGACAACATTTAGACCAGTCAGTTTGTCTTTTCGCAAACATGGAGTTTGAATGTGCCATTTTGGGTTTTAATTAAGGCCGAGGGGCTATCCTTTTACCACATTAACCAATAACACACATTCTTGTATGGGATACAACGAGGTTCAGTTATTATTGGTTAACCTACACCTAGCCCGATCATTCATCCAATGCCATTTAAGTCCCGTGTGATCTGTACACCTTCCGGGTAACTGAAGCCCTGTTACCCTTGGCTCGGCTCTCCCGCGCTGGCACACCCTGTCAATTCAGGTGCGGCTATCTAACTATATCTACTAACTACCAACTACGGTTTACTAGCTAATGGATATGGGACTGTCAGACAGCATTTGGGACACTAAACTAAACTACTACAACTACAAGTCTAATAAAGCAGTAGTCTAGATCAGCTGACACTGAACCCCATGCTGAGTTACACAGCAGTGATGTCACCAGTGTGCCCTGGTTGTGTGCTGACATTCACTCTATTGCATATGAATAACATTTTCATATTACCAAATTAACTTAACAACAATCAATGGTACAAATGTTTTGCTCTCCCGAGTCTGTAAAAGTAATTATATGCTGTATCTCAAGAACCGTAATAGATACAGACATGCGCCTGGTACCAAAAGATCCGCAATACCCAACTTTATATTCAACTTTAGTACATTTATGGGGTTTAAAACCAATGCATTTCGAGTTATAAAGGAAAAACCACATTTTTGGGTGGACATCTTGGATTTTGGGGCCGCCATCTTGTAATTTTGCGTGGCCAGCGGTATTTTTTAAAAGAGTGGGATTTGAAGAGTATATGTACCAAATTTCATGCTTGTATCACTATTTGAACGATTCTTGCTATATTTGCAATTATCTGCTCTACTATATGAAGTTCTACATTCATCTTGCATGTATCCTACATCAGAGCTTGCTTTCTGTATGAAGTTCTGCATTCATCCTGCATGTATCCTACATCAGAGCTTGCTTTCTGTATGAAGTTCTGCATTCATCCTGCATGTATCCTGCATCAGAGCTTGCTTTCTGTATGAAGTTCTGCATTCATCCTGCATGTATCCTGCATCAGAGCTTGCTTTCTGTATGAAGTTCTGCATTCATCCTGCATGTATCCTGCATCAGAGCTTGCTTTCTGTATGAAGTTCTGCATTCATCCTGCATGTATCCTGCATCAGAGCTTGCTTTCTGTATGAAGTTCTGCATTCATCCTGCATGTATCCTGCATCAGAGCTTGCTTTCTGTATGAAGTTCTGCATTCATCCTGCATGTATCCTTCATCAGAGCTTGCTTTCTGTATGAAGTTCTGCATTCATCTTGCATGTATCCTGCATCAGAGCTTGCTTTCTGTATGAAGTTCTACATTCATCCTGCATGTATCCTACATCAGAGCTTGCTTTCTGTATGAAGTTCTACATTCATCCTGCATGTATCCTGCATCAGAGCTTGCTTTCTGTATGAAGTTCTGCATTCATCCTGCATGTATCCTGCATCAGAGCTTGCTTTCTGTATGAAGTTCTGCATTCATCCTGCATGTATCCTGCATCAGAGCTTGCTTTCTGTATGAAGTTCTGCATTCATCCTGCATGTATCCTACATCAGAGCTTGCTTTCTGTATGAAGTTCTACATTCATCCTGCATGTATCCTGCATCAGAGCTTGCTTTCTGTATGAAGTTCTGCATTCATCCTGCATGTATCCTGCATCAGAGCTTGCTTTCTGTATGAAGTTCTGCATTCATCCTGCATGTATCCTTCATCAGAGCTTGCTTTCTGTATGAAGTTCTGCATTCATCTTGCATGTATCCTACATCAGAGCTTGCTTTCTGTATGAAGTTCTGCATTCATCCTGCATGTATCCTACATCAGAGCTTGCTTTCTGTATGAAGTTCTACATTCATCCTGCATGTATCCTGCATCAGAGCTTGCTTTCTGTATGAAGTTCTACATTCATCCTGCATGTATCCTACATCAGAGCTTGCTTTCTGTATGAAGTTCTACATTCATCCTGCATGTATCCTGCATCAGAGCTTGCTTTCTGTATGAAGTTCTACATTCATCCTGCATGTATCCTGCATCAGAGCTTGCTTTCTGTATGAAGTTCTACATTCATCCTGCATGTATCCTGCATCAGAGCTTGCTTTCTGTATGAAGTTCTACATTCATCCTGCATGTATCCTACATCAGAGCTTGCTTTCTGTATGAAGTTCTACATTCATCCTGCATGTATCCTACATCAAAGCTTGCTTTCTGTATGAAGTTCTACATTCATCCTGCATGTATCCTGCATCAGAGCTTGCTTTCTGTATGAAGTTCTACATTCATCCTGCATGTATCCTGCATCAGAGCTTGCTTTCTGTATGAAGTTCTACATTCATCCTGCATGTATCCTACATCAAAGCTTGCTTTCTGTATGAAGTTCTACATTCATCTTGCATGTATCCTACATCAGAGCTTGCTTTCTGTATGAAGTTCTACATTCATCCTGCATGTATCCTGCATCAGAGCTTGCTTTCTGTATGAAGTTCTACATTCATCTTGCATGTATCCTGCATCAGAGCTTGCTTTCTGTATGAAGTTCTGCATTCATCCTGCATGTATCCTACATCAGAGCTTGCTTTCTGTATGAAGTTCTACATTCATCCTGCATGTATCCTACATCAGAGCTTGCTTTCTGTATGAAGTTCTGCATTCATCCTGCATGTATCCTACATCAGAGCTTGCTTTCTGTATGAAGTTCTACATTCATCTTGCATGTATCCTGCATCAGAGCTTGCTTTCTGTATGAAGTTCTACATTCATCCTGCATGTATCCTGCATCAGAGCTTGCTTTCTGTATGAAGTTCTACATTCATCCTGCATGTATCCTACATCAGAGCTTGCTTTCTGTATGAAGCTCTGCATTCATCCTGCATGTATCCTACATCAGAGCTTGTCTGCATATGGTCAGTGGCAGCTCTCCCCATTAATTAGCCTTATCGATCGCTGATCAAGCAGCCTATTATCTAAAACAAACCCTGAGACTCATCCATATTCAGCCTCTGCCGCTCTCAGCAAACACACACTGAATCTGCGTGTATGTGTGTGTATGTGTGTGTGTGTGTGTGTGTGTGTGTGTGTGTGCGTTTGTGTGTATGTGTGTGTGTGTGTGTGTGTGTGTGTGTGTGTGTTGCAGAGGTGCCATAGAAGCCCTGATTCAACATTTATTATTTTACATTATTCTATATTTGCAAATTTGCCCATCACACACACACACAGACGCACACAAACACACGCACACACACGCACATACACACGGCCACATGCACAGATGCACGCACACACACATACATACACACACACACACGCACAGACACACATACACACACAGAACAAAACCCATTACTATTCCCCTTGCCTCCCAGTCACTGCTCCACAGTCTCATTCATATGTAACAGAGAGGACGCAGAGAGGACTCTCTGAGCCACAGTCTTATTCATGAGGACGCAGAGAGGACTCTGAGACACAGTCTCATTCATATGTAACAGAGAGGACGCAGAGAGGACTCTCTGAGCCACAGTTGTAACAGAGAGGACGCAGAGAGGATTCTCTGAGCCACAGTCTCATTCATATGTAACAGAGAGGACGCAGAGAGGATTCTCTGAGCCACAGTCTCATTCATATGTAACAGAGAGGACGCAGAGAGGACTCTCTGAGCCACAGTCTCATTCATATGTAACAGAGAGGACGCAGAGAGGACTCTCTGAGCCACAAACCTCCATGTCGTTATCTGGACCATCCACGGATAGGAGAACGTTTGAGTTACGGCTCAAAACCAATACCTCCAGATGATGCAAAGTAACGATGTTCCCCTCTCAGATCTGCCATGGTGTGTGTTTTGTCGGGACACTCAAACAAAACTGCATGTATGTAAACCTCACAACACCAACCTTTGAAGCACTTGTCAAAGCTGTGTCTTAAGGTTCCACCTACATTTAGGCAATTTAAGTCGTTGGTTTGGTTCAGAAATATCTTCAAGACCAAAGTTCTGTTTACTGGGGGACCGGGCTCAAATACCAAACATATCCAAGTGTGAGTTTTCTGTTATTATTATGGTTAAATAACAGCAGGGAGGGAAAGAGAGAGATCTAGGTCCCCTAGGCCAGTGATCCTCGAACCTTTTTCATATCAAGGACCGCTATTTAGCCCACATCAGGGCAACGGACCCCCATTTGATAAGATTGTGTCTCTCAGACCCAAATCTGAAACTAGAACGACCGCAACGCGGACTTATGCTTCCGCCATTAGTTCATTCTTAAGTCCAAATCGCCATTTGAGGCAAATTGGATGAAATTCCGTCAAGGCGCTCCTGAGATGTTGTGTTACAGAGCTTGGAAATGGGGTGTGTGAGGTCACAGTGACCTTGAACTTTGACCATCAAAATGTAATCAGTTCATCTTTGAGTCCAGGTGGACGTTTGAGGCAAATTCGAAGAAATTCGATCAAGCCGTTCTTGAGATATCGCGTTGACGAACTTGGGAATGGCGTTCGTGAGGTCACAGTGACGTTGAACTTTGACCACCAAAATGTAATGAGTTCATCCTTGAGGCCAAGTTCATGTTTGAGGCAAATTGGAAGAAATTCCATCAAGCCGTTCTTGAGATATCACTTTAACGAACTTGGGAATGGCATTCATGAGGTCACAGTGACCTTGACCTTTGGCAAAGAAAATCTAATCAGTTCATCCTTGAGTCCAAGTCGATGTTTGAGGCAAATTTGATGAAATTCCGTCGAGGCGTTCCTCAGATATCGCGTTAACAAACATCGGACGGACGTACGGACGGACGGACAACCCGGATCCATAATGCCTCCGGCCTGGCTATCGCCAGCAGAGGCATAAAAATGTAATATCTCTAGATGTGATTTTGTCCAGAGCTCCATGACTGTTTATGTCATAGGTAATGAGATAACAGACTGTCTGTATTGTAGGTAGAGAGATAACAGACTGTCTGTGTTGTAGGTAGAGAGATAACAGACTGTCTGTGTTGTAGGTAGAGAGATAACAGACTGTCTGTGTTGTAGGTAGAGAGATAACAGACTGTCTGTATTGTAGGTAGAGAGATAACAGACTGTCTGTATTGTAGGCAGAGAGATAACAGACTGTCTGTATTGTAGGCAGAGAGATAACAGACTGTCTGTATTGTAGGCAGAGAGATAACAGACTGTCTGTATTGTAGGTAGAGAGATAACAGACTGTCTGTATTGTAGGCAGAGAGATAACAGACTGTCTGTATTGTAGGTAGAGAGATAACAGACTGTCTGTGTTGTAGGTAGAGAGATAACAGACTGTCTGTATTGTAGGCAGAGAGATAACAGACTGTCTGTATTGTAGGTAGAGAGATAACAGACTGTCTGTATTGTAGGTAGATAGATAACAGACTGTCTGTATTGTAGGCAGAGAGATAACAGACTGTCTGTATTGTAGGTAGAGAGATAACAGACTGTCTGTATTGTAGGCAGAGAGATAACAGACTGTCTGTATTGTAGGTAGAGAGATAACAGACTGTCTGTGTTGTAGGTAGATAGATAACAGACTGTATTGTAGGTAGAGAGATAAGAGACTGTCTGTGTTGTAGGTAGAGAGATAACAGACTGTCTGTATTGTAGGCAGAGAGATAACAGACTGTCTGTATTGTAGGTAGAGAGATAACAGACTGTATTGTAGGTAGAGAGATAACGACGGTCTGTATTGTAGGTAGAGAGATAACAGACTGTCTGTATTGTAGGTAGAGAGATAACGACGGTCTGTATTGTAGGTAGAGAGATAACAGACTGTCTGTATTGTAGGTAGAGAGATAACAGACTGTCTGTATTGTAGGTAGAGAGATAACGACGGTCTGTATTGTAGGCAGAGAGATAACAGACTGTCTGTATTGTAGGTAGAGAGATAACGACGGTCTGTATTGTAGGTAGAGAGATAACAGACTGTCTGTATTGTAGGTAGAGAGATAACAGACTGTCTGTATTGTAGGTAGAGAGATAACAGACTGTCTGTATTGTAGGTAGAGAGATAACAGACTGTCTGTATTGTAGGTAGAGAGATAACAGACTGTCTGTATTGTAGGTAGAGAGATAACAGACTGTCTGTAATGTAGGTAGAGAGATAACAGACTGTCTGTATTGTAGGTAGAGAGATAACAGACTGTCTGTATTGTAGGTAGAGAGATAACAGACTGTCTGTATTGTAGGTAGAGAGATAACAGACTGTCTGTATTGTAGGTAGATAGATAACAGACTGTCTGTGTTGTAGGTAGAGAGATAACAGACTGTCTGTATTGTAGGTAGAGAGATAACAGACTGTCTGTATTGTAGGTAGAGAGATAACAGACTGTCTGTATTGTAGGTAGAGAGATAACAGACTGTCTGTATTGTAGGTAGAGAGATAACAGACTGTCTGTATTGTAGGTAGAGAGATAACAGACTGTCTGTATTGTAGGTAGAGAGATAACAGACTGTCTGTATTGTAGGTAGAGAGATAACAGACTGTCTGTATTGTAGGTAGAGATATAACAGACTGTCTGTATTGTAGGTAGAGAGATAACAGACTGTCTGTCTGTATTGTAGGTAGAGAGATAACAGACTGTCTGTAATGTAGGTAGAGAGATAACAGACTGTCTGTGTTGTAGGTAGAGAGATAACAGACTGTCTGTGTTGTAGGTAGAGAGATAACAGACTGTCTGTAATGTAGGTAGAGAGATAACAGACTGTCTGTGTTGTAGGTAGAGAGATAACAGACTGTCTGTATTGTAGGTAGATAGATAACAGACTGTCTGTATTGTAGGTAGAGAGATAACAGACTGTCTGTATTATAGGTAGAGAGATAACAGACTGTCTGTAATGTAGGTAGAGAGATAACAGACTGTCTGTGTTGTAGGTAGAGAGATAACAGACTGTCTGTATTGTAGGTAGAGAGATAACAGACTGTCTGTATTGTAGGTAGATAGATAACAGATTGTCTGTATTGTAGGTAGAGAGATAACAGACTGTCTGTATTGTAGGTAGAGAGATAACAGACTGTCTGTATTGTAGGTAGAGAGATAACAGACTGTCTGTATTGTAGGTAGAGAGATAACAGACTGTCTGTAATGTAGGTAGAGAGATAACAGACTGTCTGTATTGTAGGTAGAGAGATAACAGACTGTCTGTAATGTAGGTAGAGAGATAACAGACTGTCTGTGTTGTAGGTAGAGAGATAACAGACTGTCTGTATTGTAGGTAGAGAGATAACAGACTGTCTGTATTGTAGGTAGAGAGATAACAGACTGTCTGTATTGTAGGTAGAGAGATAACAGACTGTCTGTATTGTAGGTAGAGAGATAACAGACTGTCTGTATTGTAGGTAGAGAGATAACAGACTGTCTGTATTGTAGGTAGAGAGATAACAGACTGTCTGTATTGTAGGTAGAGAGATAACAGACTGTCTGTATTGTAGGTAGATAGATAACAGATTGTCTGTATTGTAGGTAGAGAGATAACAGACTGTCTGTAATGTAGGTAGAGAGATAACAGACTGTCTGTATTGTAGGTAGAGAGATAACAGACTGTCTGTGTTGTAGGTAGAGAGATAACAGACTGTCTGTAATGTAGGTAGAGAGATAACAGACTGTCTGTATTGTAGGTAGAGAGATAACAGACTGTCTGTATTGTAGGTAGAGAGATAACAGACTGTCTGTATTGTAGGTAGAGAGATAACAGACTGTCTTGGTAACAGACTGGTATGGTACTCACGTTGAGAAGGCGTTGTTCTGCTTCTCACAGCGGATGCCCTTGCAGTTGTTGGGCTCCTCGGAGGCCTTGGTCTCATAGTAGAAATACAGCTGGTTCAGGCCGTTAGCGAACGCCAGCAGCACCTGGACACACGCACGCACGCACGCACACACACACGCACGCACGCACACACACACACACACACACACACACACACACACACACACACACACACACACACACACACACACACACACACACACACACACACACGTTTGGCATTAATATTACAAGTTGGACATTTCATCGATGTTATATTTATCTTATCTTTTTTCTCCAAAGAATATATATTGATTTAGATTGTATTCAAAACATAAAAGCTCCCTCGTGCTTCTCAAATATAGAGGGGAAGCAACCTCCTCTGCCTCTATGGGCGAGCCTCCACTGGCGCTGGGTCATAAAAGCATCTCTCTATCTGATGATTCCTCTTCAAATCAACACAGACTGTGGACTCAAAGTGTCTCTGCAACATAAAGGCTATAGTTAACCAGCTCAGTGGCCTTGTGGTTTGAGTGTCCGCCCTGAGACTGGGAGGTTGTGAGTTCGATCCCCAGCCGAGTCATACCAAAGACTATAAAAATGGGACCCATTTGCCTCCCTGCAGCTTGGCACTCAGCATCAAAGGGTTGGAATTGGGGGGTTAGATCACCAAATGATTCCCGAGCGCGGCACTGCTGCTGCTGCTCACCACTCCCCCAGGGGATGGGTCAAATGCGGAGAACAAATTTCGCACACTCAGGTGTGTGACAATCATTGGGACTTTACCTTTACCAGTATATGCAACCTCAACCACAACATTTTGCAGACTTTTTTTTTCAAACTCACAAATTCACCTTAAGACCTTGAAATGATCAACTTCATTTTAATTAATACTTTTACAGACTTTCGGGGCGTGCCTTAAGCCCTATTCGCACGGGACTAGCATTACCTGGGGACCTCATGTGATTTAGATACTGCTCTGATTTTATTTTTTCAAAAGTTGTGTTTCAAGAAATAACAGACTGTGTCTACTTTGTATTTGTTCTGCTGGTCTCTTTTCATCCAAACATTAAACTTGAGGTTCCTTCGTTCTTATCGTTTCGTTAGATTACCTACTTATTTTTGTTGTCGTCATGATTTTATTTTGAAGGCAAAGTCACTAAACCGGAAGAGAAGTGAAACCACTGCTAGCTGCTGCGTGCAGAGATAACAGAGATGTTCCAGCGTGCGTGTGTGTGTGTGTGGTCTGTGTGTGTGTTTGTGTGCGTGTGCGTGTATGTGTGTGTGTGCGTGCGTTTGTGTGTGCATGTCTGTGTGTGTGTGTGTGTGTGTGTGTGTGTTTGTGCGTGTCTGTGTGTGTGTGTGTGTGTGTGTGTGTGTGTGTGTGTGTGTGTTTGTGCGTGTCTGTGTGTGTGTGTGTGTGTGTGTATGTTTGTGCGTGTCTGTGTGTGTGTGTGTGCGTGTTTGTGCGCGTGGGTGCGTGCGTGTGTGTGTGTGTGCGTGCGTGCGTGTGTGTGTGTGTGCGTGTGTATTTTGTAAAGCTGCTGTTGTATTAGTGCAGAGTGATGTGGTCTCTGTGTTGAGATTGAGTTGAAGGCTTTATGGAGTCAAAGTATTCACATGTGGATTGTGTCGCGGGTCAGGATTTCCCCTGAGGACGACTTAATGGCTTCTGAATGTAATCAAAAGGGCTCTGCGTCCTTGTCCCTGTGAAGGGCACAGTACAGCACAGTACAGCACAGTACGCTGCACTGCCTCCTCAGCACAGATGGAACGGTTCATTCAACTTGTAAAGTTCAGATGCGTAGGCTCGCCCCAAACCTTTTCTTATATATGCCTCAGACTGACATCTTATATAGCCTCAGACCGACATAACATCGTCACTGATGACATCACATAATTAGCTAATTAGGGCAATCCCCTAATAAGAAAATACGCCTCCATCATCACTGATGACGTCATCACTGATGGCGTCATCACTGATGACATCACATCATTAGCTAATTAGGGCAATCACCTAATTCAAAAATCTGGCTCCGTCAGGTCACACGGACGGGTGCCCTTTACACACCCTGAAGGTTTCAGCCCGATCGCAGGTAAAACGGCATCGCTGTGGCCGAACACATACTAAATGTTATATACATCAAATATCCAGTAGCATCCTTCCCAGAGACAGCCATAGTGTGTGTGTGTGTGTGTGTGTGTGTGTGTGTGTGTGTGCGTGTGTGTGTGCGTGTGTGTGTGTGTGTGTGTGTGTGTGTGTGTGTGTGCGTGCGTGCGCGCGTGTGTGTGTGTGTGTGTGTGTGTGTGTGTGTGTGTGTGTGTGTCTGTGTGTGTGTGTGTGTGTGTGTGTGTGTGTGTGTGTGTGATGTTGGGGAATAGTTTCATGTCAAATCTGATTTTGTGCCTATGCTTCTCCCACGTGTTTCAAATACGTTTTGGTTACTGCGTGCCTTTGAGTTTCGACGTCTGATGTGCGTCTGCTCAGACGAGCTGCCACGATGCCAAAATTGACTATTGTCTGATGTAAGATGAATTTATTGTTGTCATGGCAATGCTGACACATTCCAATTTGAGCGTTCAAATATTTAGGTCGCAGGTTTCGGGGTCTTATTTGATGTTTTCTATGCTTAAATGTGTATAGATATTTATGAAACGTGATACCTATAGCTTCTGAACTGTGTAAGAATGTACGTCACTTAGCTCTCAGTTGGGAACTCTGTATACAAATGCCGGTAAACAGGAAAGTACGCAACCGACCGGAAATTGGATACAATCCCGTTACATTATTTATTCCCGATGAATATTATTGAGTGAAAAATGTTTGTGCGTTGCTTGCACGTTTTTTTTTTACCACCCTCACGCTTGCTGTCCACCTAATCTACAGGCATGCAAAAGTACCGTTTTATTGTTGTTCTAGATCAGAATATGAACAATGCAGCTTTTCACTGTTCACACTGAAAACAATAGTTGTGAGCCCCACGTGTCTTTTTTGTCACTTTTCTTGTAACTAACACCTACCAGGCGTTAGTTAGCCTGACTGACAGGAAGCTGTGGGGATAAGCTCTGCTATTGGCTCAGACCATTTCAGTCGGAGCGAAGAGAAATCCCTTTTCCACTCCCAGCGTGTCGCTCTCAAATGCCTAAACAACAACAACAACAACAACAACAACAACG
>NC_139628.1:14306715-14311715 GCF_964638095.1 Poromitra crassiceps
TGTGTGTGTGTGTGTGTGTGTGTGTGTGTGCGTGCGTGCGTGTGTGTGTGTGTGTGTGTGTGTGATTGCACCATTTGCTTTCAATAAATAACTAAACCTTATATTAACAGCAATTATACCCACACTGAACCTGCTGTGAAATGATGCTTTATTGACAAATATCTACTGTATCTAAGTCATCTCTCTCAGTTTCACTCCTCAAGCTCCTCCCACTGTCAAGGCTCAGACACACACACACTCCTCAAGCTCCTCCCACTGTCAAGGCTCAGACACACACACACTCCTCAAGCTCCTCCCACTGTCAAGGCTCAGACACACACACACTCCTCAAGCTCCTCCCACTGTCAAGGCTCAGACACACACACACTCCTCAAGCTCCTCCCACTGTCAAGGCTCAGACACACACACACTCCTCAAGCTCCTCCCACTGTCAAGGCTCAGACACACACACACACACTCCTCAAGCTCCTCCCACTGTCAAGGCTCAGACACACACACACACTCCTCAAGCTCCTCCCACTGTCAAGGCTCAGCCACACACACACACACACACTCACTCACTCACACCCCCACACACACACACACACACACACACACAAACTATCTAGATAGATAGATAGATAGATAGATAGATAGATAGATAGATAGATAGTCATGCATAACAGAAACAGGCGATCTCTGCTTTGGCTACTAAATTTGGTAGTTGTAACACAATTATATCAACGAGCAACGGATTGTCAAAACGAATTTGACCATCGATGAAAAACGTGACTTGGACCTAACAAGCAAGCTATCAATCGATCTATATCACCCCCCCTAGCTATCAACAGCTCCGCTCGGCCCGAGCTGTGCCGGGACATTTCCTTCGGCGGCTGGCCGAGCAGGGCATCACTTACCGCGGCCGCCGTAACGTTACGCCCCGGGGTCCACCCACTATGCCGACGTTAGGTTTAGGCGTGGGGTCTGGGAGAGGTAGGTTTAGGGTTCGGGGCTGGAGGAGGTTAGGTTTAGGGTTCGGGGCTGGGAGAGGTTAGGTTTAGACGTGGGGGCTGGGAGAGGTTAGGTTTAGGCGTGGGGGGTGGGAGAGGTTAGGTTTAGGGTTCGGGGCTGGAGGAGGTTAGGTTTAGGGTTAGGGTCTGGGAGAGGTTAGGTTTAGACGTGGGGGCTGGGAGAGGTTAGGTTTAGGCGTGGGGGGTGGGAGAGGTTAGGTTTAGGCGTGGGGAGTGGGAGAGGTTAGGTTTAGGCGTGGGGAGTGGGAGAGGTTAGGTTTAGGCGTGGGGGCTGGGAGAGGTTAGGTTTAGGCGTGGGGGGTGGGAGAGGTTAGGTTTAGGCGTGGGGAGTGGGAGAGGTTAGCTCCAGCCGGACCACCGACTAGCTGCACGCCGCCTCGCTCAGCTGGTTCTGCTTGTGGGCTGTCGGCATTGCAGGCTGTCGGCACATCATTGAAGCCGCAACAACAGCTAACGTAGCATTAGCTAACTTCCCAAATGCTTGTGACTATAGCTATAACAAAAATGAAGACATGGAGAAGTCAGCAAGTTGGACTAACGTTACAAGTTCTGAACATGTGCGCCTTCATCATTCCAGCTATTATCTTCATATGTTAGATGAAAGGCAGCTGTGCTAGGCTATATATAGCAAGCGCTAACGTTACTTAGCGCTTCCTAGCACAGCAGGTTGGTTCGCAGTTCGCAGTTCGCAACCGATGCTGGAATGAGACACATATTTTCAGAACTTACCACTTCAGTCCTACATCCTTGCTCACTTCCAAGTCGTCTCCTTGCTTCTGCGGTCCTGAATCCGTTGAGACTACTGGTGTGTGCACGAGCCAGTCTGACAGCCAGGTTGGCAAGGCAACAAGTCCTAGCTAACGTCAGCTAGACCCGTGGCTCTCGCTGAAGTTAGTTTAGTCCACGTTTAATATGACCATCCAAGATTGTAACAGCATATATATTATACAAAATAAAAAAAATGCATAATAGGGCCCCTTTAAGCTGCTCACCAGCCAATCCGAGCAATTTCTCTCACCGACAGCTCAACATTGACTTCCGACTATGGCTGCACAATTAAACGAATATTAATCGTGATCAAGATTTTGGCTTCTCACAATCATGAAAACAAGAACGTCGAAAATTTAGATAAAATGTGCTGCATTCAATTTAGAAATGGTGCTTTGGTTTTGTCTTGCGTTGTAAATCTCTTTCCCTCCACCCCTCCTCCAAAGCCCAAGGCGATATGGTTGCCAGGTAGAGGCACACGGCGGCTGTTTCCTTGACGTAGGCCACTACCTTCAGTGATATGGTTGCCAGGTAATGGCACACGGCGGCTATTACCTTGACGTAGGCCACTATCTTCAGTGATATGGTTGCCAGGTAGAGGGAGTTCATGGCGAAGTCCATCAGGTTCCACCAGTCGTGGATGTACTCTGTGAAGCCCCCGTCCCACATCTCCTTTATCTCTGCCCAGATGAAGCCTGCAACACACACACATACACACACACACACACACGCACGGACACGTACGCACACACACACACACACGCATGCACGCACGCACACACACACACACACACACACACACACACACGCACACACGCACACACGCACACACGCACACACACACACACACACACACACACACACACTCCTAGTTATTTACATGCACGTTCATGCACTGTCACGGTTGAGTCTAGAGCCCAAAATTTACTAAATACTTTCTCTTGGCGGTCGGGCAGGAACGCAACACATTTGTGAGTGAAACTGGAGGAGTCACTGGTGTACATATCCACAGGGCTAACATTTAATCTGTGCCTGTGATAACATTCATCTGTGCCCGTGATAACATTTAATCTGTGCAGTTAGCTGCTGTCCATGGTGCTGATCAGCAGTTAGCTGCTGTCCATGGTGCTGATCAGCAGTTAGCTGCTGTCCATGGTGCTGATTGACTTGTGTTGATTTGTTAGTGTAGGCTGGCCAAAGTGATTTTGGATGTTTGCTAGTTGGAGAAGTTAGGCTGTGGTGGTTTGAGTCCAGGGCATGCAGGCTGTTTTTTTTGCTGATTAGCATTGCTACTGTACATCAGGGGCCGGTTGCACCAACTGGTCTTAACTATGCCTGGTCGTAACTCCTACGTCGGTCTTAGTTAAGACCATGGATTTACGCCTGTTGCACCAACACGGCTTACTCTGGTCTTAACTACGCTGGTCGTAGCAATGCGCGTTCATGTGAATTGTCGGGGAATGCCCTCTGATTGGCCCACATGTGCCTCGCGCCGTCACCCACTACTGTATGTGCGTCACTACACCCTCCCTCCTCCCACCCCCCTCCTCCTGTGGAAGCCCCGGGGGAAAATGGCGGCGGCGATTAGTGTCAGGGAGTCTGAATGAAATTGAATGTAACGTTCCCAATTCTATGTATTACATTCTAAAAAAGTAACGGCAACATTTGGGAAGGCTAAGCCACACAACTAGTTAGTTATAATCTAACGTCGTGCTTTCAAAGACGGCGAACTGGCGGTGTTACGACGATGACGGTCAAAAAGGTCTCCGCGGAGATCTCTGCTACGCCTCCTCCTGACGAGGCGTAGGAGTTACGCCTGGTCTTAGTGAAAATAAGGCTTAAGTCGTCTTGGTGCAACCGGCGTAGCTGTTAGGTCGTAAAGTTACGACCAACTTAGCTTAAGACCAGTGTAAGACCAGTTGGTGCAACCGGCCCCTGGTGCTTTGGCCAGTCTTTGATCAGCACCATGGACAGCTGACCAGCTGATCAAAGCAGTTAACTGCTGTCCATGGTGCTGATCAAAGCAGTTAGCTGCATGTTTGCATGGTGAGCCATGCAATGTGTGTGTGTGTGTGTGTGTGTGTGTGTGTGTGTGCGTGCGTGTGTGTGTGTGTGTGTGAGAGTGTGTGTGGGGGGGGCAACAAAGTCAGCGGGCCAATCACAATTATATTACACGACTGTTGCTCTGTTCTGTTGTTACTCTCTACTCACTCGAAAACACACATCTGTATTATTTTCAACATAATATTTTTGATTTATGTAAGCAGGAAACGTTTCATTGGTGGACAAACTGTACAGAAACGTTTCAAAAAGATATACACAAAACAAATATATATTTTTTATGATCATATAAAAGGACAAAACACAATCAAGTACATGATTGAAACGCTGCAGCAGCATTACCCATGATATGTATTTTGACAGCGTTCACAACAGAAGAGAATGGAGCAGAGGAAAGCCTGTGAGTCAGAGGGAGTGGAGGCTGAACACAGTACGTCCATCCACAAGTGAGACGCTCAGTGATGCATTTAACTCTGAAGCTGTACCAGTGGAGACACCTACGCATGTAGAGAGGAGGAGGAGGAGACACCTACGCATGTAGAGGGGAGGAGGAGGAGACACCTACGCATGTAGAGAGGAGGAGGAGGAGGAGACACCTACGCATGTAGAGGGGAGGAGGAGGAGACACCTACGCATGTAGAGGGGAGGAGGAGGAGGAGACACCTACGCATGTAGAGAGGAGGAGGAGGAGGAGGAGACACCTACGCATGTAGAGGGGAGGAGGAGGAGACACCTACGCATGTAGAGAGGAGGAGGAGGAGGAGGAGACACCTACGCATGTAGAGAGGAGGAGGAGGAGGAGGAGACACCTACGCATGTAGAGGGGAGGAGGAGGAGACACCTACGCATGTAGAGGGGAGGAGGAGGAGGAGACACCTACGCATGTAGAGAGGAGGAGGAGGAGGAGGAGACACCTACGCATGTAGAGGGGAGGAGGAGGAGACACCTACGCATGTAGAGGGGAGGAGGAGGAGGAGACACCTACGCATGTAGAGAGGAGGAGGAGGAGGAGGAGACACCTACGCATGTAGAGGGGAGGAGGAGGAGACACCTACACATGTAGAGGGGAGGAGGAGGAGACACCTACGTATGTAGAGAGGAGGAGGAGGAGGAGGAGGAGACACCTACGCATGTAGAGGGGAGGAGGAGGAGACACCTATG
>NC_139628.1:14316715-14334215 GCF_964638095.1 Poromitra crassiceps
TGTTTTAAGAGCCTATTTTTAATTGTTCTACGCTTGTGTTTGCATATAATTGTTTTCCTGTATTTTACCACTGCTCCGTGGCATGTTTCTTCTGTTGTGTGTCATGCATTATGTTGTTTTAATGTTTTAATTTCATCTTATTTGTATTGTATTGTATTTTATCTTCACTTGTACAGACACCTTGATAACAAAGGTGCTATACAAATAAAGTTGATAATTTTTATTTGTATTATTATTATTGCTGTTGTTGTGTTATTGTTATTATTATTAATGCTATTATTATTATTAGTATTATTCATGTTCCTACTTCAGATGCAAAAAGAAAGAAAGAGGAAAAACTACATTTCACAAAATGAGAAAAAGAGAGCGCACAGAAACAATAAGGTCAGATAGACGAGCACAGAAACGATAAGGTCAGATAGACGAGCACAGAAATGATAAGGTCAGATAGACGAGCACAGAAACTCCCCTCTATCGCCACTATTGGATCATAAGATCTTCAGCATCCACACAGCCATTAAAGTTTAATGGTAAGCACTAAGTATTTATGGTACTCAACGAGCCAAGTCATCTGCTCCATGGTGTCATTTATAAAACAAGTTTAAATAAGGATTAATGAACGATTTGATGTTCAAAAATTTGCAAAATGTGCCCCTGGGGAATTCTAGGTTATGGTGCTTATGGACACATGTACAGTATACTTAACAGGCTGGGAATTTTGTCCTTTTAGGGGTAAGGCCATCTGGCCTTCTGCGTCGCAATTTTTTTTAGGGCACATGTGAGAAGGCAATTGCTCTACTGACATCATGAAGAGTGATTTTTCTGAAATGTGTGTTAAAATGATTAAAACACACATCCTTTGCAGCTACATTAAACTGAGACCACTGATGCTTTTAAAGCAGCTGACAGTAGCAGGCTGGTAGCAGGGCACTGCCAAGGTGGCCTTAGGGCTCTCAGGGCATCACAGCCAGAGGGGCAACGGAGACCATGGCCTCCATAGAGACACTGCATGAAATAGGCCACGCCCATCACGGGGGAAAGCGCTCCATTCACTTCCACACACCAACGTCATTTTCCTTGAATTAAACATAGCTAAAAGCTGGTGTGTGGTGGGGCTGCGTAGACAACAAATGTAAAAAATCGCCGATTCAAGTTTTTTTGTACTCCCGAGCAAAACACGGAAGCCGTTGAGAATTTGGCAGGGAGAAAAATGTGGATCTAGCTGTCAAGGAAGTAAGTTGGAGTGCTCAACGTCCGTATATATGATCTTTGTGTGCACCCTGTCTGTTCAAACAGTTCCCTCAAGATCGCAATCATGCTACCAAGCATAGCCGCCAACTCTCACTCACTGAGCGTGACACTCACTCACTCAGATTACCTCTCTCACTCCACACCTCCTATTTCTCTCTATGCGTCACGCGGTTCGTGGTCTTAAAGGGATACACACACAAATGAGGGACGCAAATGGTGCATCAGGTATCAATGGGTTAACTGATGCTCCGGCAGTCAAGATCTTCTGAACTGAATTGGAGAGAGAGTGAGAGAGAGAGAGAGAGAGAGAGAGAGAGAGAGAGAGAGAGAGAGTGAGAGAGAGAGAGAGAGAGAGAGAGAGAGAGAGAGTCTATATAAGACAGTTCATTATACGCTCAGCCGCCCGCTCCCCTTGTATTGTTTGAATGGTTTGTCTAGCAGCTCTGTTGTTTTTATTGTTTGTTTAAGTGCTGCTCGATTATTTCGCTCATCTACGCTGCTCCTGGCAATGTCAACTTCAGTGCCAACAAAACTTTACATGAAATTGAACAGCGGGGAGGGAAAGAAACACAGAGAGAGAGAGAGAGAGAGAGAGAGAGAGAGAGAGAGAGATACAGTGTACAAAAACCATTGAGAAAGACTGGATTGCTGTTGAAAAGCAGGTTCCAGCAAGTGAAAGACAGACTTGGTCAACACCAGAGCAGCAAGCACAATAATTATTCACTACCTAAGATTAGGCTAGAAACTGGGAAAAAAATGTTTTCTTATCGTGCTGTTAAACTGTGGAATGGTTTACCTGAGCCCATTAGGAACTTACCAAAATGATTATTTAAACAAAACATCAAAGGCATTTTCAAAGAACACTGGAAGTAAATCTCTGTATCTCTGATATGCTCAGTTTGATTATGTACACTGTAACTTTTAAATGCGGGTATACTGGTAATTCTATGTTCTAGGTATTTATTTTTGTATATTAGGATTAGGACATTTTGTTGTAATTTTTGAAATATTTTGTATTTGCATTGAGTGTACTGTTATGTAGCTTTAAACTTCAGATTTTGGTATTGTATTATTGTATTATTGTATAGACCAAATCAGCGGGGATGTTTACATTTACTTCCGGGTACCCCTGAGGTCCACACATTATAATGGCGGTGGACGGCACAAACTGACGTGTTGAAGACAAAAACAGACAAAGAAGACAAAAATGGTTTGTCCGTTGTGTTGTTGTTTAATATCATTCATAACAACACTTTCACTAACGTTAGTGGAGACCAGACTAGCTAATTTACCTGTTGGACCAGACCAGAGTAGACTTGAAGCTAAATTAAATTAACGTGGCGTCAGTAGCTCTGTCTGTAACGTTAACGAGTCTGCAAAAAAACAGCGAGTTTGACAGACAAACAAACGTTATTAGCTAGCTAACACTACATAAAACAAACACAGAAGAAAGGCTAGATACGTCGGACAAGCATGTTTACCAACCGTTTAACCATTTAAATTGAAAGTAGTCGGCCGAAAACAGCGAGAGGGTTTGACAGCATTTATTTGACAACACGCACATTTAAACCTGCCGCCTTCCCCAAGTGGTACCCGGAAGTAAATTTGTTTACATGGTGACGTCACGGTGATTTGGTCTATTATGTTTCTGTTAATTGTATTACATGTTATGCTATGGACTCTTGGAAGAATAGTCCAATTGGGCTAAAAGAGATCCAAATAAACAAAGAAATAAAAAACATTGTAGGCTAGACTGTATTATCATTCAGCACTATTATCGATGAGCACTTCCTGACCCAAACAGCCATGGTCTGCGGAGTACTACAGCGTGCAGCAGTGTATTAATATGGAGGTTCTCTGGTTGAGAAGTAGTGCCCTGTGCTGTTTGAAGGCAAAGCTCTGAAAATGATGTTAATATAGTGCATGTTTAAACCGACGTTGATTTGTTTATTGCACTCAGAATATGCATGCAGCATATTTTATTGATTTGAGCTCATTAAAGAAGCTGGTTTCATTATCGGTATCAGCCCCCCCCCATCTTCCATATATATGATCTTTGTGTGCAACATGCGGCCATGCACATGACATAGGAGAACGGCAGGATTTGGGGGGGGGGGAGTTTTTGTTTCCCCCCGTTTTGGGCGTGGTTTCTGAATGATGACGCCCTCCGCAGTGTCTCTATACTGTCGGACTACAAATAAACATATTTTTATGCTACAGAGGAGCCATACTATGGAACAAATCAACATAGCCAAACCACTGAGCTATATTAAATATGGAGAGAGGGTGGCTGTATCTGCCCAGTAGGGTCGAGTGAAGCCGAAATCCTGCCAGATCAGTGAACCAGATTCTGCGCAGTAGCTCCGTTGAGTTAGAACCTCTGTGAGGTCACCGCCCCTCTGAACTTTCTTATGTAGAGCTGCTGTTTCTAGATTTGCGCACAGTGCGTTGTGTATTTATATACAGTCTAGCTCTGTCAATATGGCACTTTAAGTTGTAATATTTTTTGTCTCGCCAAAAGTAACCGGGAAGATTCCCACTATGAGATCAGTTCATCAAAATGACGCCTGTACGGAAATCTGATTTTTGTTGTCGGAGATTGAGCCAGACAAGTCAGACCTCCGGCCTGCTCTCAGCCTCTCACTGACCTACTGTATAAGGGGGAAATTATCAGATGAACTGATCTTTGCAGCTCTGTGTTAATTAGCCTATGTTTCCGTGGCATTTGGATTAACTTTATGATTTAATTCCTTTTGGAGCAAATGTTGGTTTAACAAATCTAACCTTGACGCTTTAGGCTACGTTGTTTACTGGTATAGTGTGAGTAGGGCAGCCAAGTAACGTTCTATTTAATATAGCCCAGGCTGCCTGGTCTCTTCTCTGTATATCCTTACAACAGCTAAGAAAGGAGCTTGTGAAGAACAAACATCCCCACAGTCAAAGCACTTCCCTGAGATATCCATATAAAAACGTTTATTGCTTTACTACCAAAAATAAAACCTCCAGTGTCTGTTTGTATAAGCTAGTGCTAACCCGTTAGCGATTAGCTAATGGCTGGTGGTTGTGTACACTTGTGTAGGCCCCATCTTATACCCGGGAGTTAACGTTATAAAACACATTTCCTGGCATACGCAGGCAGTTGGACAACCTGGTAAGTTCTGAAAATGTGTCTATTGTGTTATTCCAGCTGTCGTTATCGGTTGTTAAGTTATAGTAATATTAAGCCGACAAATAATGCAAAACAGCCGGCTAACACAAGCGGCTAGCCTGCATCCGCTAAAACCATTGTGTATTAAAATAACCGATAACGTAGCTGGAGTACCTAATAAAACACATATTTTCTGAACTTACTACTTCAGTCCCCAACCAACGTTACTTCCTCGCGCACCTTTCTGAAAACAATGTCCTTTTTATTGCGGTCCATCGATATGTCTGGTACCACAGATCAAAGCAGTAGTACTGTGTCTTGTCTATGTAAAACTAACACTAGATCTATAATATGAAGAGCCTGTCCAGCCAATGACGGCTTGAGACTGGCTGCCACAGCTGCCAATCATCCCTTTTTATACGTCAAATAACTACTTAAACACAAACTACTGATCAGAAAAATGACCACTTGCACAGGCATTAGCATGATAATAACTATCTAAAATGATACAAACCCCCTTTGGAAACAAATTATCTGACGTGTACTGTGATATTGTTTCGTTTGTCCATTTCCCCATCCACTAAGATGGCGGAGGCGGGCCTTGTGACCTATACTGGCACCTGCCGCCAGAGCGGCGATCTAACATGCAGCGGCTTCACTAAAGGAGGATCTAACATGCAGCGGCTTCACTAAAGGAGGATCTAACATGCAGCGGCTTCACTAAAGGAGGATCTAACATGCAGCGGCTTCACTAAAGGAGGATCTAACATGCAGCGGCTTCACTAAAGGGGACCAGATCCTCCGTCCATTTATACATGTCGATGAGCCAAACACGCATCATCCATCATCTCTTATAAATCCAATCTCAGAAGCTCTCTGTTGAGTCACTCAAAGTCCTCGCACATTACACCCTACACCTCACATTGCCTTTTAAACAGCTTGTTTTATGTTTCATTTTGTTTGCTTTTATTTGTGTTTGTTCTTCTGTCTTGTTTTGGGTTGTATTGTGTGTTTAGATGGAATTGCTGTTAATATTGGTGCAATTGTTTTTTTAGGTAAGATGACCCCATTAGGGTTTCTTGTCCTGTACCTGCACAATCTTTTCATCCTTTTGTATCCTTACGTTTGTTCTTGATATTATTACGTACTAAATAAAGTAAACTAAACATATATGCACATTTCTGAAATGCAGGATGGTTGGGGCAGCCCACCCGACTCTGCCTCTGCCACCCTGCATTTCCAAAGTTGAACTCCACCGCCCCCTTTTACCCAATTGGCAGGAACACACACCTTCGCACGCACGCACGCGCACGCACGCACACACACACACACACACACACACACACACACACACACACACACACACACACACACACACACACACACACAGAGAACTCCATGCCAATTTTCAGCATTCTGCCTCTGTCGTCCTGCATTTAGAAATTTGTTTGTCTGGTGATATATTATGAATTTCCCCCTTGGGGATCAATACAGTTTATGTAAGGGTTAATGCACTTCGAGGTGTCCATTGTCAGAAATTATTAGTAATTTCTGATAATGGACGTGCATTAACCCGCTTATACCATAGTCACTTGCCAAATAAACAAATTAAGACCATTAATTTATATTTTCATGTGTTTTGCAATCAAAATCTAGTTTTCATAACTTTGGATATTAGTTGAGAAGTGGAGACAAAATAGTCCCGGCTGCTCGAGATTTTCATAGGAGAAAATGGCCGCTGCCCGACAGAATTTCTAGCCCATAAACTAACTAGTAATAACTTGGCCAATTGTATGTAACGTACAAAATAAAGCAAACGGCAATGTCTAAGAATGCAACGACATGTAACTGGCTCGTTGAAACTTTCCAGGGAATTACGTTAACGTCTGCGGGTCTTAAACGACGTAAATGGCGCGAGGCTGGAGGAGACTCACCGAAAACCATCTGAAGCTTTCAATGTTGGTGTCCAGGTTGTTTTGTACAAGGAAGTCTCTCAGTGTGTTGCTGTTAACTGCCCATTTCGTTGTTTTGTTTGTGTTGATCTAATCTTTTTCCTCTTCGATTTCGCTGATACAGACAGCGCGCGCTCTCCCAGAGCGCCTGGCTGGCTTGCAGCAAGTTGTAAACAGAGAGTTTGACAGTTGACAGCTGAGAGCCCGGCTTCTGTCAGCTGACCAGAACGAAAATCAGATTTCTAAATAGCCGTTATTTTAATAAACTGAGCACACAGGGGTAACCTAAATAGTTACTTTGACCGACTAATTTTTTTTTATTCCCCCCGATTTTTCATCGCATTTTTATCCCCCATTAGTGCTAATCCAATTTATCCTGGTTGCTACTCAACCCTCTGCCGATCTGGGGAGAGCCGAAACTGGCTCCATGCTTCCTCCGAGACATGGGCAGTTAGCCAGCCGCTTCTTTTCACCTGACAGGGAAAGCTTCACTGGTCAGGTGAAGGTCCCAGGTCAGGTCCCAGGTCCCAGGGACCTGGGACTAAACACAGCGATGTGCGACTGGATCCTGGACTTCCTGACAGACCGCCGCCAGGTGGTGAGGGTGGGCAACCTCACCTCCTCCCCACTGACCATCAGCATAGGAGCGCCCCAGGGGTGCGTCTCCAGCCCCTTCTGGTACGACCTCTACACCCACGACTGCGTGGCGACTCAAACTTCAAACACCATCGTGAAGTTTGCAGACGACACAGCAGTCGTGGGGCTGATCTCGGGGGGCGACGAGACGGCCTACAGAGAGGAGGTGAGGGTCCTGGAACAATGGTGCCAGGACAACCACCTCTCTCTGAACGTCTCCAAGACCAAGGAGATCATTGTGGACTACAGGAGAGGGGGGGGCGCACACCCCCCAATCACCATCAACGGCACAGTGGTGGAAAGGGTGGACAGCTTCAAGTACCTGGGAGTCAACATCCACCAGGACCTGACCTGGGCCGGCCACACCGCCACTGTTGTCAAAAAGGCCCAACAGCGAATACACGGACTCAGGCGCCTGAAGAAATTTGGGCTAAGGAAAGAAATCCTCAGGGACTTCTACAGAGGCACCATTGAAAGCCTGCTGACTGGCTGCTTCACCGCCTGGTACGGGAACTGTACCACCATGGACCGCAGGGCGCTACGGAGGGTGAGGCGTGCGGCCCAGCACGTAACAGGAGATGAGTTGCCAGAACTGCATAAACTGTATAACCAGCGGTGCCTCAGGAGGTCCCTGAAGATCATCAAAGACACAAACCATCCCCACAACAGCCTGTTCTCCCTGCTACCCTCAGGGAGGAGATACAGGGTTCCAAAAGCACGCACAAATTGCTTGAGGAACAGTTTCTTCCCGCAGGCCACGAGACTCCTTAACATACACAAATAGTGTAGTAGTCGTACCGTAGCTGCTACCATTATGTATGCCTAATGTTTAATTGTATGTTTAACAAGGTACATGCTATTTGCACCTGTATGTCAAATACGTCGAATTTAAAATGTCTGAACACGTCTAACGTATGCACAATGCCTAATGTTTAATTGTATGTTTAATAAGGTACATGCTATTTGCATTGTATGTCAAATACGTCGAATTTAAAATGTCTGAACACGTCTATCATATGCACATGACATGTGCACCTATGTGCAATGAATATGCCACTGACTTGTCTTATCGCTATTCTGCCTTATTGCCTATTGCTGCTTAGTATTGCTTATTGATGCCTATTTCTTATTGCCTATTGCTCATTGCTTGTTGCCTATTTGTACTATGTCGTAAACGGAGTCCACAGCACAAGAATTTCACACGTGATACTTATACCATGGAGTGACAATAAAAATCTTGAATCTTGAATCTTGAATCTAGGACATAGCACGTGGTGGGAGGTTCACGCTATTCCAACCGGTTCCCCTCCCTCTGAACAGGCGCCCTTAATGACCAGAGGAGGAACCACATTAGCAACCATGATATTGCATGTATTTGTGAAGGGGGTTCCTATATGAAGGAAACCCCCGGGAGGCACGGGGAGAACATGCAAACTCCACAAAGAAAGGCCCTTTTGACGACCCCACCCGGGCGGTGGGCACTCGAGGACATGCGGACGGGCACCCTTCAGCGCTCACAGCGTCCCAGGTGGGAGTCGAACCCAGGACCTTCGAGCTGTGAGGCGACAGCGCTTACCACTGTACCACCGTACCCCCCTCATTTTTTTTCTAAACGTAACTATCCACCTTATTTCTAGCTGCCATGATGCCTGATGGGTGCTTCTTCCGCTTCCGGTGTAATAGACTGTTTTCCAGTCTATGGTTTTAACTTGACAAAAAAACGTCTATGAGGATTTTACAGCAGAGCCATTCTGCTCTACAGACGTGTCGTTCGAGTGCTGGGATAACGTAATGCATTGTGGGTAGTCGGCTACTGTGGCTAATGCTAGCGGCTAGCGTAATAGTTACTTTACTTTGTGTTTTGTTGTAGTTGAAGGTAGGCCAGAGAAGAGTGAATTACAGTCAGATATTCTTCATGTAATAATTACATTTACTACTTTCTATCCCTACTTTACTATCCTCTCCTTCCTCGCTACTCCTCTCCTTTCCTTCCTCTCCTTTGCCTCCTCTGTTATTGTGGCATGTTTGGTCGTGCTTGGGTTGGCACGTGGTGGATGGATACTAACGTTAGCATGAGGAGCTAACTACCTGCTTCCCCTAAGTGGGGTCGCCTGGAATTCAAATAGGGTGTCCTGAATTTTTTTTAAATAAATACACTACACACAATTTAAAACTATAGCGAAGATGATTAGGGTCACTTGCTATTTTTGTTTTGTTTTGTTCTGAGTTTAAAGTGATCATCTCTAACATTTCACTCTTGTTCTCTTGGATGACACCTATTAGTCCATGGGCCAGACCAGATATCGGTACCATCTGGGTGGGCAAAACTTTACCTATACTAAATTGTTTATAGGGTCAATATAAGTAAATTAATATATGATAGCCTTTACACAGGAGTAGCTTTTTATATTTATTGGACATTTTCTTATTTTCCCCTATTTAGTCCATGGGCCAAACACTAAAATTGCACATATCGGTACCACTCAAGTGGACAAATTCTAATCATGATTTTTGAACAGGTATATATCCATAGATGATATTTTAGTATGATAGCCTTTGCAGAATGGTAGCTTTGTCACAGTTATCAGCTCATGAAGTTAGCCAGCCCCTACAATAAATTTGATTCTAGGTGCTGATGCATATCCTATTTTAGGCTCAGGACCTTTACTCATGTTCTATGAGAACATGTTTGGTAACGCTTTAGAATACAGCCCGCAAATAAGCATGTAGTTATAGTATAACAACGGGGTTTAGGGCTGTAGTTATAGTCTAACTACGGGGTTTAAGGAGTGAATTAATACTTTAACTAGAGGGTAACAAGATCTGTACTTATAGTCTAACTACGGGGTTTAACGAGTGTAGTTATAGTATAACAACAGGGTTTAAGGAGTGTAGTTATGGTATAACAACGGGGTTTAAGGAGTGTAGTTATGGTATAACAACGGGGTTTAAGGAGTGTAGTTATAGTCTAACTACGGGGTTGCGGGCTGTATTATGAAGCAGGGGACAAATGTTTGTACTTATAGGCTAATTACGGGGTACCACACTGTACTTACAGGGTAACTACGGGGTTTAAGGAGTGTAGTTATAGTATAACAACGGGGTTTAAGGAGTGTAGTTAGAGTATAACAACGGGGTTTAAGGAGTGTAGTTAGAGTATAACAACGGGGTTTAAGGAGTCTAGTTAGAGTATAACAACGGGGTTTAAGGAGTGTAGTTATAGTATAACAACGGGGTTTAAGGAGTGTAGTTATAGTATAACAACGGGGTTTAAGGAGTGTAGTTAGAGTATAACAATGGGGTTTAAGGAGTGTAGTTAGAGTATAACAACGGGGTTTAAGGAGTGTAGTTATAGTATAACAACGGGGTTTAAGGAGTGTAGTTAGAGTATAACAACGGGGTTTAAGGAGTGTAGTTAGAGTATAACAATGGGGTTTAAGGAGTGTAGTTAGAGTATAACAACGGGGTTTAGGGAGTGTAGTTATAGTATAACAACGGGGTTTAAGGAGTGTAGTTAGAGTATAACAACGGGGTTTAAGGAGTGTAGTTATAGTATAACAATGGGGTTTAAGGAGTGTAGTTAGAGTATAACAACGGGGTTTAGGGAGTGTAGTTAGAGTATAACAACGGGGTTTAAGGAGTGTAGTTAGAGTATAACAACAGGGTTTAAGGAGTGTAGTTAGAGTATAACTACACTCCTTAAACCCCGTTGTTATACTATAACTAAATACTATAACTACATGCTTATTTGCGGGCTGTATTCTAAAGCGTTACCACATGTTTGACTACATTTTAAAGGGTAGCTTCTTAGCGTTCATTTAAGCTCAGTTCTGAGTCTGTCTGACAAATAAAGAGGTCACATGGGCTCTTCAAATTGTCAGTGACATTCATTTTTCAACAGTTTTCGCCTAAATTATAGTCTTTATTTCAGCACTGTGGCATCTAGGAACATCACAGACACAAACAACAAACACTGGAATACTCATATAGGACTATAAGGATTCAGAAAAGGTATAATGTACCCATACTATCCCATCGTGAGGGGTGAATTTGGCCCTTTGAATTTGGTAGAAGAATGCCTTCTCGAGGGAAATGGGCCAGAACCCAAAATGTAAGATATCGGTACCATCCGGGTGGACAAATTCTACTTGTGATTTTTTTAAATTCCTATTCATCCCTAGATTATGTTTTTATATGATAGACCTTGATGACCATGGTAGCTTATTAGTGCTTAACCACCCCTCTTAAATTATGGACTTATGGGAATTATGGGAAATCATAATTTCATTATATCCTCTCCCTGGGGTGTCTGGACTACTGACTGTTAATATTACATGTCTAGATATAGGCATGCTATCCTATGATACTATACATACTATACTAGATAGATATACTATACTTAATTGTCTACTAAATCGGCACATTTCTCAGTCAAAAAGAGAGTAAATTGGCACGCTTTTCAGTCAAAAATAGTTTGATTTGTGTTACGGTATATGTACAGCTACATTCAAAATGTTTCCAGTCTTTCAACACAATATTAGGACAATCTACCCTTCCTGAGACCATGTCATCCACGAGGGCAACACCATCATCGTCATTCACATCTGAGTCTGTCAGCTGTGCAGCAAGCTCTCACTGTGTTGGTTGGCACATGTTTGTAGTTTGCACAGGTTTGTGCATTTCAGACCGTTATTGAGACATGTGCACTCTGGTGGTTTGCACGACCTCACACACACGCAGGAGAGCAACTGCAAGACGGCACCTGGTGCTGGGGAACCGCACATCCACTGGATTTCAAGCTGCCTCTCATCATCTGTGGTCCACCCATGGTCCTTAAAGTACAGTCCATTGTTGATATCATGGAAAACTCCTGGGTGAATCCACTCAGTCCAGACCAATATGAGTTTGTCAGCTTGTCAACTGCAATTGTTGTAGCCAACCCGCATGATTCCAGCCACAACATCCAGCAGTGGATGAAACTGCTCTACAGCACTGCCAGCAAAGCCAGTCTGATCAAATTATTGTTTGAGGAATGGAAAGGACCCAAACACAGATAGAAACTAAAGACAAGGCCTTATATGTTACCTGTGAAGTAGTCTGCTTCAAAATTAACAAAAACCAATGGGAGGAGGTAACACAGCTCAAATCCTCTCAGGAAGAAGCTGACACCTGCATGCTAATGCATGCTCTCCATGTAGCAGAGTCTGGCTTCAAGGCAATGCTCATCATGGCAGACACAGATGTCCTGCTACTGACTCTGGGTTGGAGCAAGGACATCCCATGCCCAATGTACCAAAAATGTGGAACACAGAACAAGACAATGTTCCTGGACATCACCAAACTATGCAAATCACGCTATTGCTGGCGCCTTGATTGGCATGCACACGTTCACTGGCTGCAACACTGTCAGCACATTTGCAGGACACAGAAAAGTGGGCACCCTGAACAGACAGGACATATCAAGAAGCCTTCCTTGAGCTTGGCCATGCTTGGGATGTCTCTAATGTGCTCTTCAAGAAGCTGCTGGAAATCATGTGCCACATGTACAGTATATGTACCATCTACACACATTACAGATGTCAACCTCCTCCGATACCAACTTTTCTGCACCAGACGTGGGGAGGTCGAGTCCAGCCAGCTTCCACCATTTGAGGATTGGCTATCAATGCATTCCATTCATGCAAACGATCAGACTGCAATCTGTAGACGGTCTCTTCAAACCCAGCCATCTGTACCAAGCCCCAAGGACCATGGGTGGACCACAGACGATGAGGGGCAGCTTGAAATCCAGTGGATGTGCGGTCCCCCAGCACCAGACCGTTTTGCAATTGCTCTCCTGCAAGTGTGTGAGGTCGTGCAAACCACCAGAGTGCACAGGTCTCAATAATGGTCTGAAGTGCACAAACTTGTGCAAACTACAAAAATGTGCCAACCAGCACACTCAAATGTGAATGACGATGATGGTGTTGCCCTCGTGGGTAGCATGGTGTCTCAGGAAGGGTAGATTGTCCTAATATTGTCCTGAAAGACTGGAAACATTTTGAATGTAGCTGTTCATATAATGTAACACAAATAAAACTATTTTTGAATGAGAAACATGTCAATTTACTGTTTTTAACTGAGATATGTGTCCATTTAGTAGACAAGCATAGTATATATATCTAGTATAGTATTGTATAGTATAGTATAGTATAGTATAGTATAGTATAGTATGTACAATATCATAGGATAGTTTGCCTATATCTATGTAATATTAACAGTAGTCCAGACACACCCTAGGCAACGGATAATGAAAGAAAGATGATTTCCAGGGAGGGCACTTTCCTGGTTTAAAAAAATCACAAGTAAAATGTGCCCACCCGGCTGGTACTGATATATTAAATGTAGGGCTCTGGTTCATTTCCCTTGATAAGTCATTCTTCTACCTTAAGGGCCACATTCACCCCTCACGATGGGATAGTATGGGTACATTATACCTTTTCTGAATCCTTATAGTCCTATGAGTAGTCCAGTGTTTATTGTTTGTGTCTGTGATGTTCCTAGTTGCCACAGTGCTGAAATAAAGACTATAGTTTAGGCGAAAATTCTGGAAAAATGAATGTCACTGACACTTTGAAGAGCCCATGTGACCTCTTTATTTGTCAGACAGACTCACAGCTGAGCTTAAATAAAAGCTAAGAAGCTACCCTTTCAAATGTTGTAAAACATGTTCTTATAGAACATGAGTAAAGGTCCTGAAAAAGAGCCTAGATTAGGATATGCATCAGCACCTAGAAACAAATTTATTGTAGGGGCTGGCTAACTTCATGAGCTGATAACTGTGACAAAGCTACCATTCTGCCCAGGCTATCATACTAAAATATCATCTATGGATATATACCTGTTCAAAAATCATGATTAGAATTTGCCCACTTGAGTGGTACCAATAAGTGAAATTTTGGGGTTTGGCCCATGGACTACTTGATCTGTTACTGCAGTCAAACAATGTTCCATTAAGCATTACAGTACATTTTATGTTTACGTTATTAGCGGAGCTTCTGGGTGGTAAAGTGATTATCTATATTAGATAGCCGAGTTAGCAAGCAAGCTAACGTTATCTAATACAACAAGCTAACGCTAACGTACGGTTATCCTTTTTATTTATCCCAATTCATCCTCTGCATTTGACCCATCCTCTAGAAACCTTCCTAGAACTAGGAATAAGGTCACTCCATGGGCCGAAAACACAGCCCAACTCTAAGTTCCCCTCGAAGTGCTGCTGTTTGGCCTGACTTGGCTTGCCTAGATAAAGTTTGCAGGCATAGGCATTGGAAGGGCTGAACACAGAGAGACGCTGCTGGGCTCATTTTTTAAGTTAACGGAGCATTCACTCATTGGTAATAAAACACACACTGTGCACATTTATTTCTTCCCAAATCTTACGGAATGGGCCTTTAAACACGTTTTGTTGTGTTCTGTGAAATGTTAATTGGTTTTCCTGAAATGTTGTGCTTTGAGCCTCAGGGCCACCGTACTCCCTCCTCACCAGTGAGAAGACAGGGAAGAGGAGTCCTATGATGAAGCAGGTGACCAGTTTGACGGCCCAGTGTCGCCTCCTCCAGCCCGGGAAGCCATCATACCACAGCGTGGCCAGCAGCTGCTGGCAGTTTGGCTGAGCCACAAACTACAGGGAGAGAGAGAGAGGGAGGGAGAGAGAGAGAGGGAGGGAGAGAGAGAGAGAGACAGAGAGAGAGAGAGACAGAGAGAGAGAGAGAGAGAGAGGGAGGGAGAGAGAGAGAGAGAGAGAGAGAGGGAGGGAGAGAGAGAGAGAGAGAGGAGAGGAAGGGAGAGAGAGAGAGGGAGGGAGAGAGAGAGAGAGAGGGAGAGAGAGAGGGAGGGAGGGAGAGAGAGAGAGAGGGAGAGAGAGAGAGAGAGGGAGGGAGGGAGAGAGAGAGAGAGGGAGAGAGAGAGAGAGAGGGAGAGGGAGGGAGAGAGAGAGAGAGAGAGGGAGAGAGGGAGGGAGAGAGAGAGAGAGAGAGAGAGAGAGAGAGGGAGAGAGAGGGAGAGAGAGAGAGGGAGAGGGAGGGAGAGAGAGAGAGAGAGAGAGGGAGAGAGAGACAGAGAGAGAGAGGGAGAGAGAGGGGGACGGGAGAACATGAGTTCATTGAGTGAGTTACAAAAAAGATAAAAATAAAACTGAATCATTGTGACTTTGCAATGTTTTATCTCTGACAGGACAAAAGAAGAGGTGAATAAATCATTCCAAGCCGTTCCTGGATGTAATCTTTGCAGATCGGAAATCTAAACCTGAGTCATGACGTTTAAAACAAAAACATTAACATAAGTTGTTGTCTTTAGTCTTTGTGACCATATGATCTTGTTTGACCACCAAAGATCAAAGTAGAGTACAACACTGTGCTAAAACGTACAGGGGTAAAAGGAAAAAGTTGTCAGAAAAATAAATACTACAGATACCCGAAATTCCTACTTAAGTCAAGTCAAGTCAAGTTTATTTGTATAGCACATTTCATACACAGAGGCAATTCAAAGTGCTTCACATAAAATGGCTGACAGGAAAATAAAAGAATAAAAGAAGAGAATAAAATGGACATTTAAAAGCATCACAACAAAACTTTAAAAAGAGTATAAAAAGTGCATTAAGCAACAGGCGCAGCAGTTACAAAAAGAGCTAAAAACTTATAGAGGACTCATTGGGTTTGCATAATAGAATAAATACATTTTTCTATATTGAATCCCCCGACATCATATAAGAAACATGACTACACACGCATGATTGGAGAAATGTCCATACCTTTATAATAGTTGGACTCGAACCTTTATAGGCCATATCTCCTAAAAAACAGCTGTCAGCAATTAACTCATTGAATGCCAATGACGACAGCTGTCGTCAATTCAAATACTGACGTAGAGTGCCAATGACGACGGTTGTCGTCAATTGCGTTTTTTGACGGTGGGACGTGGATCAATCCCTGATACATCTCTGGTACAACTATTGTAGCTATTGGAGGTCTATAACCTATTTTACAGAACCCTTAGGTGGCGACAGTGCTCTCCACATAACAGAAAGGCAAGGAAAAAACAAAGAAGAAGTCGTTATGGAAACGGAAATCGCATCGCATCCGTATGCATCGATATGCTGAAGCACGTTACTGCAGCTGTGCCTGCAGCAGCCAATCTGCTCCCACAATTGAGCCGCTCTGTGTCGGTTGCGACAGCACATCTGCACATCCACACCGTGGAGTTATTATTCTCAACTGGAAGCATCGTTGCCGGTGACAAACACACGCGGAACGCTGTAAAAAAGCCTGGCTGTTCCGCACCCTTCACTGTGCGCACAGCAAACTCAGCAGAGAGCCACCACAGACAGGAGGAGGAGTGTGCAGTTGAGGCGAGGCGAGGCGGGGCGGGGCGGGGGGGGGGGGGGAGGGGGCACGCAGAGCAGCACACACACAACACCCAGACAGACCCAGGCAGCAGGACAGGATTGACAAACGCAAGCCAGAATATCCGATACCCACCAGCAGCAAATCAAAACCAGCAAGAAGCTGCAACCAGCAGCGCACGCAGGGGCCAGCGCTGCTGGTTGTAGCTAAAAATATTATTCTGCCAAACAAAATTCCCTGGCCTAAACTGTTTTATTGAAGGAAATTATTTTTGAGGTGTGACTACATTAGAAAAGATTAGCTTCAGAGTCAGTGATGTGCTTGAAATGATTAATTTCACAAAAGGCCAATTATCTCAGCTTCTAGAAAAAAATTGCTATTTTTGGATGAATCAAGCTATCTTCTCCGGCTCATAACTAAAGAACGGAAAATGGGATCAATAAACTTTTTTTTGCAGATGATAGAATAGAGTCTCATCGTTCTTTGTGCGTGTTCAGTGTTTACATAGTAATATCACACAATATTCTGTGGGCCTCGAGAAATCACTGAAAACGCTCTGAAACTCTGGCACTGGGAGCGTCCGTTCTCCAAAAGTGGCTGGCACTCAATGAGTTAAAAGCGACGGTAAACATAAAAGTCTTTAGTCTATTTTTAAAAGTAAGTAAAGTTGGGGCAGATCTGAGGTCTTCAGGCAGTTTGTTCCAGCTAGCAGAAGCATAGTGGGTGAATGCGGCCTTCCCATGATTTGATTTGATGCTAGGGACAGTTAGTGAGCCGGACCCTGCTGACCTGAGAGGTCTAGACGGTTCGTAGCGTGGGAGCAATTCAGCGATGTATTTTGGGCCTAGGCCATTAAGTGATTTGTAGACTAGTAACAATATTTTAAAATCTATTCTATGACACACTGGCAACCAGTGTAAGGACTTAAGAACTGGAGTGATATGATCAGCTTTCTTAGTCTTCGTTAGAACTCTAGCAGCAGCATTCTGAATGAGCTGAAGTTGCCTAAGTTCTTTTTTGGAGAGACCAGAGAAAAGGCTATTGCAGTAGTCTAACCTACTGTAGATGAAGGCGTGAATTAGTTTTTCTAGATCCTGTCTGGACATGTAGCCCCTAATTCTTGCTATATT
>NC_139628.1:14341715-14349215 GCF_964638095.1 Poromitra crassiceps
GTCTCGTCTAACACGTGTCTTGCTGCAGAAGTAACAAACTGCTGCTACAAAGAGCCGATAAGACTATTTCAGTGCTGTCTCGTCTAACATGTTTAATGCTGCAGAAGTAACAAACTGCTGCTACAAAGAGCCGATAAGACTATTTCAGTGCTGTCTCGTCTAACACGTTTCATGCTGCAGGAGTAACAAACTGCTGCTACAAAGAGCCGATAAGACTATTTCAGTGCTGTCTCGTCTAACACGTGTCATGCTGCAGAAGTAACAAACTGCTGCTACAAAGAGCCGATAAGACTATTTCAGTGCTGTCTCGTCTAACACGTTTCATGCTGCAGAAGTAACAAACTGCTGCTACAAAAAGCCGATAAGACTATTTCAGTGCTGTCTCGTCTAACACGTGTCATGCTGCAGAAGTAACAAACTGCCGCTACAAAGAGCCGATAAGACTATTTCAGTGCTGTCTCGTCTAACACGTTTCATGCTGCAGGAGTAACAAACTGCTGCTACAAAGAGCCGATAAGACTATTTCAGTGCTGTCTCGTCTAACACGTGTCATGCTGCAGAAGTAACAAACTGCTGCTACAAAGAGCCGATAAGACTATTTCAGTGCTGTCTCGTCTAACACGTTTCATGCTGCAAAAGTAACAAACTGCTGCTACAAAGAGCTGATAAGACTATTTCAGTGCTGTCTCGTCTAACACGTGTCATGCTGCAGAAGTAACAAACTGCTGCTACAAAGAGCTGATAAGACTATTTCAGTGCTGTCTCCTCTAACACGTTTCATGCTGCAGAAGTAACAAACTGCTGCTACAAAGAGCCGATAAGACTATTTCAGTGCTGTCTCGTCTAACACGTGTCATGCTGCAGAAGTAACAAACTGCTGCTACAAAGAGCCGATAAGACTATTTCAGTGCTGTCTCGTCTAACACGTGTCATGCTGCAGAAGTAACAAACTGCTGCTACAAAGAGCCGATAAGACTATTTCAGTGCTGTCTCGTCTAACACGTTTCATGCTGCAGGAGTAACAAACTGCTGCTACAAAGAGCTGATAAGACTATTTCAGTGCTGTCTCGTCTAACATGTTTAAAGCTGCAGAAGTAACAAACTGCTGCTACAAAGAGCCGATAAGACTATTTCAGTGCTGTCTCGTCTAACACGTGTCTTGCTGCAGAAGTAACAAACTGCTGCTACAAAGAGCCGATAAGACTATTTCAGTGCTGTCTCGTCTAACATGTTTAATGCTGCAGAAGTAACAAACTGCTGCTACAAAGAGCCAATAAGACTATTTCAGTGCTGTCTCGTCTAACACGTGTCTTGCTGCAGAAGTAACAAACTGCTGCTACAAAGAGCCGATAAGACTATTTCAGTGCTGTCTCGTCTAACATGTTTAATGCTGCAGAAGTAACAAACTGCTGCTACAAAGAGCCGATAAGACTATTTCAGTGCTGTCTCGTCTAACACGTTTCATGCTGCAGGAGTAACAAACTGCTGCTACAAAGAGCCGATAAGACTATTTCAGTGCTGTCTCGTCTAACACGTGTCATGCTGCAGAAGTAACAAACTGCTACTACAAAAAGCCGATAAGACTATTTCAGTGCTGTCTCGTCTAACACGTTTCATGCTGCAGAAGTAACAAACTGCTGCTACAAAAAGCCGATAAGACTATTTCAGTGCTGTCTCGTCTAACACGTGTCATGCTGCAGAAGTAACAAACTGCCGCTACAAAGAGCCGATAAGACTATTTCAGTGCTGTCTCGTCTAACACGTTTCATGCTGCAGGAGTAACAAACTGCTGCTACAAAGAGCCGATAAGACTATTTCAGTGCTGTCTCGTCTAACACGTGTCATGCTGCAGAAGTAACAAACTGCTGCTACAAAGAGCCGATAAGACTATTTCAGTGCTGTCTCGTCTAACACGTTTCATGCTGCAGAAGTAACAAACTGCTGCTACAAAGAGCTGATAAGACTATTTCAGTGCTGTCTCGTCTAACACGTGTCATGCTGCAGAAGTAACAAACTGCTGCTACAAAGAGCCGATAAGACTATTTCAGTGCTGTCTCGTCTAACACGTGTCATGCTGCAGAAGTAACAAACTGCTGCTACAAAGAGCCGATTAGACTATTTCAGTGCTGTCTCGTCTAACACATTTCATGCTGCAGGAGTAACAAACTGCTGCTACAAAGAGCTGATAAGACTATTTCAGTGCTGTCTCGTCTAACATGTTTAATGCTGCAGAAGTAACAAACTGCTGCTACAAAGAGCCGATAAGACTATTTCAGTGCTGTCTCGTCTAACACGTTTCATGCTGCAGAAGTAACAAACTGCTGCTACAAAGAGCCAATAAGACTATTTCAGTGCTGTCTCGTCTAACACGTGTCATGCTGCAGAAGTAACAAACTGCTGCTACAAAGAGCGATAAGACTATTTCAGTGCTGTCTCGTCTAACATGTTTAATGCTGCAGAAGTAACAAACTGCTGCTACAAAGAGCCGATAAGACTATTTCAGTGCTGTCTCGTCTAACACGTTTCATGCTGCAGGAGTAACAAACTGCTGCTACAAAGAGCCGATAAGACTATTTCAGTGCTGTCTCGTCTAACACGTGTCATGCTGCAGAAGTAACAAACTGCTGCTACAAAAAGCCGATAAGACTATTTCAGTGCTGTCTCGTCTAACACGTGTCATGCTGCAGAAGTAACAAACTGCCGCTACAAAGAGCCGATAAGACTATTTCAGTGATGTCTCGTCTAACACGTTTCATGCTGCAGAAGTAACAAACTGCCGCTACAAAGAGCCGATAAGACTATTTCAGTGCTGTCTCCTCTAACACGTTTCATGCTGCAGGAGTAACAAACTGCTGCTACAAAGAGCTGATAAGACTATTTCAGTGCTGTCTCGTCTAACATGTTTAATGCTGCAGAAGTAACAAACTGCTGCTACAAAGAGCTGATAAGACTATTTCAGTGCTGTCTCCTCTAACACGTTTCATGCTGCAGAAGTAACAAACTGCCGCTACAAAGAGCTGATCAGACTATTTCAGTGCTGTCTCGTCTAACACGTTTCATGCTGCAGAAGTAACAAACTGCTGCTACAAAGAGCTGATAAGACTATTTCAGTGCCGTCTCGTCCAACACGTTTCATGCTGCAGAAGTAACAAACTGCTGCTACAAAGAGCCGATAAGACTATTTCAGTGCTGTCTCGTCTAACACGTTTCATGCTGCAGGAGTAACAAACTGCTGCTACAAAGAGCCGATAAGACTATTTCAGTGCTGTCTCGTCTAACACGTTTCATGCTGCAGGAGTAACAAACTGCTGCTACAAAGAGCCGATAAGACTATTTCAGTGCTGTCTCGTCTAACACGTTTCATGCTGCAGAAGTAACAAACTGCTGCTACAAAGAGCCGATAAGACTATCTCAGTGCTGTCTCCTCTAACACGTTTCATGCTGCAGGAGTAACAAACTGCTGCTACAAAGAGCCGATAATACTATTTCAGTGCTGTCTCGTCTAACACGTTTCATGCTGCAGAAGTAACAAACTGCTGCTACAAAGAGCCGATAAGACTATTTCAGTGCTGTCTCGTCTAACACGTTTCATGCTGCAGAAGTAACAAACTGCTGCTACAAAGAGCCGATAAGACTATTTCAGTGCTGTCTCGTCTAACACGTTTCATGCTGCAGAAGTAACAAACTGCTGCTACAAAGAGCCGATAAGACTATTTCAGTGCTGTCTCGTCTAACACGTGTGATATGGTTTATTAAGATATGCTGTTCTATAGAATCATGTAAGTTAGGGTGATATGGTTTATTATAAGATATGCTGTTCTATAGAATCATGTAAACAACTTAATCTGCAATAGAGGGACTATTAGGCTTGTGTAAACATAGCTAATTGTTTGGCATTGAAATATAACAGATTAGCATTTTCTACATCAAAATCCATTCCTCCCCCTGTGTGCATCCGTGCATGTGTGTGTGCGCACGCGTGCGTCTGTGTCTGTGTGTGTGTGTGTGTGTGTGTGTGTGCCAGTGTGCGTGTCCTGCCCTTTAAACTCTCTCCCTCTCTCTTCACCCAGGTGTTCCCCAAACAGTGGGCCAGCACCACCGTGATGAATTTGCAGTCCATCCTAAATCGATTACCTGAGTCTGTCTCTTTCACTCCTTACATAACAGACACACACACACACACACACACACACACACACAGAGTGATGGATGAGGTCATGCCTCGGGGCGAAGCTGGTATAGTGATAAAAGCTTAGCTCCAAGAGAACAGCGGAATAGTTTAATTCTCCCAAGAGATATCCAACATTTGCGGGGAAAAAAAGGGGAACCTACTCATTCAAATTGACTGATAGAAGAACATCATGAAACAACCTGTTTGGTTGGTCAGGACACATTTTCATCATTTACATCACTTTTTAAACCGCTGGGTGCCCTCTTTTAATGAGTCCCACATGGCCTGAAATCACAGGAGGTGCAGGAGTGTGACGGATTAAAACGGTGGCAAGTGAGAGCGTTGTGATCGGGTGGCGGAGGGGCGTATATATATATATATATACGGCACATTTATTTATTTAGAAGTTTATTTCAAGGGACAACGTACAAAAAAACAATAATCTCCGAAGAGAAAAGATGCATTGCACTAGATTATAGCTTTTGCTATTTGACATCTCCAGATCCTGATATCGTGTCGGTGTTGTTCCTGGACTATCAATTTTTCCCCAGTATGGGTCAGGATGACCACGCCCCCCAACTCATTTGATTGGTCGCCGCAACTGCTTCTACCTGAAAATGTACAGCAAGTTAAAAAAAAAAAAAAATTAAGATTATAGGGTTAGGGTGTGAAAAAAGTGCAGCTCGGGGTGTGCTCAGGGTCCTGTGGCTCAATGGGTAAGGTGCGCGCCTTCCAATCTGAGGACTGGGGTTTGATCCCCAGTCAAACCACACACATATTTGATAAAACACACATTTTTATAAAACATCAGGGTTAGGCAAGTACAACAATGCGGTTTGGGTTTGGTCAGGAAGAAGCGGTTGCGGCGACCAATCAAATGAGTTGGTGGCGTGGTCATCCCGGCCCATACCAGGAAGAAAGGTTGGTCTGGGAACAACACCAACGTGGTGATATCAGTGCACGATACGAGAGGACGTTTGTAAACCAAAGAGCTTCTACAGCTTCTGGGTGCAACTGCATTTGAACTCTAACTGCTCCGTCGTACTGTAAGCTGGGCATTCCATTTAAACTTCAAACAAATCACCACTTTTAGGACTCTATATCACCTTAATTCAGCTTTAATTTCGCTTTTGTACTCTTTGAGAAATCGCAGTTTAAGTTTGGTGCTTTTTTCAGCCTTTATAATGGGACCCTATGGAGCCAGCCTTGAGTGTGTCTCACTCTTAGCAGGCTGTACTTTTGACTAAATCCACACATTTTAAAACTGTGCCGACCGAGCTTTATTTTGATGCAGGTCGGCCTATCTTTTGAATAATGAGACCATGATTTCATTTCAACTAAGCCATCAGTTTGATGGGCCCTACAGAAAATGAATGAAAGAATCAGCTTGACAATGAACTGGTCTACCAATGATCTGCTCACACCACAATTCCCACAGTTCAGTTGCTCCAGTATATCTATAATGCAAGGAAGACGCTAAGCTAAGCTAACCCATTCACATGCACGCCGCTCTCTCCACAATGGCTGCCAAGCCACAAGCTTCCTGCACTTCATCCCACTGATTCACTGCATTATGCAACCCCGAGCTACTTTCCAGCTAATTCAATTTCTCGGCAATCCGCCGTGACCGCTAAACTATAAATATGCTAACCGAGGCTATGCTACGTAGTGCGGGCTAATTCGATTCCTCCGCGGCCCCGATGTAATCTAACCTCGCCGCTAAACAAAGCAATAGGCTACGCTAACCCAAAGATACACTAATTCAATCTCGCCGTGCACGCTCATGTGATTTATATGCTAATATGGTTAGCGCTGAGCGGAGCTAGCTCCTCTCTGCCGAGCGCTCTCACGTTCACTCACACGGCTCACAGTTCACTCACATCCAACCTTTCTCTTGCTCTCTCTCCCCCTTACTCATTCTTTGTTTCCCTCACCCTCTCCTCTCTTTCTTTTAAAGACTCCCTCTTTCCTTAAACTATTCAATCATTCTTCTTTGTTTTCTTTCTAACTTGCCTCCTAAACACATTCTCTCTCTCTCTCTCTCTCTCTCACCCTGTCTCACTCTCTCTTTCTCTCGCTCGCCCTCTATCTCTCATTCTCTCCTTGTCTGACTGACTTAAACGTATTGCTGTCCTCTGGGGCCTGTACTACGAGTGGAGATAAACAGATCCAGGATCTGTTCCCTTGATCTGGTTTGACTTAACCAGACAATTGCAATCGAGCTAGTAGTACCAACACATGAGCTCCTGTCCAAGAAAGAGGTGTGGTTTCATAACAACTAGCCAATCACAATGCAATATGGAGGGCTCCAGGTTCTGCAGTGCCTGACACGCCTATTTCCTCATTCACTCAAAGCACACATCACATCACAGCACATAGGCCAGCTACATAAATAGCTGACCAAACTATTGTTGTTTTTCTATCCTATTTGGTATCGGTTTTTACTCTGTTTTTCTGTGATTTTCCTGTATTGCATTTTACTATTTCTTATCATTTTTAATATGGTATTTTACTACTGCACTTTACTGTCTACAGTTTACAATTGCGTGTAATGTATAGTGTACTGTGTGTATCAATGTGTATTGTGTTTGGACCCCAGGAAGACTAGCGGTCGTTTTGTCGGCAGCTAATGGGGATGCTTTTAAATACACAATAAACATATAAACATCAAAGTGTATTTATTAGCGGAGCTTTACTGTATGTCAGAATCAAAATCAGGGTTGGATATTAGTTTGTTACTGAAAGACTGTCTAAAGCATACACGGGCTCAGTGGCTTGAAAGCGGACATGTTTGGAGAGAAGCCGTGCAGAGGTTGTGAGAAAAAAAATCAGGCAGACGGTGGGCGCCCTACGGAGGTAGCGAATAACCACGGCCAACAAATTTACATCATTTGACGCGCCCGGCCCTCGCTCCACCCCCGCGCCCTTCACGGCATGGTGAGCATAAAGCAGCCTTTAGTGCTTTACTGTGTGTGTGTGTGTGTGTGTGTGTCTGTGTGTGTTAGTGTGTGTGTGTGTGTGTATGTTAGTGTGTGTGTCAGTGTGTGTGTGTGTGTGTGTGTGTGTGTTAGTGTGTGTGCATTAGTGTGTGTGTGTTAGTGCAGTGGTTCTCAGTCAACCGGTGGGTGGGGACCCAAACGTGGGTCGCGGGGCCACTTTGAGTGGGTCGTGGATGTGTGCATGAAAAAGGACGCCGGCGTCCACGTCTGATCTCTCTGTCTCTCAGAGTCTCTATCTGGTTCATCTTTAAAGCCAGAGTGAAGATCCTCATATTATATGACACTGCTATCAATCTTGTCAGGCTAGCTTGTCGGGGGGTTGGTGGTGGG
>NC_139628.1:14351715-14359215 GCF_964638095.1 Poromitra crassiceps
ATAGATTAGATAATATATATGAGATTAGATATAGATTAGATCATATATATGAGATTAGATATAGATTAGATAATATATATGAGATTAGATATAGATTAGATAATATGAGATTAGATATACATTAGATAATATATATGAGATTAGATATACATTAGATAATATATATGAGATTATTAGATATAGATTAGATAATATATATGAGATTAGATATAGATTAGATCATATATATGAGATTAGATATAGATTAGATAATATATATGAGATTAGATATAGATAGATAGATTTGTCCGCATATCATACAAGTCACTTTCCAAATGTTTTGCAAATTTGAAGCATTTCCTCCGTCCTATATGACACTGAGCCAACAGCATTATTTATCCCATGAATGTGTTTCGATCGCTGGTTATTCACCTTATGTAGCCACGCCCATTTGACCCGCTTGTGTGGTCGTGTCACGACTTCCGGCTAAAAAAAAGAAAAAGGCCGGCTGCTCCAATATCATCTAACTCTGAATTAACTAATAATTTAGCCAATTGTATGTAACATACCAAATAAAAGCAAACGGCAATGTCTAAGAATGCAACGCCATGTAACTGGCTCGTTAAGTCTCGCATTCCAGGGAATTACGTTAACGTCTGCAGGTCTTATAGACGTAAGTGGCTCGCGCTGCGCTCGGAGGAGAGAAAACTATCTGAAGCTTTCTTTGTTGGAGTCCAGGTATGTTTTAAAAGAAAGTGCTCGTCATTGTCGACGGTAACGTTATCTGACCTGGCTAACAGTGGATACTCGCTTGCTTGCTGTGTACCGAGCTCAAAGTAGTAGGCTACGTTCTTTGTTTTACCCGCTGAACTGTCCGCTACAAAAACAACTTTATTCTTCTGACGTTCTTTTGTATTGCACCGTGACCAGCGGAAGTGTTAACACAACCCGGAAGAATTTGGCCCACCCCCGCCGCGTATGGACATAAGGTGAATAGCATAATTTCTTTATTGACAAAAACTTCAAGCTACATTTTTATAGCGTGGCCACTAGGGGGCGCATCTTCTATAAGGGGGTGTCCGTCCGTATCTCTGTCTGTCTGTATGAAAGAAAGGAACAAAGAAAGAAGTGGCCAGGTCGCCGATGTCATCACTCATGTTATCAGTGACAAAAGTAATGTCACTTGCACAATTGTGATGTCATCGGTGATGAAGTCATCAGTGATGATGTAATGTCACTCGAGTAATTGTGATTCATGAGTGACGATGTCATCAGTGATGATGATGATCAGCCCCTAGTGGCTTCCTCCATAATGGTCCAGCTCTATATAAAAATGTTGGTCCACAAACACAATGTCAATGACATCACAATGGCGCGGATGACGTCACGCATATCTGCCCGCGGCTATTGTGATATTGTTTGACCAAAATTGTTTCTAATGCGACACATGATTGGATACAATTCTTGTATATAAACCCAGTGTCTCTCTCTCCCCTCTAGCTACTCTCTCCTGATCCTGCTCTCTCCTGCCCTCCTCATCTATCGCTCTCTCTCTCTCTCTCTCTCCCTCCCTTTCTTCTCTGCAGCAGCAGCAGCAGCAGCAGCAGCAGCAGAGGAAAGCGAATAATCTTGGCTGTTTTGGAAAGCCTCCAAGCTCTCTCTCCCCCCCCCCCCCCCCCCCCCCTCTCTGTCAGCAGTGCTGGTGGATTAACACACACACACACACACACACACACACACACACACACACACACACTCTCTCAACAGTGCCAAGCAACGCGGTGAGGAAAATTGATTTAGTGTATGCTTTATTATTCGGTAACAATTTGTGCTCTGATCCCCTTCTCTCTCCAGCTGTCTCTCCCGTGGGTGTCGCCTTGGCAAGTCAACGTATTCAGAGACAATCAATCTGAACGTTTCTGAACAAGCTTAGTTTGCTAACAAATTATACGTATTTAGTAATCCTAAAACTGTTCTTTAACATCTAAACTTGTGTAATACTGTATGAAGATGTTTTCCCCACGTGCGCCTGGGCAACACACCGTCTTTTGGGGTCAGTCACTCCTTCACTCACTCACTCAGTCATAAGCCGCTTTCACACACGGATCGCGCAAAATTGCAGTTCAGAAGGGCCGCAAAGCCGGCAGCCTCGCCACAGAAATTGCTTTCACACACAGCCAAGCAGCACCGCCACATTTCCGTCCTGCGGTGTGCTTTCAAGTGACAGCCACCGCTCCCGGATTGAAAGGCGAGCGGAGGCATTTCCACTCAGCTCCTCCTAGCCCAAATGAATATTTTCATAGGTTAGTGTAGCCTAGGCTACGAATTCATTCAACAACCAAACATCGCCGATGTATGCCAGCCAACGAGGTGCAGCTGTGCAGGTGCAGGTGCAGAAAACAGGAAAGTGTTGTCCACATGCAGCATGGTAACAAGGCTTTCAATATTCATCTGATCCACTTTATGCATCACAGACGCACCATCATGTAGCCTATTAGGTACAAGGCTAATTCTTATCTTTTGGTTCCATTTTTTTGTAAAGCAAATTATTCCCATCAAGTAGCCTAATTAGCGTCCGTTTTGAAAGACGACGCCCGCATATCAAACAGCTGCAGTCTGCATAACGTTCGTCGGGGGAATAGTATAGGCTATAAATGCACATGACTACTATAACGTTAGTAGTTTTTGTAAGGGAATGCACAAGTGGCTAGCTAGACAGATTGCAGTTCTGGAGCTGGTTTCCAGAGGGAATATCGTCTGACCAACTCGCCACAGACAGCTATAGTCCTCTGAAGCGTATTATTATATCCGTTAATTTTACCTATAGGCTACTAATGCCAACATTGTTTGAGCATAAAGCCTATTGATGTTTACCCCTATCAAACCTAACCTACTTACAGGCATGGCGCATTCCTCCTGGCGCATATATAGGCTACTTTTTTTACTTTCACTGTCTTTCTTGCTGCATGAGGTGATTTCACCTGTAATTTTTTTATCAAGCATTCACACTGTTCCGGCTTGCTGCTCCTACGCTTTCAAGTGGAGGCGGGTCTGCTAACCCGGTGCTGTGACTAGGTCGGCTCTCGAGACAAAAGGCGTACAACAATTACCCACCAACGCGTGTTCACGACTTTCACATCGGAGGCGCGGATCCTATTTTCCGTGCATTTTGCGGCTTTCAAGGCCGGTGTGAAAGCGCCTAGTATGTCACGGAAAGGTTCAGGCTCGCTTGGTGACATGCCCTCATTTCCCAAAGGGCTCATGTTAAATTATCACCCCCGCCCACTTGGGAGGCTGGCTTAGTTTCAACGAGCGCACCTAACACACACACACACACACACACACACACACACACACACACACACACACACACACACACACACACACCTCCCCCATGCAAACAAACTACTTGCCTGGAGTGCTACAGTGATGGCTCATTTCCACCACATATAACAGCACAGAAATACTGGTGCCTCTATATGACCTACATGGGCAATGAGACCATCGGCCAGGAGAATGGATATCAATTTGTTATTTACATGCATGCGCTGCGCGGGGGACGGGGGTTATGCTACGGGGAGAAGGGAAGCCACCACCCTTACGGCCACTCTCCAGGCAAGACCGCGGCTTCGCTAAACCCCCGCCTCCGGCCTAGCAGAGCCGACCTAACACACAACTACAAGGGCTTCCCGAGCAGCAGACTTTTTCTCTCTCAAAACAATAGAAAACCACCGTCATGTTAAAGCTGAGCAAGGAGATCGATTTTATTTCACCAGAGCCGAAGGCAGCAACACAAAAGACTGATGGAAATAACAGTCAGTAGACACGATTCTTCCTGACCAATCAGTCGTCTGCATTCTACCATCTCCGCAACATTGCCAAGATCCGGTCCTCCCTTTCTCATCCTGCTGCTGAAACACTCATCCACGCCTTCATCTCCTCCCATCTCGACTACTGCAACTCACTTCTCTATGGCATCAACTCCACCCTCATCAAGAGACTCCAAACTGGTCCAGAACGCAGCCGCTCGTCTCCTCACCCACACCAAATCCTGGCACCACATCACCCCAGTCCTAAAACAACTCCACTGGCTTCCCATCTCCTCCCGGATCACAAAATCCTAGTCATCACATACAAAGCTCTTCAACAAACTGACCCCCCCATATCTCACCAACCTCCTCTTCCCCTACCAACCCTTCTTCTGCCTTCTCCACATACAGGATACAGGACCTCACAGACATTGGATTTGGGTCGCAATCCTAGAAAATGACTGTCATTGACTGTGTTGATGAAAAAAGAACGAATGAAGCTAGGCTAAAATGTTTATTATTATTATTTATTTGTTGTATGAAACCAGAGTCTCTGTTCTTTCTTTTGATATATTTCACTGTTTACATAATTAGTGGCCGGGCCAGCGAAGCGGCAGGGCCACTAATTGTATTTGCCTGTATTATTATTATTATTCTCCCAGGAAGTCAGACTTCCCATGGATGAAAACTAACCAAACTTTGCACAAAGGTCCAGTCCCATGCCAAACGTCTTTGACACAAATTTGGCGGCAATAGTCCTAACGGTGGCGCTACAGCGACCCTAAAGTTTCAAACTTTGAAAATTCATAAAAAATCAGGCATACGTGCTACAGCTTTGCAACTTTCACCAAAATGTGGGGCCAAATGAGGAGAACCTTTTGTACAATGCAACCTATGGCCAATTATGAAGTCTAAAGACTGCAAAACTGCAAAAACTGTAAAACTAATTAAACCCTATACTCCTCCCACATTTTTTCTTCAAACGAGACCAAACTTCAGCATCTGCATCGTTAGACTGTCCTACACAAAAGTATCAAACAGATTTTCGATTGGTCAAAAATTGAGCCCACAGTGCATCAAAACGTAGAATTCTGCCGCCATGTATAGCCTAATTGCCTTAATTACTGGGCAATTAGGTTGTATTTGTGATGTCATCAGTCACTCAAGCAATTGTGATGCCATCACTGATGTCACTCGAGCAATTGTGATGTCATGATAGCTCAAAGCCTTGAGACTTGCCCGGCCACGACCCATTGCTGCGCAGCAGCTATAATTATTCCAAATATTCTGTGGGTCTTGAAAGAGGACTGAAAATGATCAAAAACACTGCCGGTGGCTGGCAAGTGGCAACAAAAAAAAACCTAATCTAAATAAAGGTTTTTATGCACAGAGGCATACAAAAAACACATTCTATTTTCAAACTAGCTTTAGTTCTGCCCGCCCCAAAGGCTGTTATCCTCATATAACCTACATCCATTTGACTTCCAATTACTTCCTACAATATTTACTATGGATTTATGTAATAAAAAACGGGTTTACCCTCCAACTATATCCTTGGATATGGTACCATACAATGCAGTTAATTATGCAACACTATATGATCATAGCCGGTTTGTCCTGAGGGCGATTGGATTTGCAGTCGACACACTACAGCGTCTTAAGCCTGTCATTTGGGTTCATGTTGGAGCGCTTCAACACTGAGCTAACAAGGTTGCTGCTTTGTCTTACATTCATATCTTCATCATCACATTTTCCTTCTTTGCAGGCCTTCAAACGTCCAACTGATTCGCTTGGAGGGATACAAAAAAAATCCTCTTACTTTATCCAGCTAGATCCTTTTGGTGTGAGTTGTGTAGATGTCTTAACCTTGCGAGGCAGCTGGATTCGTGGGAGTGCTAATGTTACAGCTAAGCTAACGTTACATGCACACTTCCTTCCGCGCGGTGAGGAAATAGTTTCCATCATGGAAATAGTTCCATGATGAAACTGCTCACAACAAGATCTGTGGATTATCTTGAGTAAGCAGGTCATGATTTCATGAAAGAGGCATTGCTGTTGAGTTTTTCAAAATGTCTTCTTGGTGCTTTGACCACCACAAGCCGGGTGCGTTATCCATCCAGTTCCATTGTATTGGAGAGAAGGCAGACGTCTCTATTATGGCCGATATCTCCAAAACTCAACTCACCCCAAAACGATCTAGATTGAGTTAGTTTTAGTTAGGTTATACAAAAAATATATTTTAAATCTAACCCCTCTAAATTTAAAAGAATATAAAACATATCAAGTCAAGTCAAGTCAAGTTTATTTATATAGCCCTAATTCACAAGCATGTCTCAGAGGGCTTCACAGAAAGTATGTCTAGCTGATTCTAGCTAACACACAGTAACAAGAATATACAGAATAAAGATAACATTTGAACATTTGAAGAAAGCAGGAGAGTGGAGGAGGGAGGGAGAGGGAGGAGGGAGGAGAGGGGGGAGGTGGGGAGAAAATAGGAAATGTGGAGAGGTGGGAGGGCGCAGGGGAAGGAGAGCAGTGGGAATGTGAGAGAGGGGAGAGGACAGAGAGGAGGAGAGAACAGAGAAGGAGAGGTGGAAGGGTACAGAGGAGGTAGAGTAGAGGTAGGGTCTAGGGTGGAGGGAGGGAGGGAGGAGAGGGGGGAGGTGGGGAGAAAATAGGAAATGTGGAGGAGGAGAGAACAGGGGAGGAGAGATGAGGGTGCAGGGGAGGGAGAGCCAGGGTAGGGGTAGGGTCTAGGGTTGGGGGAGGGGAGGGGAGGGAGTAGGATACGGGCCCGGATTAGGGCGAGGGTGGGGAGAAATGGGAAATGTGGAGGAGGAGAGAACAGAGAAGGAGAGGGTGCAGGGGAGGGAGAGCAGGGGGAATGTGAGAGGGAGGAGAGGGCAGAGAGGAGGAGAGAACAGAGAAGGAGAGGTGGGAGGGCGCAGGGGAAGGAGAGCAGTGGGAATGTGAGAGAGGGGAGAGGACAGAGAGGAGGAGAGAACAGAGAAGGAGAGGTGGAAGGGTACAGGGGAGGTAGTAGGTAAATAAATATGTGCACATCTTAACTCATTGAGTGCCAGCCACTTTTGGAGAATGGACGCTCCCAGTGCCAGAGTTTCAGAGCGTTTTCAGTGATTTCTCGAGGCCCACAGAATATTGTGTGATATTACTATGTAAACACCGAACACGCACAAAGAACGATGAGACTCTATTGTATCAGCAGCAAAAAAAAGTTTATTGATATCATTTTCCGTTCTTTAGTTATCAGCCGGAGAAGATAGGTCAAAAACAGCAAAATCAGGCATTTCCATCTAGAAGCTGAGTTATTGAGCCTTTTGTGAAATGAAGCATTTCAAGCAAATCACTGACTCTGAAACTAATATTTTCTGACCTGAAACATCTGAACAGTAATTTCCTTCAATAAACAGCACCCATACCCCCCTCAACTCCAAACTCCTCCTCCGTGGGAGTGTCTCTGGTGGCTTTGCTCGCTCTGCTGGCTGGCAGTGGCTGCTGCGTGTGTCAGGCGAGTCTCTGCTGGCTGCTATGGCAGGCTCTGCTGCCTCACGGATCCACGTTCAGATGGCGGCCGCTCGTCGGGGGAGTCTGGATGGGGCTCGCGTTCGTCTGCGTTTCTGGGGTTTTGGTTGTGAGCTGGGATGAAGCTGCGTCCGATTATAGGCTTTCTGCTGCGCGATTCAAAGTGCGC
>NC_139628.1:14369215-14371715 GCF_964638095.1 Poromitra crassiceps
TCACACCTGTCAGTACATGTACATCTCACACCTGTCAGTACATGTACATCACACACCTGTCAGTACATGTACATCTCACACCTGTCAGTACATGTGTCAGTACATGTACATATCACACCTGTCAAAACATGTGTCAGTACATGTACATATCACACCTGTCAGTACATGTACATCTCACACCTGTCAGTACATGTGTCAGTACATGTACATATCACACCTGTCAATACATGTGTCAGTACATGTACATATCACACCTGTCAGTACATGTACATCTCACACGTGTCAGTAAATGTGTCAGTACATGTACATATCACACCTGTCAGTACATGTACATCTCACACGTGTCAGTACATGTGTCAGTACATGTGTCAGTACATGTACATCTCACACCTGTCAGTACATGTGTCAGTACATGTACATATCACACCTGTCAGTACATGTACATCTCACACCTGTCAGTACATGTACATCTCACACCTGTCAGTACATGTACATCTCACACCTGCCAACACATGTACATCTCAAACCTGTCAATACATGTACATCTCACACCTGTCAGTACATGTGTCAGTACATGTACATCTCACACCTGTCAGTACATGTACATCTCACACCTGTCAGTACATGTACATCTCACACCTGTCAGTACATGTACATCACACACCTGTCAGTACATGTACATCTCACACCTGTCAGTACATGTGTCAGTACATGTACATATCACACCTGTCAAAACATGTGTCAGTACATGTACATATCACACCTGTCAGTACATGTACATCTCACACCTGTCAGTACATGTGTCAGTACATGTACATCTCACACGTGTCAGTACATGTGTCAGTACATGTACATCTCACACCTGTCAGTACATGTGTCAGTACATGTACATCTCACACCTGTCAGTACATGTACATCTCACACCTGTCAGTACATGTACATCTCACACCTGCCAACACATGTACATCTCAAACCTGTCAATACATGTACATCTCACACCTGTCAGTACATGTACATCTGCTGCGCTTAACAAATCTATATCCCAAACGTCCGCTCACAGGACGCTGGACTCATTATTATATTTCACATGATTATATATTCAGCAGAGTCTTCTCCATGTCAGAGAATCAGACACTTTAAAGAAGCATTGATGTAGTTTTGGCTACAGCCTGCCTGAAAATAGCTAATAACAATCCACCATCATGTTGGTCCATCATGTCCCCCGCGTGTTGGTCCCATGTCCCTTCCCACTGGAAAGAGCATCATGTCCCCGTGTGTTGGTCCCATGTCCCCCTTCCCACTGGAAAGAGCATCATGTCCCCCGTGTGTTGGTCCCATGTCCCCCTTCCCACTGGAAAGAGCATCATGTCCCCCGCGTGTTGCTTCCATGTCCCTTCCCACTGGAAAGAGCATCATGTCCCCGTGTGTTGGTCCCATGTCCCCCTTCCCACTGGAAAGAGCATCATGTCCCCCGTGTGTTGGTCCCATGTCCCCCTTCCCACTGGAAACACCATCATGTCCCCCGCGTGTTGGTCCCATGTCCCCCTTCCCACTGGAAAGAGCATCATGTCCCCCGTGTGTTGGTCCCATGTCCCCCTTCCCACTGGAAAGAGCATCATGTCCCCCGCGTGTTGCTTCCATGTCCCTTCCCACTGGAAAGAGCATCATGTCCCCCGCGTGTTGGTCCCATGTCCCCCTTCCCACTGGAAACACCATCATGTCCCCCGCGTGTTAGTCCCATGTCCCTTCCCACTGGAAACACCATCATGTCCCCCGCGTGTTGGTCCCATGTCCCCCTTCCCACTGGAAACACCATCATGTCCCCCGCGTGTTGGTCCCATGTCCCCCTTCCCACTGGAAACACCATCATGTCCCCCGCGTGTTAGTCCCATGTCCCTTCCCACTGGAAACACCATCATGTCCCCCGCGTGTTGGTCCCATGTCCCCCTTCCCACTGGAAACACCATCATGTCCCCCGCGTGTTAGTCCCATGTCCCTTCCCACTGGAAACACCATCATGTCCCCCGCGTGTTGGTCCCATGTCCCCCTTCCCACTGGAAAGACCATCATGTCCCCCGCGTGTTGGTCTCATATCCCTTCCCACTGGAAAGAGCATCATGTCCCCCACGTGTTAGTCTCATGTCCCTTCCCACTGGAAAGACCATCATGTCCCCCACGTGTTGGTCTCATGTCCCTTCCCACTGGAAAGACCATCATGTCCCCCACGTGTTGGTCTCATGTCCCTTCCCACTGGAAAGACCATCATGTCCCCCACGTGTTAGTCTCATGTCCCTTCCCACTGGAAAGAGCATCATGTCCCCCACGTGTTGGTCTCATGTCCCTTCCCACTGGAAAGACCATCATGTCCCCCACGTGTTGGTCTCATGTCCCTTCCCACTGGAAAGACCATCATGTCCCCCGCGTGTTGGTCTCATGTCCCTTCCCACTGGAAAGACCATCATGTCCCCCGCGTGTTGGTCTCATGTCCCTTCCCACTGGA
>NC_139628.1:14374215-14409215 GCF_964638095.1 Poromitra crassiceps
AGGGAGATAGAGAGAAAGAGAGAGAGAGAGAGAGAGGGAGATAGAGAGAGAGGGAGATAGAGAGAGAGGGAGATAGAGAGAGAGAGAGAAAGCCTCGGGGTGTCTTTCAGTTTCTTTCCTAACTATATCCCATCAAATCTCTCTCTTTCTCTCTGTCCCATTAGATCTATCCACTCTGTTTCTCAAACTCTCTCACTCTTTATCTCACTCTGTCCTGTTCTCTCTCACTCTTTATCTCACTCTGTCCTGTTCTCTCTCTCACTCGTTATCTCACTCTGTCCTGTTCTCTCTCACTCTTTATCTCACTCTGTCCTGTTCTCTCTCACTCTTTATCTCACTCTGTCATGTTCTCTCTCACTCTTTATCTCACTCTGTCCTGTTCTCTCTCACTCTTTATCTCACTCTGTCCTGTTCTCTCTCACTCTTTATCTCACTCTGTCCTGTTCTCTCTCTCACTCGTTATCTCACTCTGTCCTGTTCTCTCTCACTCTTTATCTCACTCTGTCATGTTCTCTCTCACTCTTTATCTCACTCTGTCCTGTTCTCTCTCACTCTTTATCTCACTCTGTCCTGTTCTCTCTCTCACTCGTTATCTCACTCTGTCCTGTCCTCTCTCACTCTTTATCTCACTCTGTCCTGTTCTCTCTCACTCTTTATCTCACTCTGTCCTGTCCTCTCTCTCACTCTTTATCTCACTCTGTCCTGTCCTCTCTCACTCTTTATCTCACTCTGTCCTGTTCTCTCTCTCGTCATCTCACTCTGTCCTGTCCTCTCTCACTCTTTATCTCACTCTGTCCTGTCCTCTCTCACTCTTTATCTCACTCTGTCCTGTCCTCTATCACTCTTTATCTCACTCTGTCCTGTTCTCTCTCACTCTGTCCTGTTCTCTCTCACTCTTTATTTCACTCTGTCATGTCCTCTCTCTCTCGTTATCTCACTCTGTCATGTTCTCTCTCACTCTTTATCTCACTCTGTCCTGTTCTCTCTCACTCTTTATCTCACTCTGTCCTGTTCTCTCTCACTCTTTATCTCACTCTGTCCTGTCCTCTCTCACTTTTTTCTCACTCTGTCCTCTCCTCTCTCACTCTTTATCTCACTCTGTCCTGTTCTCTCTCACTCTTTATCTCACTCTGTCATGTCCTCTCTCTCTCGTCATCTCACTCTGTCCTGTCCTCTCTCTCTCGTCATCTCACTCTGTCCTGTTCTCTCTCACTCGTTATCTCACTCTGTCCTGTTCTCTCTCACTCGTTATCTCACTCTGTCCTGTCCTGTATGTGAGCTGCAGGACCAGCTCAGCGAGCTACAGGGCGGGCGAGGCAGCACATCGGCCGAGCTAGCAAGCCCACGTAGCGGGTGAGCCTACTATATCAAATCCCCAGACTTTCCAAGTCAATAAACCCCCCAAGAATTCCACAGCACTCCAGAAATTCCATGTGCAGTGGAGTGGGAACTCTGGTTAGGTATCCTGGTCTCAGGTAATGGGTGGCTGTTTCCCTACCTCTTTCTGGTGGTACTTGATAGCCAGTTTGAGCTTAGCCATCTCGTGGCACTGCCTGGGGTCCAGCTCCTCACTCTGGTCGGTGTCTCTATGGTTCAGGATGGTCTCCAGCTCTCTGGAACTCCTGGCCTGGTCCAGAAGGTCCTTTGCAAATAGTTTACACTGCTGGGACAGCTCCTCGTACTCCTGGCGGAACTCGTTCTCCACCTGAGGTTAGGATATTACAAGGCATTAATTAATGATATTAATAATTTATTTGTTTTAATTAATGAATGTGTTGTGAAGCCCTTTTGAAGCATTTATGAAGAGTCACATTGTCTCTAGAATGTCTGGACTGCATGCTAAGGAACAGCATGCAGCTGCAACCGTTTCTCATACACATGAATCTCATTCTCCACCTGAAATAGAAGTATTCCAAGTTACTAACGATGTATGAAGCCTTGATTTACTCATTATCAGAAGCAGAACTATAGGTGCAGCTGCTTTTACTCCTGAACGTGATTCTAGAACTCCTATTACCAGGTATTGTTATGGTGAGCTTCTTGGACCCAAATGCAGACACAGGCAATGATGATGGAGATGGAAAAAGCTTTATTGTGGCTGATGGTCGGTTTGAGAATGGGACGAAGAGACGGGTTGAGGCAGAAGCTCCGACGCTGAGTGGTGTTGGTGATCCAGGAGGACAAGGCAGGCCGTGATAGTGGTGATGAGTGGATGTTAGCTGGGGATGATATCGTGGTGATGAGTGGATGGCCAGCTGGGGATGATATAGTGGTGATGAGTTATGAGGTACGGGTGTGGAGGTAAAGCAGAGCCCAGTAGCTAGGAGAGAGAGGGGGCCATGCCCAGGTACGGGCATGGAGGTAAAGCAGAGCCCAATAGCTAGGGGAGAGAGGGGGCCATGCCCATGCGACACTTACACAGAGAGACAGACCGGGGAGGCGCAGGCACAAGAGAGGCAGGGAACACAGAGAAACACAAGGAAAAACTAGAAATGTCTTATGAAGTTTCCATTAAAGCCCCATTATGTAGTTTTTCTATTTGAGGAAACTGCGCCCCCACAGCTACAGAATAATGCTAACGTTAATACATGCTACATTTCCCTGTTTACAGTACATTTACATATCAGCCTCATTTGACTCTTTCTGCTTGTACTTGTACTTGTCTTGTCTCTACTTTGCTTACCTTTCTGCAGTGTCTATAAATGATTCGCTGGGTGAATAAATTGCTCCAAATACGGCCAAATGTTGTTGCCGCGCCTTGTTTTAGTGAGGGAATTTGCTAATGGTGCGTACTTCACAATAAAAGAGTCCTGTTAGTTGGGCAGCGGAAAACTTTTAATTTGAAGGAGCTGTGCAGGATATGGACTTGAAAGTTCCAGGCAACCTGACACTGTCAAGTCGCACCGGGATGCATAGTGCAGGAAGAGGCTTTTGGAGGGCGGCGTGGGAATGACAGAGCCACCATTATCCCTATTAGAAGTCACTGTACCATCACAATGATTACAAAGTTATATTAAAGTTATAATCCATAAGAGTTTCATGTAAATAAATGTCTGTTAACACATTCACTGCCAACAGTTTTTTTTTTACTGTAGGTAGCTTCTGCCAAGGTTTTTTTTGAGGATTCTGGCTCATCTTTCAAGAGCCGAGGATTATTTTCTGCTAGGACTTTGTGAACACAAAATATCTCAAAATGAACTAATAGAATGTGTGCTTTCTCTGTCTAAAAGAGTTAGTTTGTAGAGTTAGTAGTTATGTAGGCATTAGCAGTTGAATACAGCATGGTTTCAGCGTCTGAAAATGAAAGCTGAGAAAAATGCCTTTTTGTGAAATTCGATATAACAGTCACTTTAACCATTTATTTTTGGCATCAGTAAGACAAGACATCTAAACAATAGTTCTGAACAGTAATTTCCTCCATAAGAGCACCCCCACCCCCCTCTCCTTCAAACTCCTCCCTCCGTGGGTGTGTCTCTGGTGGCTTTGCAGCGTTTGTCACGGGCGACGAGTCTCTGCCTGTCTGTGCTGCCTGGCTGCTGGCGGCCGCTCTTCGGGCGAGTCTGGATGGGGCTCGCTCGTTTCTTGGGGTTTCGGTTGAGAGCTTTGATGAAGCTTTTGCGATTCTGGGCTTTATGCTGCGTGTTTCAAAGTGTGTTGCACCCAGTCTATTTTTGGAACCCCCCACCGTTGTGCGCCAGCGCGAAAGCGTTTTCGCCAAACCATTCTACAGTATGAGAATGGCTTCCTCACGCTTTCCCCTGCAGTTTTGGCTCGGCTTTCTCTAGTCTGTAGAGCACTGTCGCCACTTAGTGGGTCGGTGGAATGGGTTGTACACGTTTGGTGGCTCCCATATTTTTATAGGAGACGTAGGGGGCTTTGATCCACGTCCCACCGTCAAATTTTTTTTTTTTTTTTTTTTGACGAGTTGACTCGTCCACGGCACTCAACCGTTGGTTTCTGCTTGACGAGTTGACTCGTCCACGGCAGTGAACGTGTTAAGTCACTATCTATCTGAGAGTGACTTAACACAATGGTGATTGAGCTTATGGCCCATTGATGGAAGCCTTTGCATTTTCAGTATTGCAGCATTTATGAACTTGGTGTCTGTGGTGACACAGGGTGGGCGGAGCTAACACAATAAACTCACTCTTAGGGCTTTCACACCGGCAGGGCTCCGTGCCGGTTCCGGTTCCAGAACCCTAAGTTGAACCGGCCGGCGCGTTCAGACCAAAAAAATAATTGGTTCGGAACCTGAAAAATTGGTTCTCAGCGGAACCAAAAAATAGTTGGTTTTTTCCTTGGGAACCGTGACATCATCAGTGGGCGTGTCTCATTCTAGGCTGTGTACTTGTACTACGTAGTGACAATAAAAAATCTTGAATGAATCTTGAATCTTGAATCTTGAATCTTGAATCTTGAAAACGAGCAGGAAGGAGAAGAAGGCAGTGACAACATGGAGAAAAATAATTTGCAGTGGTCTGCTGAGGAAACCAAATGTTTAGTGGCGATTTGGGCATCTACCGAATCTCAAGAAAAGCTAGAAAGCAGTACAAGAAAGAGCAAGTCGTATGCCGAACTTGCGGAAGAGATGGCCAAGGCTGGGTTCACTCGGACGCCAGACCAAATAATTAATCAACTTAAAAAACTGAAGAAGGACTCCCGAATAATGTCCTCCCACTTTGGTTCCGCTTAAACTGGCGTGAACACGGGCTGGTTCGCCAGAAAGCACCATGGTTCTGAGACTCCAGAACGGAGCCGGAGCCAGAACCAGAACCGTGTCTGTCTGAAAGCGGTATCTGTAGGCTACTGTTGGTTCCCGACAACTCTTGTGTGAAGTCAGATAACAGGCTACTTTGTTCTCGTCTCTGCACTGCGGGTGGTTACTATGGTTACTACGGCCGAACAAACTGGCTAATGTCACAATAACACTGTTTGGATCTCACCTGCAATTACCACTCATCGCTATAGGTGTCACCCAAGAGGACAACACTGAAATCGCATGGATTATAACTTTGAGCTAAAACAAAAAGTGACATAATGGGGCTTTAAATTGTGAAGTTTTGAAGCGATTATGACGAGCTAAAGATCAAACCAACCCTGGCTCAAAAGAAGCACACATACAAAATGCTATGGTGACTTTGTAACCTTTAATGTGAAGCGTGTCCTCCATACCTTGCTGAGCTCTTTGAGCTCCCAGCCCAGTCTGAAAGCAGTGAGGATGGGGTCTTCACTGGACAGAGCGATGAGCGACGGAGAGGCCAGAGCTTTATAGATGTTGAGTCGAGACCGTGAGTGGCGAAGACTGTCAACCTGCATAGGTAGAGAGAGACACACTGAAGACTGTCAACCTGCATAGGTAGAGAGAGACACACTGAAGACTGTCAACCTGCATAGGTAGAGAGAGACACACTGAAGACTGTCAACCTGCATAGGTAGAGAGAGACACACTGAAGACTGTCAACCTGCATAGGTAGAGAGAGACACACTGAAGACTGTCAACCTGCATAGAGACACACTGAAGACTGTCAACCTGCATAGATAGAGAGAGACACACTGATTCTTCCCTTTCTACAAGTACAAACAGGGTTTATTCATTTCAAAGCCTGACTTTGTTTGGCTCGCTAGCGACTGACCCAATCACACCAAAGCTTCAGGAAAGATGAATTGTCTTTGGAATGTTTTTCGTGTTGTGTTTCCTTGTTGTTTTGTCCACCAACGAGGACCATGTTGGAAACAAGTTTTCAAGTACGCTTGTACGTCTTATCCTCTGGTATGTACTTTTGTCTGTACTTTTACCCAATAGAAACAATCAATCAATCAATCAAGCAATCAATCAATCAATCAATCACCCACTCAATCAATCAATCAATCTCTTACCTCAGAACTGGATACACATTCAACACAGTCACATCGTATCTGGTGCGGTCTGGGAATGGTGACCTGTACAGAATAATACAATCAACTGTAAATCATTCAGGCTAAACTACAAATAATAAAACATCCACTTAATGTAGAATACATTTTAGCCTAATTTTAAATTTTGTAATTTCTGTACCTAGCAGTACAAAAAAAAAAAACCCATTGCAAATTAGCTTATGCCGTGTCTTATGTTTAAAATTAGCTTATGTCGTGTCATATCTTTTTTTATGTGATTTCTATATGCTGTTGGTGAGAATTGTCTACAACCTTGTTGTTGTTGTTGTTGTTGTTGTTGTTGTTGTTGTTTTTTGTGCAATGAAAATGCAATGCAATGTGAAACTTCAAGGTAAACAAATTTGCACAAATATTGTCCTTCAAAGTAGTTTGATGAAGGCAGAGTGTGTGAGCAGAAAGTAGTCACCTTGATGAAGGCAGAGTGTGTGTGAGCAGAAAGTAGTCACCTTGATGAAGGCAGAGTGTGTGTGTGAGCAGAAAGTAGTCACCTTGATGAAGGCAGAGTGTGTGTGTGACAGGCCCGGTTCTACGGGGGTGCATAAGCATGCATTGCACCCTTATTTTAATTGTCTGCATGCTCAGTTGAAAAGTAAAAAAAAAAAAAAAAGTAAAAAAAAAAAAAAAAAAAAAAAATTAATAAATGCTACAGCTGCACACTTACTGTTTAAACTTGAATTATAGTTGTTGTTTTTCTTTGTTCTTTGATGTGATTTTATGACTTTTTGGCACCTATATTAGGGATGCACGATATATCGGCAATCATATCGGTATCGGCCGATGTTAGTCATTTTTTAACATATCGGTCATATCGGTATCGGTCAGATGTTGCAATGTTAATATCGGTTATCATTATCAGACAAATTCTTCACATTGATATGAAATAATGCAGTAAATCTATGATTTATGGGCTTTTCCAAAGGCTTTGCAAATAAAGAAATGCATAACTTTTTCAAATTCAGTGTTAACATGTGTTTTTCAGTATGTACAAAATGTGATGATCATAAAAATGTGGTTTTATACAGATCATATCGACATCGGTAAATATCGGTTATCGGCCATAACAGCAATGTTAATATCGGTTATCGGCATCGGCCAAAATTTTCATATCGGTGCATGCCTAACCTATATGTAACCTTTTAAGGTTGAGATAATTGTATTATCATTATATGGTCCAAATATTTCAGTAAAGCACTTGAAACACTTGAAATATTCTTGCTTGGGTGGTATCATTCTACTTGAAATGATGGTCAAATGCATTATTTTTAGTAAAATAACATGTCAAATTTTTCGGGCGGCCGGCCTTAGGCCGGCCACCCGAAGGGGCCCGGCCTTTGGCCGGGCATCTGCACCCCTTCCTATCTTGGATGCACCCTTAGTCATCTGGTTCTGGAACCGGCCCTGGTGTGTGAGCAGAAAGTAGTCACCTTGATGAAGGCAGAGTGTGTGTGAGCAGAAAGTAGTCACCTTGATGAAGGCAGAGAGTGTGTGAGCAGAAAGTAGTCACCTTGATGAAGGCAGAGTATGTGTGAGCAGAAAGTAGTCACCTTGATGAAGGCAGAGAGTGTGTGAGCAGAAAGTAGTCACCTTGATGAAGGCAGAGTGTGTGTGAGCAGAAAGTAGTCACCTTGATGAAGGCAGAGTATGTGTGAGCAGAAAGTAGTCACCTTGATGAAGGCAGAGTGTGTGTGAGCAGAAAGTAGTCACCTTGATGAAGGCAGAGAGTGTGTGAGCAGAAAGTAGTCACCTTGATGAAGGCAGAGAGTGTGTGAGCAGAAAGTAGTCACCTTGATGAAGGCAGAGTGTGTGTGAGCAGAAAGTAGTCACCTTGATGAAGGCAGAGTATGTGTGAGCAGAAAGTAGTCACCTTGATGAAGGCAGAGTGTGTGTGAGCAGAAAGTAGTCACCTTGATGAAGGCAGAGTATGTGTGAGCAGAAAGTAGTCACCTTGATGAAGGCAGAGTGTGAGAGCAGAAAGTAGTCACCTTGATGAAGGCAGAGTGTGTGTGTGAGCAGAAAGTAGTCACCTTGATGAAGGCAGAGTGTGTGTGTGAGCAGAAAGTAGTCACCTTGATGAAGGCAGAGAGTGTGTGTGAGCAGAAAGTAGTCACCTTGATGAAGGTAGAGTGTGTGTGAGCAGAAAGTAGTCACCTTGATGAAGGCAGAGTGTGTGTGAGCAGAAAGTAGTCACCTTGATGAAGGCAGAGTGTGTGTGAGCAGAAAGTAGTCACCTTGAGGAAGGCAGAGTGTGTGTGTGAGCAGAAAGTAGTCACCTTGATGAAGGCAGAGTGTGTGTGAGCAGAAAGTAGTCACCTTGATGAAGGTAGAGTGTGTGTGAGCAGAAAGTAGTCACCTTGATGAAGGCAGAGTGTGTGTGAGCAGAAAGTAGTCACCTTGATGAAGGCAGAGTGTGTGTGAGCAGAAAGTAGTCACCTTGATGAAGGCAGAGTGTGTGTGAGCAGAAAGTAGTCACCTTGATGAAGGCAGAGTGTGTGTGAGCAGAAAGTAGTCACCTTGATGAAGGCAGAGTGTGTGTGAGCAGAAAGTAGTCACCTTGATGAAGGCAGTGTGTGTGTGAGCAGAAACTAGTCACCTTGATGAAGGCAGAGTGTGTGTGTGAGCAGAAAGTAGTCACCTTGATGAAGGCAGAGTGTGTGTGAGCAGAAAGTAGTCACCTTGATGAAGGTAGAGTGTGTGTGTGTGAGCAGAAAGTAGTCACCTTGATGAAGGCAGAGTATGTGTGAGCAGAAAGTAGTCACCTTGATGAAGGCAGAGTGTGTGTGAGCAGAAACTAGTCACCTTGATGAAGGCAGAGTGTGTGTGTGAGCAGAAAGTAGTCACCTTGATGAAGGTAGAGTGTGTGTGTGAGCAGAAAGTAGTCACCTTGATGAAGGTAGAGTGTGTGTGAGCAGAAAGTAGTCACCTTGATGAAGGCAGAGTGTGTGTGAGCAGAAAGTAGTCACCTTGATGAAGGCAGAGTGTGTGTGAGCAGAAAGTAGTCACCTTGAGGAAGGCAGAGTGTGTGTGTGAGCAGAAAGTAGTCACCTTGATGAAGGCAGAGTGTGTGTGAGCAGAAAGTAGTCACCTTGATGAAGGTAGAGTGTGTGTGAGCAGAAAGTAGTCACCTTGATGAAGGCAGAGTGTGTGTGAGCAGAAAGTAGTCACCTTGATGAAGGCAGAGTGTGTGTGAGCAGAAAGTAGTCACCTTGATGAAGGCAGTGTGTGTGTGAGCAGAAACTAGTCACCTTGATGAAGGCAGAGTGTGTGTGTGAGCAGAAAGTAGTCACCTTGATGAAGGTAGAGTGTGTGTGAGCAGAAAGTAGTCACCTTGATGAAGGCAGTGTGTGTGTGAGCAGAAACTAGTCACCTTGATGAAGGCAGAGTGTGTGTGTGAGCAGAAAGTAGTCACCTTGATGAAGGCAGAGTGTGTGTGAGCAGAAAGTAGTCACCTTGATGAAGGTAGAGTGTGTGTGTGAGCAGAAAGTAGTCACGTTGATGAAGGCAGTGTGTGTGTGTGAGCAGAAAGTAGTCACCTTGATGAAGGCAGTGTGTGTGTGAGCAGAAACTAGTCACCTTGATGAAGGCAGAGTGTGTGTGTGAGCAGAAAGTAGTCACCTTGATGAAGGCAGAGTGTGTGTGTGTGTGTGTGTGTGTGTGTGTGAGCAGAAAGTAGTCACCTTGATGAAGGCAGAGTGTGTGTGTGAGCAGAAAGTAGTCACCTTGATGAAGGCAGAGTGTGTGTGAGCAGAAAGTAGTCACCTTGAGGAAGGCAGAGTGTGTGTGTGAGCAGAAAGTAGTCACCTTGATGAAGGCAGAGTGTGTGTGAGCAGAAAGTAGTCACCTTGATGAAGGTAGAGTGTGTGTGAGCAGAAAGTAGTCACCTTGATGAAGGTAGAGTGTGTGTGAGCAGAAAGTAGTCACCTTGATGAAGGCAGAGTGTGTGTGAGCAGAAAGTAGTCACCTTGATGAAGGCAGAGTGTGTGTGAGCAGAAAGTAGTCACCTTGATGAAGGCAGAGAGTGTGTGTGAGCAGAAAGTAGTCACCTTGATGAAGGCAGAGTATGTGTGAGCAGAAAGTAGTCACCTTGATGAAGGCAGAGTGTGTGTGAGCAGAAAGTAGTCACCTTGATGAAGGCAGAGTGTGTGTGAGCAGAAAGTAGTCACCTTGATGAAGGCAGAGTGTGTGTGAGCAGAAAGTAGTCACCTTGATGAAGGCAGAGTGTGTGTGAGCAGAAAGTAGTCACCTTGATGAAGGCAGTGTGTGTGTGAGCAGAAACGAGTCACCTTGATGAAGGCAGAGTGTGTGTGTGAGCAGAAAGTAGTCACCTTGATGAAGGCAGAGTGTGTGTGAGCAGAAAGTAGTCACCTTGATGAAGGCAGAGTGTGTGTGAGCAGAAAGTAGTCACCTTGATGAAGGCAGAGTGTGTGTGTGAGCAGAAAGTAGTCACCTTGATGAAGGCAGAGTGTGTGTGAGCAGAAAGTAGTCACCTTGATGAAGGCAGAGTGTGTGTGAGCAGAAAGTAGTCACCTTGATGAAGGTAGAGTGTGTGTGTGAGCAGAAAGTAGTCACCTTGATGAAGGCAGAGTGTGTGTGAGCAGAAAGTAGTCACCTTGATGAAGGCAGTGTGTGTGTGAGCAGAAACTAGTCACCTTGATGAAGGCAGAGTGTGTGTGTGAGCAGAAAGTAGTCACCTTGATGAAGGCAGAGTGTGTGTGTGTGTGTGTGTGTGTGTGTGTGTGTGTGTGTGTGTGTGTGTGTGTGTGTGTGAGCAGAAAGTAGTCACCTTGATGAAGGCAGAGTGTGTGTGTGTGTGTGTGTGTGTGTGTGAGCAGAAAGTAGTCACCTTGATGAAGGCAGAGTGTGTGTGTGTGTGTGTGTGTGTGTGTGTGTGTGTGTGTGTGTGTGTGTGTGTGTGTGTGTGTGTGTGTGAGCAGAAAGTAGTCACCTTGCGCTGGACGAGCAGCTTGATGATCTCGTAGTTGTTGGTGTGAGCAGCGAGCATGATGGGAGTGATGTCCGGGGTGAACTCTGAAAACTGACTGTCCATCATCAACGATGGAACCTGGAGAGAGAGAGAGAGAGAGAGAGAGAGAGAGAGAGAGAGAGAGAGAATTATTACAGACTGACTGGTCATTATTATGAAGGGAACATGGAGAGGAAAAAAAGACGTATTTTTGCATTGCTAGGTGTTATTAGTGCCAATATATATTGTGTTTAATGTTTCTAAATGCTAACAAAATTGCAAATAGTGGGTGTTTCTCCATGAAATGTATTCTCCTCGGAGTGGAAAAGCCTTTGAAATTGCATGTATTACCTAATTCTCTATATATTCACTTAAAATAATCAGCAGGGTAGTGTAGCGGTAGATTCCCAATCCCTGCCTACTAGTGATGTGCGGGCTACCCAAACCCCACCGGGTCCCGCGGGCTGGACCGCCCCGATTTTTAGGAAAATCTGGTGGGTGTGGGCGGGGCAGGCTCCGAACATGACAAAGCAGCGTTATTAAATAACGTACAGCAGCAAAACACGCAGACTAACCTTTTATTAAAGATGTGAACTCCCTCTCTCTCACACACACACACACACACACACACACACACAGATGCACATGTACACACAGTCAGACAGACATGGCGAGTCCGCGAGTCTGAAGCAGACTGCACCTGCTGCACTCTCTACTATAGCCTACTACATGGTGGAGTGAAGAAACGCTTCAATGAGGTAGCCTATGTGTCCTTAAAACAAACATTTTGAGGATTATTCACTGTAATTATTATTTGAAGTGTCCAAAACGAATTCACTGCAGATTTTCTGTTAATGGACTGTTATCTATTTGTCAACGTTATACCAATTGAGAGCGCATGAGCTAATCAAAAGAAACGGGAAAGAATAAACACTGTTTCTGTAGCCTAGGCCTACCTGCTACCTCCTTTTGAAGACCTTGGGTTAATTGAAGAAAGACCGATAATCGCTACTTAGAGTTTGTAACACAGACGAAGCAGAAAGAACTCCTAACGCCGCATGGCGCAACGCATCCAGAGCAGAAAAACTGTTGTGCGCATGTGTCTGTGTGTGTGAGAGAGACACACAGAGAAAGAAAGAGAGAGGGGGGAGAGAGACAGAGACAGAGCTCTGCAGTATATATATATATATATATATATATATATATATATGACATTAAATTGGCAGTGTGCTGGGTTGGGTTGGGAACTTTCACATATTTTAATGGGGCGGGGGCGGTGTGGACTGGCTCTAATGACGGGTTGGGTTGGTGCGGGCCTTAAAAAATCCTGACCCGCGCATCACTACTGCCTCCCAACGCGGCTTGGTCGGGCGTCCATACAGGCATGCACCTAGCGCCTCCTCTGGTCGGTCGCGGCGCCTATTCGGGGGGAAGGGAACTGGTGGGAATAGCGTGATCCTCCCACGTGCTACGTCCTGCCGGTGAACCTCTCGCTGTCAGGTGAAAAAAAGCGCCTAGCAACTGTGCATGTCTCACAGGAAGCATGGTGCTGGTCTTGGCTCTCCCCAGATCGGCAGAGGGTGGAGCAGCGACCAGGGCAACAGGGGGAGAAATTTGCAAAGTACAATTGGGGAGAAAATGGGGGGAAATCAGGAAAAACATTAAAAAAAAATATTAAAATCATAAAGTGAATTAAAGTGAATAAAGTGTGCAAATAAAATAAGATGTCATGTTCATGTTTCAGAGTATTTAACAGTCTAATAGATAGACAGATCAGATAATGAGAAAGAAAATATTAACTAGCAATGTACCTGGTGTTGCCCTGCCTATGAAGGTCCCACATAACCCACATATGCACATTTTCAGCCCAATCCGAAGTGCGGCGTGGGTGTGCACACAGACAGACACACAACTTCAACCTTACTATATAGATGTACTATAATTAGTAACTAATATAACTACTATCTAAACCTAGTATTTACTATAACTACTATGTGTGTGTGTGTGTGTGTGTGTGTGTGTGTGTGTGTGTGTGTGTGTGTGTGTGTGTGTATATACTGTGTGTGTATATATATATTAGGGCTGTCAAACGATTAATTTTCTTAATCGCGATTAATCGTGCGATTAACTATAATTAATCGCGATTAATTGCATCTTTGTATCGCATGTTTCAAATGCTATTATTTTGCATTGCAAAGCATTTTTTATTAGATATTAATAATTATTACCAGTGTGTCGTGATTGGGAATCAAATAAATGCAAATAAATGTACTTTGTGATCTTGAATTTTAGATTTATTTTCAATTCAATAGAAGTGCAATGTAGACAGGAGGTCACAAAATGTCTACAAAATGCATCTTGAATAGAAAATAAATGCACAATAATTGTCAACACTCCAGAACACTCCAGAACCGATACTTCTGGCGGCGGCGCTGTGGAGCAGTCGAAACCCAAAATGACACAGCCGAAGAAGGCTGTGTCTGAGCTAAAAACTTTGGCACTTCCATGTGAATAATGGCTCGGTATTGGAAACTGTGTATTGATAACGTGTATATCGCGTGAAGCCATTGGAGCCGACCTCCCAGTGGTTAGAGGACCCGCGCATCTGAGACTCTGAAGGAAGAATGAGTGATGAGTCTCGCGCTAGCTAGCTGGCTGCTAGCTGGCTGCTAGCTACTTTTAGGTGATAGCTCGCCTCAAACTCGATGTACTTCGGTGATATTTTAATTCCGTTTTACACAAGGTGCAAACTAGGGCTCTTGACTTATCCACTGTGCCATTTGGGAAGTAAAACGAGCCATTTAAAAGCGTATTGCTGTCGTTCTCTTCCATGCCTGCCTGCACAAGCAGGAGACAAGGACTACAAGTACGGGTGCGACGAAGGACAAAATAGCGGCATGCGATTAACGCGATTTAAAAAAAATAACGTGTTATGATCGGCGCGCGTTAACATGCGATTAACGCGTTAACGCTGACAGCCCTAATATATATATATATATATATATATATTATTCCTTCTTCCCCGGTGATGCCTGCGTCTGTTGTGCGTTATGCTCGCTCACTGCTCGTAAATGAACGTGTTATGGGAGTGCGTCGGAACGTCGCAACATGAACTTCGGTGGAGACAGAGTCGAGAGTCGAGAGCATACCAGAGAAATCCACACCCTCTTGCCCGGACCACGGCCGCATCACATGCCCCCCTGCCAAGGGAAAGTCCCTGAAATCAGAGGGGCCCTGCTGCTTGCTGCTCGCATCCAATATCTAACTTTAAATCCCACTCAGAGAAAGAGAGGACCCATTTGCCTGAATTTGAATAGATCAGTCATAGACATATACTAGTCTCTGGTTCACTGTGTATTCACTCAGTGCAACTGTCAAGTTAGTTTAATTTTCTACTTCCCAGCGGAGATGGAGATGGGGACGTGGACTTGCGACTTGGACTCGAGTCGCACTTAAGTCGCACACACAGTGACTTGAGACCTGGCTTGAGACTCGTCCGCAAAAGACTCGATTTTGGACTCATGAAGTATCTTTTATTTTTGGTGGGGGGGGGGGGGAAGGAACCATTAACATTAACTCATTGAGTGCCAATTTAACAAATTTACCACGAGAGGAAGGGGGTTGTGGCCACATTTACCACTGGTACAGGGTTGTGGCACGAGGCGAAGCCGAGTGCTATAAACCGACAGTGCTCTCCAGATTAGAGAAAGTTGAGGAAAAACAGCAGAAAAAGCCCCGTGATGAAAGAGAAACCGATGCATGAGCCAGAGCGGCACAGATTGCTCTGGCTGCCTGGAGCCAACGTTAGCTGCGAACAGCAGTCAATCCGCTCCCACAAATGATGTCTCTGCTTCATAGTTTCTCCACACGATTAGCCGCCAGAAAATAAAACCAAAGCCAAACCATTCTCATGAGAATGGTTTGGCTTTTCAGTGTCGCGCTGGGAGCCGGCGCACAAGGCTGAGCGCTCCGAAAATAGACTGGGTGCAGCGCACTTTGAAACGCGCAGCAGAAAGCCTAGAATCGGACGCAGCTTCATCCCAGCTCACAACCGAAACCCCAGAAACGCAGACGAACTCAGCGAGCCCCATCCAGACTCCCCCGACGAGCGGCCGCCATCCGAACGTGGATTCGCAGGCAGCAGAGACTCACCTGACACACGCAGCAGCCAGCACAGCGAGTAGAGCCACCAGAGACACTCCCATGGAGGAGGAGTTTGGAGTTGAGGGGGGTGTGGGTGCTGTTTATTGAAGGAAATTACTGTTCAGATGTTTCAGGTCAGAAAATATTAGCTTCAGAGTCAGTGATTTGCTTGAAATGCTTCATTTCACAAAAGGCTCAATATCTCAGCTTCTAATTTGAAACGCCTCTTTTTGCTCAAAACAACCTATCTTCTCCGGCTGATAACTGAAGAACGGAAAATGGTATCAATAAACTTTTTTTTGCTGATGATACAATAGAGTCTCCTCATTCTTTGTGCGTGTTCGGTGTTTACATAGTAATATCACACAATATTCTGTGGGCCTCGAGAAATCACTGAAAACGCTCTGAAACTCTGGCACTGGGAGTGTCCGTTCTCCAAAAGTGGCTGGCACTCAATGAGTTAAGGAAATGTCTATGAATAATAATGTCAACTAATCAATGCTGATCGGATGGCATGCAGCAGATGATGGACCGCTCATAGGTTATGCTCATAAGAGACTTGCAACCAAGGACTTGAGAACTGACTTCAGACTTGGACTTGACCCTCAGAGACTTGAGACTTGGGACTCCAGCTCAAACACTTACACAGAGTGACGAAGAGAAACGAGACAGCATTTGCATACGGCCATCAAAGCGTGCATTTTCTTTTGTGTGTTCCTTTGCATGCTTTTTTTCTGGGTCTCCTATCGACAGTGTTTACCGGCTGGTGTGTGTCTCTCCGTCACGACGACGGCCTGAACCCAGCCAAGAGCCCCCTGGCCCCCGGGCGGGCACGGCCAGCGAGGGGATCAACACCTTCAAGTGTGGGCGAGGGGAGGCAACAATAGCCCCCTAACTGGCTCCGGGAGAGGGGGGGGCTCTGCTGGTGGTGTGGTGCTAATAGGTAATAGACCACTCACTCACAACAGGAAGTGCTGTACAACTGGCTAACAGTGACCTACGTGTTCCCGCAGAGGGGCTTTGTGCTCCGTGACTGCTGCAACTGTTGTTGGGTTATGATGTTTATGAATGAATGAATGATGTATTCTAGAACGTATTGGAGTGCGCGCATTAGCGGTTGGCGAGTCGCGACATGTTATACGGGGAAGTGTTGTTGTGCGTGAGCGCGCTAAAAGAGCGCCGCTCATTGAACGAGCTCATATGTTGGCGAACTGAACGAAACCGTTTGCGATGAATGAGCCACAGGGACAGCTCACCCTAAAATCCAAAATACATATTTTTCCTCTCACCTGTAGTGCTATTTATCCATCTATATCGTTGTGGGATAGTTGCCTGAGTTTTGGAGATATCGGCCGCAGAGTTTCTGCCTTCTCTGCAACACAATGGAACTGGATGGCACTCGGCTTGTGGCGCTCAAAGCACCAAAAAAAATAACATTAGAAAAACTCAACAGCAGTGTCTCTTTCCAGAAATCATGACCCGGTTACTCAAGATAATGCACAGAGTTTTCATGGAGGAACTATTTTCTTTTGCAGTCTCATGTAGGAACGCTATAGGTGTAGTTCGGTCAAAAGATCGCTACGTTTGAATGCATAAAATAAAGCTGATAATATGCAATTTGACTCCTTAAAACGTCTGACCCTTAACACATTGAATGCCAGCCATGTTTTCATTCCTGTAGGTAAGTTGTGCCAGGGGTGTTTTTGACGATTCTGGCTCATTTTAGAAACAGACGAGGATTCTTTTCTGTTAAGAATTCATGAACACCAATCATCTAAAAATAACTAATAGAATGTGTGCTTTCTCTGTCTAAAAGAGTTAGTTTGCAGAGTTAGTAGTTATGTAGATATTAGCCGTTGAGTACAGCATGGTTTCAGCGTCTGGAAATTTATTCAGAGATAAATGGCTTTTTGTGAAACAGTCACTTTAACCATTCATTTTTGGCATCAGTAAGACCGTCAGACATTCTAAACAATAGTTTTGAACAGTAATTTCCTCCATAACAACAGGAAACACCCCTCTCATTCAAACTCCTCCCTCCGTGTGTCTTGTGTCCTCCTGGCTGTACAGCGGGCGTGTCAGAAGCGCTTTTGCTGCTGCCTGCCTGTGTGCCTGCCTGCCTGCTTGCCTGCGTGCAGACGCTCCTTGTGCGAGTCAAGATGGGCCGGGGAATGCGTGGGCGATGGGCAGATGTTGATTCTGGCCTTTCTGAGGTGTTTCAAAGTGTGTTTCACCTATGATCTATTTTGCAAATCGCTCTCCGCTCTCTGTGTGCTGCTGCCGGTGCGCGGCCGCTCTCAGGCAAGACAAGTCTTGAATGGATTACTGTGAAATCGCCACGGCATTTCCTTGAACGGCTTGGTCCCGCGGCAGTTTTTTCTTTGATTTCGGTCGTCTGGGGGAGCACTGTCAACACTTAGTGGGTCGGTAAAATAGATTATACACATTATCTTGCTCCAATAGTGATCTCGAAGATGTAAAAGTTGTTGATTGATGTACCACCGTCAAAAAAAAAAAAATGTTTATGTAAGACGAGTTAGCTCGTCCTTGGCACTTAAGCGCTGGATTATGTAAGACGAGTTAGGTCGTCTCTGGCACTTAATGTGTTAAAAGTACTGTACATCACAAACGGTCCATTTGGCTGCAACTCGACAGCGCTGCTTAATCCAGGACCGCACTTCCGGGAACTTTTGTGAGGTCAAAAACTGGTCCATTGGAGTGAATGGAGATGTCGCAACTCTTCTATTATACGGCTCTGGTGTGTCTGACTTCATGATGAAGACGAATCCTTCCAGACGTGGGCCTTTGTCCAATGCCGGGATTAACCCATTGATACCCGATGCAGCATTTGCGTGTATATATATCCCTCATTTGTGTGTGTATCCCTTTAAGACCGCATCAGGTATCAATGGGTTAACCACAACTCAACATGGCCTACATGCCAAATGAATGAGGTCATCCTATGTGTCAGTGCATGTTAGCGGCACGTTGTTCTATCCAACCTCTGCTTTGTGGGATGAGAGTGGGCGACTGTGATGAAAGAGGAGAAAACCATTAAACCCAGTTATTATCTCCCTGGTGAGCCTGGCTGAGGGTTCAGCCCGGCTCGATGGCAGATCTGCGTTAAGATAGAGGAGCACTGTGAGCCGCTGTCAAGGTCACCGCAAGGTCAAGCCACGCCCACAAGCACAACAGCAGCCACCATGACGGAAAAAAACAACAACGTGGAAAACTTTATAAATACCCCGGCCCGGGCCCTCCCCCAGTGGAGGGGTTAGCAGAGTGGCGTCAATAGCAGCACGACGCAGTACCACCGGGCAGCCTTCCCCCATCTAAGAGACTCAACACGTGGGTCATAAACTCTGAAGCGGGACTCTTCCCCTCATTTGGAAGACATATTTTGAGTTGATGCCATAACTGCATTCAGTAATGAAATATGGGTGGTTGGGTGGGTGGGTGGGGGGGAGGGGGCTATATTTTGGAATGGTGATTGAGATGGAAATCTATTCAGTTCACTTCTCATAAACATCAGTGGTCTGAGAGGTGGTTGAAGGGTTTTGGCTGAGGTTGATTTTAAGACTTCTGGAGCGGCACCAAATGATTTTGATAACTTTTTCCCTTTTTCTTTTATATATATATATATATATATATATATATATATATATATATATATATATATATATATATATATATATATATATATGAATGTGCAAAATACAGTGCAATATAGTACATTACAACCCTCCCTGGAACTGTTCTCTCCGACAGAGGTGGGTTCAGGAGGGCAGCACCCTCCCCCAGACGCACCCCCGTGGAGTGACAATCAGTACTACATGCATGCACGTGGGGTACCCTCGGACAGGCAAGGCAAGCCAAGCCAAACAGCACAAACATTACAAAACAATGCTAGGGGTAAATAAAAATAGAATCATAAGCAAAGATAGAGAATAATAAATAAATACATAAATAAATAAATAAATAAATAAATAAATAAATAAATAAATAAATAAATAAAAATTATAATATGAAAGAGTGAATGTCAGTAAATTAATATAAAACCACAGAAGTTATCACAGAAAGGCACACTTTCGATCCATTTCAAGCTTCGAGAATGACCCAGCACCACCCAACAACAATCCGCAGTTCCTCTCCCCGCCCGTTGGATTGCACTGATGATGCAAGCCTCCTCTTTTTTGTTGTTGTGGTCATTTGGTTCCTTCAAGAACAGAGTGTTCTGGTTCCTTCAGAACAGAGTGTTCTGGTTCCTTCAAGAACAGAGTGTTCTGGTTCCTTCAGAACAGAGTGTTCTGGTTCCTTCAGAATAGAGTGTTCTGGTGAGACAAAGGGAACAGGATCGCCTGTTGACCCTCTGAGCTGAACTACACAGAACAGGGACATTATGAGACGCTCCACGTTCACACCATCGCTCTGTCAAGGCCCCAGCCAGCCAGCGGCACAAGAAGACAGCCTGGCTTTTCTCAACTGTGTGCGTCTTCCAGCACAGGAAGTATCCCAACATGCTACTTCCTGTGCTCCCGAACTGCACTGAAGCACAGGGTCAACATCAACAGGCACTTGGGGGATATAGGCAAATGTTGACCTCCCCCCAACAAATCACTTGATGAATGCAGTCGCTACGTTCTGAGCAGAGCAATTTAGAGAGAGAGTGTGGCGTCAGTGGAGGACCAACAAGCGTGACTCCTTAGCCAATGAACAGCCAGGAAGGGGTCTCGCGCTGCTAAAATAAAGTTGATAATGTACAATTTGTAAAAAACACAAACTGTCCATTTTGCTGCAATTCGACAGCGCTGCTTAATCCAGGACCTTACTTCCTGGAACTCTTGAGTAAAAAAACTGGTCCATTGGAGTGAATGTAGATGTCGCGACTCTTCTATATGCACGCCTCTGGTTCTGAGGTAGCCATGTCACTTCTGATTTCACCATAGTGCTCTTAAGGTCCTTACACATCAAGAGCGATGCGAATATACGGCACGAAATTGCGATGCGAGTTTCGACCCACCTGTCAATCACAGCCACAGATGTGTACACGTAGGAAGCGAATTTCTGAAAAATCGACCGTGGTTCGAAAAAATAAACACCGCAATAACGCTCAGCGAAACTTCGCCGTTGGTATGCACGGTTGCATTGACTGATATAGGTCCGGAAAATATTACAGCTCACAAAAAAATACAAACAGTATTTTTTCTAGATCTGTGTACAAAAAGGATTGAATACGGGCAGAGATGGGAAGTAACTAAGTACAAATACTTCATTACTGTACATGTAGGATTTTCAGGTATCTGTACCTTCCCTGATGATGTCACAGACAGCTCAGCCGGATACTACCATAGTGATGTCATAAATCATTGATGACGTCACAGATGATGTCATCAGTGATGTCACTCAAGCAATTGTGATGTCATCAGTGATGTCATTTGAGCAATTGTGATGTCATCAGTGATGTCATAAATCCTTCCTGGCTGAGGCTATAAGTGGTGGAAGAAGTCATCCAGTCTGCCAGTAAGCCATAAGAAGAACACAAGAACACAGCATATAAGTCAGTGTGGTACAGTGACACATCTGAAGGAATGGCTGTTCAAGCAGGACATGACTGGCGGCTCCATGATGCCGTCTGTGCAGGAGACCTGGACACACTGAGGAGCCTGCTGCAGGAAGACCACTTCAGAAGGCAGATCAATGAAAAGTGTTGTTATGTGTCGTGTTGGACCCCTCTGGCGGAGGCAGCCAGGTGGGGTCATGCTGCCTGTGTGGACTACCTGATCACACAGGGAGCACAGGTAGACCTAGCTGATGAGGATAACTGGACGCCTCTCTACTGGGCCGTGTGCTGCCATCACCTGGACTGTGTCCGGATCCTCCTGGAAGCCGGGGCCGACCCTAACAGAATCATCCATGGCTCACACACCCCTCTCCACATCAGTGCTGAAGACAACAACCTGGACTGCTTCCGCCTGCTGCTCCAGGCTGCTGGCGTTCTGACCCGTGACGTGGCTTCTCGCCTGCTGCAGGTGGTGCTGAATAACAGGTGCAACATGGCCGTCGTCCAGCTGCTGCTGGACCACGGTGCTGACCCGGCCCTGGTGACCACAGGCACAGCTGGAGGAGAGGGCGGATCCTGAGGCTCTCAGGGTCTTTCTGGAGGCCAAGAGATGTCCTCGCAGTCTGGCCCACGTGTGTCGGACCCGGATCCGCCAAGTGCTGGGCACACATCACCTGAACCAAGTCCACTCCCTACCACTAACACAAGTGATGAAGGACTTTGTGCTCCACCAAAACTGACTTGAAGTTTGAAAGGAGTCAGTTTATTTATTTTCATTTCCTAGATTTAGTTCTTCAATGACTGTTGCAAACAAATCCAGGAGCAGAGATTAAATACCATCAGCATACACCACCTGTTTATCTTAATATGACGTGAGGTTCAGTTAGCTTTGCACAGAAACAGCCGGGAGAAATACTTTTTACTTTTATACTTGATAACATTTCAGAGCCTGTAATGTTTTAGTTTGACTTGAAGTTGAATGAGTACTTCTACTTTGGGCCTTTATTTAGACAAGTAACTGTACTTCTACTTAACACATTGAGTGCCAAGGACGTCTCTGGACGTCCTAAAAAAAAGTAACGAGGAGTGCCAAGGACGTCTGTGGACGTCCTAAAATCATAATTCATATTATTCCATAATTCTGCTGTTTAAGGTCGTACCCAGCCAGTGAGCATGAATCCCTTCAAGGGATCACACGGCACCACCTTAAAACTCTATACGGGAGCTGCGCCACCCACCTCAGATCCTTCACTTTGTGCAGGAGAAAACGGAGAACGCCGTGATCAGAGAGACACCGACGCATGCTGCAGCCAGCCAGAGCCACACAGATTGCTCTGTCCGCAGCCACAGTTGGCTGCGATCCGAGCCCACAACTGAGCTCCTCCGCCGCTGTCTATCCACCTGCACACAGCCCCTCCACACGACCACCCGCCAGAAAGGCAGCCCGAAGCCGAACGGCTAAACCTTCTCCCTCAGTCCCGCCTGCCATTTCCTCGTTGCACTGAAATCCGCCCGGGGCAAAAACTGAGGCTGCGAAGACAGTGTGGGGAGGAGCCCGCAGCTCCGGGGTGGAGAGGGGGGGGGCACGCAGGCTGCACACAGAACCACACCATGTCACTACATCAGAAAACACCAGCCAGAGTCAGTGAATGCGCTTGAAATTAGAGTATTCATAAAAGTGACTTTATTTCGAAAAGTAAAAAAAGACAGCAGAAAACCCTTGAAAGTGGGCTTTTTTCAGAGGCTGTCATTTCATAATGGAACTCTCTAGAAACAAAATTTCTTCTTTGAAAGAAGTAGGAGTGTCCAATGTTTCATTAAAGTCCAACCCTGTTCATATAGCCCTAATAGAAAAAATTCTATAGCTGTTTTCAACTGAATGGAAGTTAATCTGGCACAGGCTCCAGACAATTTTACTGAAGCGCTGTGGCACTCAATGTGTTAAAGGGGGACTAAACCCCCCAGATTTCTTGCAAAACGGTATTCTACTTGATTTGAAAACTCTGCAGGCAAGATGGCCGCCTATACTCCCTTCTTTAGCTGGCAGAATTCCTCCGCCATAAACTAACATATCTTGGCCAATAGGTTTGTAACATACAAAATAAAACAACCCGTAATATCTTCATTTGATGTAGAACGCAGAGGACATGTAACTGTTTAGTTAAACTTGCATTCCAGGAATATTGCTCTAAAGATAACGTTAGTTGCTCGAGACTGTTTCGTCCTGAAACCCACTCGCTTTGCGCCAGACACAATCGATTTGGGGGTGGAACACGCCAGGATTGGCCACCGCCAACGCCAGTGCCCAGAACGGTCAAATCAAATCATCGACTGAGACGCTATCACCCGCCTCCCAGTATTCTCACGTTATAAACAACAAACTAACGCTGGTGATCCGTATGGAAACAGTGTTACTCGAAATGGTTAAAAGTTCTATCAATTTGGTCATTCAGTGGCGTTTTACTGCCATGTAACATAACTAACTAGCCGCTAATATTAGCCACAGTAGGGGATTACATTGCATTGCTCTTAAAGGGCTCACGCCGCGTGAACTACAGTAATAATCACATGGGGGGAAAAAAACTATTTTTCACATGAGTGGGGCGCGTGCTAACCCCACTGTGACGTCACGATATACCAAATCTCCCATTCATTCGAGGGCACAAAAAAAAGCACCTTTGAACCCATAGAGGGAACTTATGCTGCTGAAAATGATACAAATGGTACAATGGTAACAGTTTGGTCTCAAATGTGGAAATTGTGACCAGAATTCTTCACACACCACCCCCAAAGGCATATTGGTTAAAAGCTGAAAAAAAGTGTTTTGGGCTTTAGTCCTGCTTTAATTGAAGGAATGTGTGTACTTTTCCCACCTCTGCTCACAGACACACACAAAGCACAAGTCCCACACATACGGGTAGTCATTAATACTTACTCCTTACCACTGACAAAGCGCTGGTGTGTGTACATATTTCTGAATATTTCTGAATTGATTATAGTCATTATTCCTAATGATGTCATATCACCTCCATTGCTTTCCAATAAAGAAGTTGCTTTGCCAGAAGGAACCCGAGTGACCTCAGCGTCGAGCTTCTACATCAGCTGTAGATCTGCCTCTCTGCTGTTTATACCAGAGCTCTACATCAGCTGTAGATCTGCCTCTCTGCTGTTTATACCAGAGCTCTACATCAGCTGTAGATCTGCCTCTCTGCTGTTTATACCAGAGCTCTACATCAGCTGTAGATCTGCCTCTCTGCTGTTTATACCAGAGCTCTACATCAGCTGTAGATCTGCCTCTCTGCTGTTTATACCAGAGCTCTACATCAGCTGTAGATCTGCCTCTCTGCTGTTTATACCAGAGCTCTACATCAGCTGTAGATCTGCCTCTCTGCTGTTTATACCAGCCTCACTGTGTCTTGTCACGGGGTGTACAAGCGCTAACGTAATCAAACGGTGGCGATTTAGCACAGCTAGCTCAAACACAGCGGCCGCGCGCTCCCTGTGTGGCAAAGTGCTGTGTAAACGCCACAGTCCAGGGAACCCCCCCTACTCCCCTCCAAGACAGGAGGAAGACCATGTTCACATCTATGGTGTTTCTAATTCCAAAAGTATATATATATATATATATATATATATATATATATATATATATATATATATATATATAATGTGTATATATATATATATATATATATATATATATATACACTTGTTCAAAGACCATACTTGAACCCTACATGTGGGACTGCTACTGAAAGGGAATTATTCTAAACAAAAGACAAATTAAACTAAATTGCCTTGAACCAGATTGAAACAAATTAAATTACCATAATGCATTCAACCCAATAAGTTTCCCCCTCGACAAGCCTCCAGAAGTCCATGTGTTTAAGCACATATCCACTAAAAAGTAATTAGATCCTGCATTAGAATAGTGAAACACCTGCTGAGGCAGACTTTTCTTTCTAAGTGAAAAGCCTGCAGTGTGTCATGGGAGAGGGAGACGGAGAGAGTGATGCTTTGAAGTGAAAACCAGTCTATCATTAGATAAGATCTGAGAAAACATAAAGAAATAAATAAAAAGATCTGAGAAAGAGGGAGGGAGAGAGAGAGAGAGACAGCGGGATAGAATGGGAGAAAGACAGCGGGAGAGAGAGACAGCGGGAGAGGGAGAGAGAGAGAGCCATGTATAGGTATATGAAAACATCCGGAACATAACTACAGTATACAGTACTAATACTAACATAGTATTCTAGCAGTGTTCCCCCAAATCCAACCTCCGCAGTTTCGGCGACAGAGCCTTCTCCAGGGCAGCTCCCAAGCTCTGGAACTCTCTCTCCCCCCGGACATTAGAGAATCAGACTCCCTCACTGTCTTCCAATCCCGTCTCAAAACCCATCTCTTCTCCTCTGCCTTCTCCTATAGCTCCCCCCTGCCTATCCCTGTGTGCCTGTGTCGTGTTTGTCCATTGTCTGTTGCACTTACGTCGTCCCCGCCCCTTTAGTGTTTGTTTTTGTAAAGCGTCTTTGAGTCCTTGAAAAGGAGTTTATTATTATTTATTATTATTAAAAAAAGGGGCCTTTATGTTAATGTACACCAGCAGACGAGCAGCAGTGAGGTCTTGAACTGACGTCAGGTAAGAAAGAGATAATATTCTATTTAGGGCTGTCAAAGTTAACGCGATAATAACGCGTTAACTCAAATTCCTTTTAACGCCACTATTTGTTTTTAGCGCGCGATTAACGCATGCACTTTCTTTGAAGTTTGAGCCTTGGTCCGACCCGTAGTTTGGGAAATCAGGAAGCAGTAACGTTGATAGCAAGCGGAAAGAAACCCCCGTGAGCAGAAAAGGAGGAAGAAAATGGGTATAATGTTGGCAAGTTCAGCTTAAAATTGAGAAAATGTCCCACATTTTGGGTGAGAGAGAGAAAGAGAGGGCGCACCAGCGCGATCAGACCGTTGCAGAGAGAGAGAGAGAGATACAGACAGACGGAGCGCGGGGGAAGAGAGAGGCAGAGAAAGTGAGCGAGACAGACAGACAGGGAGGGCGATCAGACCAGAGTCAGAGAGAGACCGAGAGAGAAAGAGAGAGGGGGAGAGAGCTGGCACACAGCTGCTCCTGTGCTCTTTTCTTCAGATGAACCAGTAGGCTAATTATGCAGCTTACTACAGTAGCCTATATGCTTCTACTTCACTATACAGTATGGTTCAGCATGCACACCCCTTGAGGTTATTCTGAAGAATATTCTGGACAGTATTTGTCATTGTTCCAATAATAATAAACATATCCGCATAAAGCAAGCATATTCGTCTACTCCCATGTTGATAAATTAAAAACTTCAAAAATATCGGTTTAAGGTAGATTTAGAACATATAAAAAATTGTGCGATTAATGTGCGATTAATCGCGATTAACTATGGACAATCATGCGATTAATCGCGATTAAATATTTGAATCGATTGACAGCCAAGTGATTTGGGTACTGACTTGTTCCTAGTGTATCAGCAGCCAGCCTTTGTGCCTCACAGACACGTGAGGTTCTGAAAGATGAACCAAGAGTCTGGCCGAGGCTTTGAGACAACTTTTTAACCATCACATCTGCAATTACGCAGTGATCTGACTGCAGCAGTGAGGTTTGAACGGAGGTAAGATATATTTCGGGAAAAAAGAGAGGATTAAATATAAACCAGTAAACGCACGCATAATTCATTCAGAATAGTGCATATTTTAAAGAGGACATGAAACATTTGATCATCTAGTTCATTTGCATTTCACCGCAGACAAGACAGGACACTAGAGGTCTTCACGGGTCCAAAATCACGGACCCGGACCCTAATGGACCCGGGAAATTTGTGCCCGGACCCGGAGTGGACCCGTCTATTATTAGAAATCTGAGACCCGGCCCCGTTCAGATCCGAGGAATCCCGGGGCAGAGACTAGTGGTGCCGATGTCAAAGTTGCTTGCTAACTGCTACAAGTTGTATATTAAATGAAACTTTGTGCATCTTTATTAACTAACGTTATAGCATTCTCCCCTGGTTGATGCTGCTGGACACTGCCTGACCGTGACGTAATGCATAGCATATCCATTCATCCCTGCCAAGAAATGTGTAATAAAAAAATAAATCCACGTTTTCTGTTATTCTTCTTGCTGATTGAAAAGCCACGTGGCTAACGTTAAATGCGAAGGGATACGCCGCCAACATCTTCACTGTGCGTGCAATAGAAAGTGCGTTTCACAGTGAAACATGAAGCCTGCTACTGCTAACGCTAGTTAGATAGTACAGTGGCAGTCTCTCTATGCTACCGCCGTTCATTCGCCCAAAAACACACACAACAGCGCTAGAAACAATCACATGCACGTTGTGACTTGTGTACTCACCATGCGATCATCGAATAATAATCCAAAGTACGGGAAACAGCCATCTTCAATTAAATCCATAGCGAGAGGAACCAGCAAGAGGGTTACCTCTCTGCAACGAAAATCACTTCCTCGTTTGACTGAGGCGCATGTGTGCGACTGTGCGCATGTGTACGCATGCGCCTCATGTAAACGAGGAAGTAATTTTCGTTGCAGATGGGAACGCTCTTTGCTAGTTATTTTCTCTGTGGATTTACTTGCAGTTTGTGACAACAAGCCTCTGTGCTGTTTTGATGAGTTTCTCTCGTGATCAGCGCTAATCACGGGTCTTCTCGGATCCACTCGGGTATTACACATAAGGATCAATAGACCCGGGACCCGTGGGGACCCGTGGTGATAGAATCCGACCCAACCTGGACCTTAATTGACCATAAGAAATATGGACCTGGCCCCGTACAGATCTTGGGTCGGGTCCCGGGTCCTAGGGTCCGAGTAGACCCGTGAAGACCTCTACAGGACACTGATTTCAAGTCTGAGATTTACCTAGATTTGCTAGAAAACTAGGGCGCTGCTAGATGATGTCACTATGGTTGACTGTACAGTACAGTACAGTAGAAAGGATTTTGAATGTTTTGATGAATCAAAACAACCACAATCCAAGTCAGAAACACAACAGCAACTGTGAGCCTGTTAGAATTCAAAATCCTTACTACCAACACTTAACTATAGACAAGTTTCCCCGCGCTGGCCTAGTGCGGCGCCATAGCAGCCTTATATGTCCCCGGCTTCCGGTTAAGTCCACATTGCGTCCACAGCAGCCTAAGTGATGTTGCCAATAAGCTACGACTTAAATAGAGACTTATTACATCATATTTTTTCCGCCCCCTGTATGTTGAGTGTTGGTGAAAAAGAAAAATATAGCAGACGCTTTCTTTACTGTAGAGCGCCGTTTAAAAGCCGCACAACAAGCAGCATCAGTCCCGCCGGCCAGCGCTGGACCCGCTGTGAGGAAACACACAGGAGGAAACCGAAATGTCTAAATGTCTTGCTAGGCCAGTCCTTTTTTTAATCGAGATCATGCAACAAGTAGCCTACTTCAGCCGAGGCCAGCAAGACGGCAGGAAAGAAACAGAAGTGTGCCTGCCACCGTCAAAAGCAAAAGAGACCCGATGTAGGCTGTCAATTTAGCGGAGGTAAAAAGCCTTTTTACCTACGTCGGCCGAATCAATCAATCAATCAATGGCTCGCGCTTGTTGCCCGACGCTCGTATGATGAGGAGATTAATCAAAATGCTTACCACAAATAAAGCCACATGGGAGCCGAGATCGAGTGCAGGAGAGCTGCCGCAGATGCCAGGTGTGGTATGGGAGAGATTAAGGTGCGTAGCCTATTGCTGGAGATTCAAGTTGTGCGCTGTATGCACTGACACTGTCGCACTTATTACTTTTAGCTAATGCTACGTTGTTTTTTCATCAAGGCAATGTCCAGAAGATATGGGTTCATGAGTGTCTGCAAATGCAGATAGATAGGCTACAGTAGGAGCATGCATGGATGTTGTCTGTTTCAATAAAGAAAGCGTCCTTACCGAGAACGACGTGCCGACCAATTAAATATTCTTGCTGCGAAATCGGCCTCTTAATGACAACACTGGAATAATAGCCGTAATATTCATTCACAACGGGAGATAGCCTGACTGTGGGTAATTTGATGAAATACATAGCGTTACAACATACCCGACCTACTTTGTTTTGCTGTGGAAATATTGGTACGCTTCGGAGCTTTTGAGATTGTTCATCGCGTTGCCGTCCAGCGCCATTGATTCCTCAAAATACGCTATAATCCTGCCTGTAGTTACGTTCGGCCATTTACACATATTATCTTCCCATGTGTCCACTGTCAACGGGTGGGATAGACACTCTTTCGTTAGACAGGAGACTCGGAGAATGATCCCAAGTTTGCATTTTTTCGGCGGTCGCTATGGCTACTACGCTAGTATGTTACGCTTCTCTCAGAGCTTCTCTGTATTCACAAACACCGGAAGAGACAGACATATCGCGGCCGAGTCCGGAAGCAAACCGGAAGTGCCCAGGAAACTTGTCTATAGTCAAGTCAAGTCAAGTCAACTTTATTTATAGAGCACATTTACAACGACAAGTAGCTGACCAAAGTGCTTCACAGATAAAACACTAAAATATAGAGACCACAAGTACAAATACAACTGCTACCAAGCAAAGTGCAACACAAAGTGCAACAAATACAAGTGATAAAATAAACCAAAATAACAGCAATTAGGTTTCCAGGAGGCAGGCTCAAGTCAGGTCGAAGGCCAGGGAGAAAAGGTGCGTTTTGAGCAAGGATTTAAATGCCTCGAGGCTCTGGGCTGATCTAATATGGAGGGGGAGGCTGTTCCAGAGCCTGGGGGCTGCTATCGCAAAGCTTCTGTCCCCTCTGGTCTTGAGCCTGGTCCTGGGCACCTCCAGGGGTATGGTGGCGCAGGAGCTCGGCGACTCTGTAAACTTCTTTTTCTCCTTTTTTCCCCCCTTCGTTGCTTTTTAGAAGGGGAAAAGGTGAGGAGGAATGAGTGGATGGATGAATCGAGGCGGTAATGCAACAGGACGAGGACGAAGACGAAGACGAAGATGAAGATGAAGAAGAAGACTTTTTTCACTTTACTTTATTTCTCTGTTTGAATTTGTGCTTTGGGGCAACATGTGTCATGTACAGTGTTGGGAGTAACTCGTTACTAAGTAACTAGTTACTGTAACTTAACTACTTTTTTCAGTAACTAGTAATCTAACTAATTACTTTTTCAAATTCAGTAACTCAGTTACAGTTACTAAAATAGTAACTGGGCTAGTTACTAGTTACTTTAGGACATGAAAATAACGGACAACTTCAGAAGACTATCCGGTTTCTGATGCTCAGACCTAGTCCGGGGAGAGAGCTGCAGCTGCAGCCAGAGCCCCAGAGGCTAATGACCTTGAGTAGGCTATAAGCCCCAGAGGCTAATGACCTTGAGTAGGCTATAAGCCCCAGAGGTTAATGACCTTGATAGGCTATAAGCCTCCCCAATAAGCGAATGTTCAATGCCTCACGGTGGCACAGCAACACTAACATAATGTGTGCATTGATAAGACAATCAAAGCAGACTTTTAAAAGTAACGCAAAAGTTACTTTCCCTAGTAACTAATTACTTTGAAGTAACTGCTAACTTTAAAGTAATTAAATTACCTTTAACTAGTAACTAGTAACTGTAACTAATTACCAATTTTCAGTAACTTGCCCAACACTGGTCATGTACATCATTTCAATGCAGCTTATTGAATTGATTACATTTAGAGAGAGACAGAGAGACAGAGAGAGAGACAGAGACAGAGAGAGAGACAGAGAGAGACAGAGAGAGACAGAAAGAGACAGAGAGAGACATAGACGGAGAGAGAGAGTTTGTGGTGTAAATCTGGCAGTCCATGAATGCAAGAGCAAGTCAGCAGTGTAAAAATATTCCTCTCTAATCGAACCGTGTAAAATTCTCAATTCTAAACCCTGTGATATTAAATTGAAGTGATTTCTGTGATATTAAATTGAAGTGATTTCTGTGATATTAAATTGAAGTGATTTCTGTGATATTAAATTGAAGTGATTTCTGTGATATTAAATCGAAGTGATTTCTGTGATATTAAATTGAAGTGATTTCCGAGGGTTAAAATTGATTGGGTAAACAGGACTCTGGGCTCGATGTAGAGATAACCTTCTGGCTTTTCAGTGGAGGAGCGAGTGCTCTCACGGCGTGTAAATGTATTCATGGGGGAACATTGTTCATCGATCTGAGTGACCTCTCGTCTCTCTCCTTTTTCTCTCCCCTCTCTTTGGCAAAGTGTGCAGATGCTGGCTGCGTACACGCTGCCAGGAATGTGTAGTGACAACAACAGAATTTATGAATGAGAACATGGGTCACATTGGAGCATGAGTAGACTGCGTCTGTACGGGTCACAGAAGTCACTGCACTCCTCCTATCTCGCAGTGGCTGTAAATAATGTCTGTAACCATAGTAAGGTTATCAAAGGTATCGATAGTATCGAGAAGGATCAATACTAAGGATTGTAAACAGATGCAAGACTAATTTGCAACAGTATCAATACCAGCAGTGCTTTATCTTCATGAAAAATAAAACTTACTACTGATTTTTCCCTCCCTGTCATTGGTGGGTATCTGTTGCTTCAACAAGCTCGGTGTTCTGATGGGCTGATGACTTGAGCAGGGGTAATCTGCTGTGTTCTGATAGGCTGGTGACTCGAGCAGGGGTAATCTGCTGTGTTCTGATAGGCTGATGACTAGAGCAGGGGTAATCTGCTGTGTTCTGATAGGCTGATGACTAGAGCAGGGGTAATCTGCTGAGTTCTGATAGGCTGATGACTAGAGCAGGTGTAATCTGCTGTGTTCTGATAGGCTGATGACTTGAGCAGGGGTAATCTGCTGTGTTCTGATAGGCTGATGACTAGAGCAGGTGTAATCTGCTGAGTTCTGATGTCGGTTGTCAACTTCCTGTTTTTTTTTCCACTAGCAAGGAGGTGCGCGCCGCTGTCAGAGAGTGGGAACGTTTGGCTTATTTGATCCGAAATGGCAAAAAATAGTAACGTTGTGTGGTTGCATAGCGGTGATATTTTACAAAAACGAGGTGAATGTCAATTCACTGGTACTGTACGCCAGGGCCGATTCTAGGGGGGGGCAGGGGTGGGCTATGCCCACCCAAAAATTTATCTTGCCCACCCAAAAAAAAATTTTTTTTTTTTTTTTTTGTATCTCCCTTTTTGAATTCCAGGCGACCGCACTTAGGGTCGTGACCCGAAGGTTGGAGACCACTGGGTTAGTTAGTTTAGGGCACCTAACAGTTGTAGTTATAGCTTTAATTTGATTTGAGAAATAAGCTCATCCAATGCAAAGAATATTATGGAGTTGATTATTTTAAACTATGGATGAAGGATTGTTATTTATTTGTTAGGGTAACAAAGTCAATCTGCTTTCAAAGTTTTAATTTCAATAAGACTAAAAGTCTTGTAAATATAGGTTTGAAGGCTAAATGGCAAATAGTTTTTAGCTATGGTTAAGTCTCACTGCACTAGTCTTTAATTTGATTTGAGAAATAAGATCATCCAATGAAAAGAAACGTTATGGAGTTGATTATTTTAAACTGGATGAAGTATTTTTATTTATTTTTAGGGTAAGTCAATCTGCTTTCAAAGTAGTTTTCTTTGTCACTTTTCAGTTTGAATTTGAATAAGACTAAACGTCTTGGAAATATAGCAATAGTTTTGTAAATAGTTAAGTTTGTACATGTTTGCTAATAGTTTTGACAATAATAATGTAAACACTGGCCTGTCACCTGAGTGAAAGTTCCTACTTACAGTTTGGTGACCCAAAACAGAATGGTGACTCCTACTGGAACAATTTGGTTCAGTGTTTATGCCTGTGTTGCTGTCTGTTGTAGTGTAAAACAACTAAAGGGAGAGCAGGTGGTTACATGAAAGTGAGTGAGAAAACGAGAAGATACTGAATAATGACATCACAACAGTATAATCCTGATGTTAATTTAAAATTAAATATTCTTGGATGAAAGTCCAAAAAACGTCAAATTTTCTTCGGCGCTGCCCTTGCAGGCAGCACCGAGAGTCCATTCCTACCTAAAAGTACTTCCAGTGCCACTGAATATAATGCAATTTAATCCCCATCCCCGAACCCACAACCTCTGGCAACCTACCGCCAAAGTTGCCCCCTACCAGCCCACCCTAGTGTGGCAGGCTAGATACGGGCCTGCTGTACGGGCTTATTTTAGCCGAAATTGCTAAAAATAATGTGGTTGCAAAGCGGCCACTTTTAATTTGAAGGCTAAATGTCCAAACCGGAACTCTTATATTTGGTGATTGAACGTAGCTTTAGCGGTCTCTCTCTTTCAAGATTCAAGATATTGTCACTCCGTTGTACAATTATGCACGTGTGAAATTATTGTGCTGGGGGGGCATCATTACAAGACATAGGTAGGTACAAAGTCACAACAATTATGATGATTATTTTCAGTCTCTTTCGCTATGAACGGTCCTGGGCGGAAACAGGCAACCGGCAGCTGGAAACAGGGAGGGAGGGTGTCATGGAAGCGCCCACGGTCTCACCAGGAAACTCCTGAATAGTAGAAGAGCGTTTGTGTGGATGGGTGTCGGGCGGAGGGTTTATGCATACATGCCGATTAGGGTGGTGTCAGAGTCCATCTGCACATCTCTAGTTCTCACACACTCTCAGCTAAACCACAGGCTGTTTCTCAGCTCGCCCAGCCCTCTGGAGATGGAAGCATAGACAAACAATTCCAGCTGTCAGATGAACTTCTGGATCCCAAGATATCAGCCAGGTTAGTGGAGACCATAGAGTCATAGCAGTGCAGAGCAACACACAGCATACACTATACTATACACTGGACCATTATTGATGGGAGAAATTGCAGCCTATAAGATGCGACCAAATGTAAACAACATACGATTATATTTTGTCAGTGAATTCTCACCCTTGCATCCGCACGCACGCACGCGCGCGCACGCACGCGCGCGCGCACGCGCACACGCGCGCGCACACACACACACACACACACACACACACACACACACACACACACACACACACACACACACACACACACTCTCTCTTAGGGAGAGGGAACCAGTGTCTCTCATCTTGACTCCTCTCTCTTTCTCTCTCTCTCTCTCCTTCACCCCTCCTTTGTTCTCTCTCTTTCTATTATCATCACTGCTGTTGTCTGCTTTCTCCTCGCCCGACCTCCCGGTGTGCTCCTCCTCTATATCTCCTCTCCTCGCTCTCTCTCTCTCTGTCTCTCTCTCTCTCTCTCTGTCTCTCTCTCTCTCTCTCTGTCTCTCGCTCTATCTCTCTCTCTCTGTCTCTCTCTCTCTCTCTCTGTCACGGTGTGAGGAGTGTGTGTGACACTTCAGAGACCAGCTGCCATGGGAAGGGGATCACACACTGATAAAAGAGGCAGGGCAGAAACCACATACACACACACACACACACACACACACACACACACAAACACACACACACACACACATCCATACAGTACTCACACTCACCTATAGTGCACATGTACATCCACATGTCGACACACCCAAACACACAAATCAAAGACAGATCAAAACAACACAAAAATACAGTCTCTCTCTCACACACACACACACACACACACACACACACACACACACACACACACACACACACACACACCAAAGGCAAGCTGAGAGAGGGGGCCTAAAAACCCTTTCCTCATCTGCATAGCTCTCTCTCTATTTTCTCTCTCTCTCTTGCTCTCTTTTCCTGTCTCTCCCTCTCCTTTCTCTCTCTCCTTCTATAACTCTAACTCTCTCTCTACACACAAACACACACACGCGCGCATGTGCACGCACACACACACACACACACACGCACACACACACACACACACACACACACACACACACACACACGTGTGTATAAACTATCCTCATTTATCTCTCTCCTTCTATAAAACTCTCTATAACAATTTCTCTCTACACACGCGCACACACACGCACGCACGCACACACACACACACACACACACACACACACACGTGTGTATAAACTATTTATCCTCCTTTCTCTCTCTCCTTCTACAGTATAATTATCTTTCTCTATCTATCTATATACATATATGTTTAATATACATACATTATGTGTATATCTGTGTGTGTGTGTATATATATGTATCTATGTGTATATATATGTATGTATGTGTATATATATATATATATATTATATGTGTGTGCGTGTGTGTGTGTGTGTGTGTGTGTGTGTGTGTGTGTGTGTGTGTGTGCGTGCGTGCGTGCGTGTGTTTTGTTACCTTCAAAATAAAAGCCTTAATTTATTACTGCATAACAGGACATTCACACCAAAAGCGTTTTTGGAGCTGCCAACGTCTTTCTGCAATTCATTCTCTATGTAAGGACACGCTAGACGTGCTCCTCTTTTAATGAA
>NC_139628.1:14414215-14459215 GCF_964638095.1 Poromitra crassiceps
AGATCATCCTTGGGCCTAAGTGAATGTTTAAGGCGAATCTGATGAAATTTCGTCAAGTTGTTCCTCAGATATCGCGTTAACAAGCTTGAAAATGGCGTTCGAGAGGTCACAGTGACCTTGACCTTTGACCTTGGACCACCAAAATCTAATCAGATCATCCTTGGGCCTAAGTGAATGTTTAAGGCGAATCTGATGAAATTCCATCAAGGCGTTCCTCAGATATCGCGTTAACAAGCTTGAAAATGGCGTTCGAGAGGTCACAGTGACCTTGACCTTTGACCTTGGACCACCAAAATCTAATCAGATCATCCTTGGGCCTAAGTGAATGTTTAAGGCGAATCTGATGAAATTCCATCAAGGCGTTCCTCAGATATGGCGTTAACAAACATCCGTACGGACGGACGGACGGACATCCGGCCGTACGGACGGACAACCCGGATCCATAATGCCTTCGGCCTGGCTTCGCCGGCGGAGGCATAATAAAAGTTACTTTACTGATTACTTGTTTCAAAAGTTAAGTTACATTACTAGTCACGTTACAAGTTACTTTTTTATTTACCCCTGAAAAAGTGACATACAAACAAGCCAGCTCCTTTTACAACTGAATCCACTTTAATGGAACAGATTACAGGAGTCCACAATCGGCCAAACTGCATAACTGTAAACATTGCAGCCTCTCAAACCTGAAGTGATGGATACAGTGTGTATATATTTATACATATCTATAAAAACAAAGCAATGGTCTCTCCCATTTATTTTTTCATTCTGGCAGCAATGATGTAACAAAGTATCTCAGTATCTCTTTCCGTCAGCAGAGTGGGAGGGAACGGGTTGAGTCCTTACGCAGCTCACGTGAGATGGGCGTTTCCCAGAGCCGCAGCTCCGCCTGCTATTGGTCTGTGAGTGGCAAGCTGCGTGATCACTGGACAGGCGATCTGTCAATCACCCGCTTTTCTATCATCTATTTTACTCCAAACGGGCGAGTTATATAAACATTGACCCCCCTACAGTTGTTATGAAAAGGTGAAATTAGCTATATAGACCAAAACCATGTGGAAAGATGTTTCATCCTGTTACAAAGTTGGGCATTCCCATGTAAGACCTAACCCTAACCCTAACCATGTAAGAGGTGCATGAGGGAACACCATGTAAGAGGTGCATGAGGGAACACCATGTAAGAGGTGCATGAGGGAACACCATGTAAGAGGTGAATGAGGGAACACCATGTAAGAGGTGAATGAGGGAACACCATGTAAGAGGTGAATGAGGGAACACCATGTAAGAGGTGCATGAGGGAACACCATGTAAGAGGTGCATGAGGGAACACCATGTAAGAGGTGCATGAGGGAACACCATGTAAGAGGTGCATGAGGGAACATTCCCATGTAAGAGGTGCATGAGGGAACATTCCCATGTAAGAGGTGAATGAGGGAACACCATGTAAGAGGTGAATGAGGGAACACCATGTAAGAGGTGCATGAGGGAACACCATGTAAGAGGTGAATGAGGGAACATTCCCATGTAAGAGGTGAATGAGGGAACACCATGTAAGAGGTGAATGAGGGAACAACATGTAAGAGGTGCATGAGGGAACACCATGTAAGAGGTGAATGAGGGAACACCATGTAAGAGGTGCATGAGGGAACACCATGTAAGAGGTGCATGAGGGAACACCATGTAAGAGGTGCATGAGGGAACACCATGTAAGAGGTGCATGAGGGAACACCATGTAAGAGGTGCATGAGGGAACACCATGTAAGAGGTGCATGAGGGGACACCATGTAAGAGGTGAATGAGGGAACACCATGTAAGAGGTGCATGAGGGAACACCATGTAAGAGGTGAATGAGGGAACACCATGTAAGAGGTGAATGAGGGAACAACATGTAAGAGGTGCATGAGGGAACACCATGTAAGAGGTGAATGAGGGAACACCATGTAAGAGGTGAATGAGGGAACACCATGTAAGAGGTGCATGAGGGAACACCATGTAAGAGGTGAATGAGGGAACACCATGTAAGAGGTGAATGAGGGAACACCATGTAAGAGGTGCATGAGGGAACACCATGTAAGAGGTGCATGAGGGAACACCATGTAAGAGGTGCATGAGGGAACACCATGTAAGAGGTGCATGAGGGAACACCATGTAAGAGGTGCATGAGGGAACACCATGTAAGAGGTGCATGAGGGAACACCATGTAAGAGGTGAATGAGGGAACACCATGTAAGAGGTGAATGAGGGAACACCATGTAAGAGGTGCATGAGGGAACACCATGTAAGAGGTGAATGAGGGAACACCATGTAAGACGTGAATGAGGGAACACCATGTAAGAGGTGCATGAGGGAACACCATGTAAGAGGTGCATGAGGGAACATTCCCATGTAAGAGGTGCATGAGGGAACATTCCCATGTAAGAGGTGAATGAGGGAACACCATGTAAGAGGTGAATGAGGGAACACCATGTAAGAGGTGCATGAGGGAACACCATGTAAGAGGTGCATGAGGGAACACCATGTAAGAGGTGAATGAGGGAACACCATGTAAGAGGTGCATGAGGGAACACCATGTAAGAGGTGCATGAGGGAACATTCCCATGTAAGAGGTGCATGAGGGAACATTCCCATGTAAGAGGTGCATGAGGGAACACCATGTAAGAGGTGAATGAGGGAACACCATGTAAGAGGTGAATGAGGGAACACCATGTAAGAGGTGCATGAGGGAACACCATGTAAGAGGTGCATGAGGGAACATTCCCATGTAAGAGGTGCATGAGGGAACATTCCCATGTAAGAGGTGCATGAGGGAACACCATGTAAGAGGTGCATGAGGGAACATGTAAGAGGTGCATGAGGGAACACCATGTAAGAGGTGCATGAGGGAACACCATGTAAGAGGTGCATGAGGGAACATGTAAGAGGTGCATGAGGGAACACCATGTAAGAGGTGCATGAGGGAACACCATGTAAGAGGTGAATGAGGGAACACCATGTAAGAGGTGAATGAGGGAACACCATGTAAGAGGTGCATGAGGGAACACCATGTAAGAGGTGCATGAGGGAACACCATGTAAGAGGTGCATGAGGGAACACCATGTAAGAGGTGCATGAGGGAACACCATGTAAGAGGTGCATGAGGGAACACCATGTAAGAGGTGCATGAGGGAACATTCCCATGTAAGAGGTGCATGAGGGAACATTCCCATGTAAGAGGTGAATGAGGGAACACCATGTAAGAGGTGAATGAGGGAACATTCCCATGTAAGAGGTGCATGAGGGAACACCATGTAAGAGGTGCATGAGGGAACATGTAAGAGGTGCATGAGGGAACACCATGTAAGAGGTGCATGAGGGAACACCATGTAAGAGGTGCATGAGGGAACATGTAAGAGGTGCATGAGGGAACACCATGTAAGAGGTGCATGAGGGAACACCATGTAAGAGGTGCATGAGGGAACACCATGTAAGAGGTGAATGAGGGAACACCATGTAAGAGGTGAATGAGGGAACACCATGTAAGAGGTGCATGAGGGAACACCATGTAAGAGGTGAATGAGGGAACACCATGTAAGAGGTGAATGAGGGAACACCATGTAAGAGGTGCATGAGGGAACACCATGTAAGAGGTGAATGAGGGAACACCATGTAAGAGGTGCATGAGGGAACACCATGTAAGAGGTGAATGAGGGAACACCATGTAAGAGGTGAATGAGGGAACACCATGTAAGAGGTGCATGAGGGAACACCATGTAAGAGGTGCATGAGGGAACACCATGTAAGAGGTGCATGAGGGAACACCATGTAAGAGGTGCATGAGGGAACACCATGTAAGAGGTGCATGAGGGAACACCATGTAAGAGGTGCATGAGGGAACACCATGTAAGAGGTGAATGAGGGAACACCATGTAAGAGGTGAATGAGGGAACACCATGTAAGAGGTGCATGAGGGAACACCATGTAAGAGGTGAATGAGGGAACACCATGTAAGAGGTGAATGAGGGAACACCATGTAAGAGGTGCATGAGGGAACACCATGTAAGAGGTGAATGAGGGAACACCATGTAAGAGGTGAATGAGGGAACACCATGTAAGAGGTGCATGAGGGAACACCATGTAAGAGGTGAATGAGGGAACACCATGTAAGAGGTGAATGAGGGAACACCATGTAAGAGGTGCATGAGGGAACACCATGTAAGAGGTGCATGAGGGAACACCATGTAAGAGGTGCATGAGGGAACACCATGTAAGAGGTGCATGAGGGAACACCATGTAAGAGGTGCATGAGGGAACACCATGTAAGAGGTGCATGAGGGAACACCATGTAAGAGGTGAATGAGGGAACACCATGTAAGAGGTGAATGAGGGAACACCATGTAAGAGGTGCATGAGGGAACACCATGTAAGAGGTGCATGAGGGAACACCATGTAAGAGGTGCATGAGGGAACACCATGTAAGAGGTGAATGAGGGAACACCATGTAAGAGGTGAATGAGGGAACACCATGTAAGAGGTGCATGAGGGAACACCATGTAAGAGGTGCATGAGGGAACATTCCCATGTAAGAGGTGCATGAGGGAACATTCCCATGTAAGAGGTGAATGAGGGAACACCATGTAAGAGGTGAATGAGGGAACACCATGTAAGAGGTGCATGAGGGAACACCATGTAAGAGGTGCATGAGGGAACACCATGTAAGAGGTGAATGAGGGAACACCATGTAAGAGGTGCATGAGGGAACACCATGTAAGAGGTGCATGAGGGAACATTCCCATGTAAGAGGTGCATGAGGGAACATTCCCATGTAAGAGGTGCATGAGGGAACACCATGTAAGAGGTGAATGAGGGAACACCATGTAAGAGGTGAATGAGGGAACACCATGTAAGAGGTGCATGAGGGAACACCATGTAAGAGGTGCATGAGGGAACATTCCCATGTAAGAGGTGCATGAGGGAACATTCCCATGTAAGAGGTGCATGAGGGAACACCATGTAAGAGGTGCATGAGGGAACATGTAAGAGGTGCATGAGGGAACACCATGTAAGAGGTGCATGAGGGAACACCATGTAAGAGGTGCATGAGGGAACATGTAAGAGGTGCATGAGGGAACACCATGTAAGAGGTGCATGAGGGAACACCATGTAAGAGGTGAATGAGGGAACACCATGTAAGAGGTGAATGAGGGAACACCATGTAAGAGGTGCATGAGGGAACACCATGTAAGAGGTGCATGAGGGAACACCATGTAAGAGGTGCATGAGGGAACACCATGTAAGAGGTGCATGAGGGAACACCATGTAAGAGGTGCATGAGGGAACACCATGTAAGAGGTGCATGAGGGAACATTCCCATGTAAGAGGTGCATGAGGGAACATTCCCATGTAAGAGGTGAATGAGGGAACACCATGTAAGAGGTGAATGAGGGAACATTCCCATGTAAGAGGTGCATGAGGGAACACCATGTAAGAGGTGCATGAGGGAACATGTAAGAGGTGCATGAGGGAACACCATGTAAGAGGTGCATGAGGGAACACCATGTAAGAGGTGCATGAGGGAACATGTAAGAGGTGCATGAGGGAACACCATGTAAGAGGTGCATGAGGGAACACCATGTAAGAGGTGAATGAGGGAACACCATGTAAGAGGTGAATGAGGGAACACCATGTAAGAGGTGAATGAGGGAACACCATGTAAGAGGTGAATGAGGGAACACCATGTAAGAGGTGAATGAGGGAACACCATGTAAGAGGTGAATGAGGGAACACCATGTAAGAGGTGCATGAGGGAACACCATGTAAGAGGTGAATGAGGGAACACCATGTAAGAGGTGCATGAGGGAACACCATGTAAGAGGTGCATGAGGGAACATGTAAGAGGTGCATGAGGGAACATGTAAGAGGTGAATGAGGGAACAGCCGGGTAAGTCACCCGCCGCCCCTAACCTCATCAAGCTAGGCTAGAAACGGGTCCCAAATAGTTCAAATTATTTTAATTGAATTGGTCCTTAGGGACCGGAGTCTCTCCATCCTTATAACAGAGATCATGTCTGTCGACCACAATTGGAAGTTTTTTGGCAACAGTTGTCCCCAGTGTCAGAGACTGCTGTACAGCTGTAGGAAAGTCCAGAGAGGTGGCAGGTGTCACCTGACACCTGCCACACAATGGTGAGACAGAGGGGGAGGTCTTGTGCAACTTATGCTTAGAATAATGAAGATGATGAACGACTTTGAATTGGATCAGCTGGTGTGTCTACTATTAACTGAGCAGAGTTGTATCAAAGACAGACTCCTATCCCATATAATGTCAGACAAATCAACACCGAGTTTCCCCCCATGCCACGCCTCTCTAATTCTGTCAGTAGAGGCCGTGGTGCCGTTATCAAACAGATGTACAAGTCTAGAAATGAGGTGCTTGGAGTGAGGAGGGCTCAGTAAAACATCGAAAAAGGCATGCTCATTTGGAAAGTCGGGCATTTGAACATGGGTGGAATGCCTACTGCTCCCGACTCCCAAGTGGCCATTTGAGGAACTACAGCTTTTCACTTCACTTCCGCGTCATCAGAGGAAAGCCAGGGGGTTTGGCCACTGGTACTAAGTAATCAGTGTTGGGGAGTTACTGCCCATCACTGCTCTCTGAGGTGCTGAAATCCCGTCCACGTGGGCGTGTGATATGCATGCAGGATCTCAGGGCGGGTGACTGGTTTGCCGCCAGCAGGAGGCAGCGGCCTATGAGAGGAGGGTACAGCAGCCAGCAGGAGGCAGCGGCCTATGAGAGGAGGGTACAGCAGCCAGCAGGAGGCAGCGGCCTATGAGAGGAGGGTACAGCAGCCATCAGCCATGTAATCATCCATGATGTCGTACACCTGTTTTCTGGCCCATTTAACCTGTTGATTCGCAGACTGCCATTGCTGACACTTCGATCTACTGACGCTGTCAAACTCCACGGAGCCGCTCCTTATCTGCTATCTGCTGCTCGTGCCTGCTTCAGTCTGCTACTGTGTTTGCATCGTGACTTTGAAAACCTAACCTCTCAAGCATGCTTCTCCCCCAGTGCTGGAAGCCTGGATGTGAACTTTGAGTTGTTATTATTACCGACGCCTTGACTGTGTCTGGATCCTGCATTGTGGATTACCTCTCTGTTGAACATTGAACTATTAAGGGAGCAGATATTTAGTGACATGTCTTGGTTTCTAGCACGTGAGAAGAGCATAAACTTGGTTTTAGATTCATTTAGAACTAGTCTGAGATCAAAGAGGGATTTCTGAATACAATCAAATGCGACTTGCAGATTTTTCACAGCCTGTTCTGCAGAGGATGCACAGGCATACAGAATAGTATCATCTGCATAATAGTGCAATTGACAGTTATTTATAGAGGCACCAATGTAATTAATATATAACGCTAAAAATGTTGGCCCTAAAATAGAGCCCTGCGGCACACCATTTTTTATCTCCAGAAGACTAGACTGCAAGCCCTTGGCATCTATACATTGAGTTCTCCCAGAAAGGTAGTCCCGAAACCAGTTACAGGCTGTTTCATCGAACTGTAATGAGGACAATCTAGCCAGGAGTAAGTGATGGTTTACAGTATCAAAGGCCTTTGACAGGTCAATAAACAGAGCTGCACAGTGTTTCTTACTATCAATGGCAGAAGTGACATCATTAACAACAAGACTGGCAGCTGTGATGGTGCTGTGACCAGCTCTGAAACCAGACTGATAAGGGTTTAAAATAACATTGGTTGTCAAAAACTCTCGAAGCTGAGCATTTATAAGAAATTCCAATACCTTGGCCAGGCAAGAAAGCTTAGAAATGGGCCTATAGTTATTTAAATCATTTATATACCAGGTGTAAGATTCAAATTGGTTCTCACGAAGATAGCTATACAAGAACACACACACACACACACACACACCTGTTTCTCCCCGCTCGGCCTGCGGTGCGACAGTAGGAGCTCCACGGCACCCACCACCTCCTTGCGGATGGCGTAGAGCAGCGCATCAGCTGTGAGCACGCCGTGGTCCAGCAGAAGCTCCATCACCTCCAGGTTCTCGTTCTCGATGGCGATGAGCAGCGCGCTGCGGCCCAGAGGGTCCAGGCAGTTCACGTCCATGTTGTAGTACACCTCCGCCTCCCGCAGCGCCTGCTTCACGCCCGCATAGTCGCCTGACAATAAGCAAATAATAAATCATTAATAAACAGCACCCAGGGAGGGTTTTTACTAGGGATGTCACAATATATCGTCCCACAATATATCGCAATATCAAAACGTGACAATATGTATCGTTGAGATGAAATCTCATATCGTGAGAAAAATAAGCTGAACATGGTGGCACTGATCTGCATCTGATTGCATGCTCGCTCTCCTTTTCATTGCTTTGTTTGAACAGACGAGGGACATTACAGACACGGAGGATGAAAATGGTGAAATTACTCAAATTAGCGTGGAGGATGCCCCCTCAACTTACAAATTGATCGCAAAACAATATTGTTAAAATATCTAATCGTATCGTTATCGTGAACTGAGTGTATCGTGACACCCCTAGTTTTTACTCATTCATTTGTTTGCACAAAATATAAACAGAAACAATTAAATTATGTGCAGGTAGAGACAGGAAAGCCTGGAAGGTTTATTCAGGGTCTCTACTTCAGAAAACCAACTAATAAGAATAATCCGTACAAAGCAGACAATACACCAGAAACAAGAAGGAAACAAGAAAACAATAAGACAAAGAAAAGGAAATCAAGAGTAAAGAAAAGGGGGGAAAACAGTCATAATAAGTGAGTAGACAGTTAAACTGGCAGAGATCAATGGAGGAATGGAAAAAGTTGACCGGAGACCAGTTATGATCTGACAGTCAGGATCAACCTTTTTCATCTCAACGATACACATTTTGCACACATTAGAGTAGGGCTGCATATATGTGTGTGTGTGTGTGTGTGTGTGTGTGTGTGTGTGTGCGTGTGTGTGTGTGTGTGTGTGTATAATTCAAAATTAAAAGTGACATAACGTACAATGATCACATATCATAACAGCCAGTGAACCACCAGCCACAGTGATGATAAAAGAAGGAAAATCAAAGCAAAACACAAAACAAAAGAGAGAAACAAAAACCCTCCTCACTCCCCCCACACCCCCCCCCCCCACACACACACACACCTCAGGACCCCCCAGGACCATTGACTATGACACAAAACAAAAACATACCCAGGTAAGATGGCTAGATACGCTCTTTCAACTCCTCAGCTGCCAACACCCACAAACCAACATCGGATTCCTTAACTCCAAACACACGAGCAGTGGATAACTCCAGGTAAACTACCATACTACTATAATCGGAGAGCTGTGTATCCGCTTCATCATCTCCAGTACCGGAGTACCGGAAAATTCTGTTGATCTTCAAATGACCTGAGGTTCAGTTTGCACAAAAACAGCTCGTCGAAATACGTTTTACTTTTATACTTGATTACATTTCAGAGCCTGTATTTTCTTTTTTTACTTTTACTTGAGTAAACAAGTGGAATCAGTACTTCTACTTTTACCAGTCTTTTTTACACAAGTAACTGTACTTCTACTTATGTAAAGAAAACGTGTACTTTTCCAATCTCTGCGTGTGTGTGTTTGTGTGCATGTGCGCGCACGTGTGTGTGTTTTTTGTGTGTGTGTGTGTGTGTGTGTGTGTGTGTGTGTGTGTGTGTGTGTGTGTGTGTACCTTTCTCCACGGCAGTGAGGTAGGCCTTTTCCTCGGCGGACAGCTCGACCTCAGCCCGGACGATCTGCAGCGGGATGCGGTCTCTGTACGGTGAGTAGCTCACCTGAGACAAACACACACACACACACACACACACACACACACACACACACACACACACACACTCAGAACGTGACGAGCCTTCCAAATAAATGCATCATTAACTATCCAATCATCACAGGGGTTAAAGGTTAAGAGTAGTCGTGTTTGCATGAGACCAGGATGAGATACAGAACTGAATATAGGGGTCAAATCATGGCGTTCAGATAAGGCTGAGCTGTTTTCATTGATAGGGAATTTCTCATCGAAAGTTTGCAATAGCGTACCTCGGGACATAAAAGTCCGTGAGGAAACTAGGATCATCGCTATGTATTTAAACTCTTTGACATCTTTAATTTGATGACCAGCTACATAAATATTTGGATGGCCACTTTAGTTTTGTCTATTTGAGAAGTACATGGACACTGTTTTCTCTGTGTTCACTCTGCAACTTTTTTCCATTGCTGCAGATAGCTTGGCAGCGACTATCTCAGTGGTTTTTCCGTGTACAACACCCTTACATACAAAGGGGGAGGTCATTGATATTATAAATACTGAACAATATAGAAGCCAGGATGGAGCGTGGTGGCACTCCTATAGTACAGGTTCTCCGAAGTGATGATCTTGACACACTGCGAACGGCCTGCTAGATATGACTGTAACCATTTTAAGCACATTAGCAGATAGTTTGAGATTGGACAGTTTACAGAGAAGTACAGTATGATTAACAGTGTCAAAAGCCTTACGAAGATCCAAGAAAACAGCCACCATCACCCCTCCAGGAAGTAGCAACAAGCAGATGTGTTGGAGTGGTTTGCGAGAAACTCTGCGGTTGCGGCGATACTCCTGTACTCGTTTAATTGTTGTTATTGAGTCTATTTCTGCAATAACTGCACTTTATGGCTGTTTAAACTAGACAAACGCTGACATGACTCCACGAGACGATCAGGCAAGGAGGCGGCCATTACTGTTTTGTTAGTGCAGTGCTAGTGGCGTTCCTGATTGGCCAACTTGATTGGCTCTTCCGCTCTGCAGCTTCTGCTAAACCCTCCCCATGGCGCCGGGGCCAGACCGCCACGGATAACCAAATGAAATGTGAGTTCATGTGACGGGCTGGTTTACCAGGCTAACGTTATGTCAGACTGTTCTCATCACCATGCCAAAGCCCCCGCCTCGGCCTTGAGAGGCTCAGAGCACTGCTGCACGGCTGCGCGCGCCCCCGCGGCCCGGAGCTTGGGGCTCGTGCATGTGCATAGCAGAGGGGAGGCGGCCATCAGCGCCTGACTGGCCGGGAGAGAGTGCTTCCAAGTCGGACTGATAATATAAACAACATTATTTGAGCTTATCCAGGTAAGATATTAATAAAGTAATGACACATTCAGCGGGAAACTAACTATAATTAAGACATGTGCCAACTTTGACGACGTTTGGTTCAGTATTTTAAGAGCAAACAGGTTTTTTTTACTTCCTGAAAAGTTGCTGTTTTGGAGATTCGAAGGTCCTGCCGCGACAGCAACGATATATATATTTTTTTCTTTTTTTAAGAAAAACCGAGTCAAGTCCCCAAGCATCCTTATCCTCTTGAGTTTGACACTGAGGATTATTTCTTTGACATTTGCCTCATAGGTGTGAAGTATAGTAAAGAGGCTGCATTTAGCAATGCTAAGCTGGCCATCACAAAGGGTCTGCCTACTTCTGAAACTGAATCAATAAAAATAATCATTAAAATAGTTAGCGACCTCTAGGCTATCCCTCTGTATGAGATGAGATGGGATGAGATATACTTTATTGTCCCCGGAGGCACATTTGTCTTGGGCATTAAAGTGCACATAGCCGCAACCCGGCGTTACAAAACAACGTCAATAACAGAGACAGACAGGGACATTCAACATTGCACAACTCCACAGTAGAGTGAACCTGTTCGGCATGAACAAGCTCTATTGCACAATTGTATAGCTCAAACATCCCTGAATTAGGAAAATAAAATAGTAACCGATAAAATAGGGAAACCCACAAAATCGTTCCCAGCCGCTGGCATAGTTCCAGTTAGTGCTGTAGTGTACATAACATAATACACTATAAAGGAGGATTCAATCCAATGTTACCCCATTAAGGTCAAATAATAACCAAACGGGAAAAGCGCTGGCAAGTACAGCAACAAAATAAAGTAGTAAAAACGAATAAGAGAATAGAAATATAAGAGAATAAAATCAATAGAAGCACAACAAAACTGCCACTATTGGAAAGGTGCTAGCTAGCCCGTGTGGAGGGAGCTGTCTGTTGGCTCTGGTGTCATCAGTGTCCCATGGGATGATGGATGAGCTGTTCTGACAGGACACATTGAGCTCCATGGGTCCATTCCTGGTTCGCTCTCTTTCTCTGTCTTGTTCCCCTTCACCTGCCTTATTATGTCCAGGAAGACGTTGGCTTTAGTCTTTCTTAGTTGCCCCGTCCCTTTATTTCTAAGGCTTTTAAAAACCAGTCTGTTACCATCCCTGACTTGAAGGATTTTTTGAGAGCTAAGTTTCTTTCATTAACTGCCATAGCTGCTCACTGAACCACGGCAGGGTCTGCCACTGGAAAAACTAAACTACTTCTGCTTATAGGACAACAACTATGCCTTACATTTCATTGTGTGTGTGTGTGTGTGTGTGTGTGTGTGTGTGTGTGTGTGAGAGTGTGAGAGTGTGTGTGTGTGTGAGAGAGAGAGAGAGAGAGAGAGAGAGAGAGAGAGTGTGTGTGTGCGCGCGTGCGTGCGTGTGAGAGAGTGTGTGTGTGCATGAGAGAGTGTGTGTGTGTGTGTGTGTGTGTGTGTGTGTGTGCGTGTTCGTGCGTGCGTGCGTGCGTGTGAGAGAGAGAGAGAGTGTGTGTGTGTGTGTGTGGGTGGGTGGTGTGGGTGGGTGGCGTGTGTGTACGTGTGTGTGTGTGTGTGTGTGTGTGTGTGCGTGCGTGCGTGCGTGTGTGTGTGTGTGTGTGTGTGTGTGTGTGTAGGTGGGTGGGTGGGTGGTGTGTGCGTTTGACTCACCTTCTTGTAGTACAACTGAGTCATTGGATTCATCTGGCCGGCCTGGAAGAGAGAGAGTGGGGGAGGGAGAGAGAGAGAGAGAGAGAGAGAGAGAGAGAGAGAGAGATGTTGACTTTGTGATGTTGTTTGGCAGTGTTATGCAAGTTCACACTTAAAATGAGCAGTTCACGTTCATTCAGTTTTGTTTTGTTTTGTGCTTGTTTTTAATCAGCGTCAAGTCAGCCAGAATGTAAAAGTATGTCTTGCACTTTAGGGCTTTCAAAATAAAATCCTTATTGTAACACCCTTAATTTGGAGTAATGCTTTACAGCCACAGATTCACTCCATATGTAATCTTAGCATCACGAGTACCGTAAAACTTCCAATAAGGGCCCAATTGCCGCCGGGTCTCCAATAAATGCCTGGGGTCAAACTCAATTTGCACATAAGCGCCGGTCTTATTAGATTTTTTTTGTTCAGTGATCCCAATAGACTACTTGCACAACTCCACTACTTCCTGAAATGAGTAGGGCATCTTGGTTTCCTGTCCTACACTATTGGATGAACTGATTAATGTCAGGTGTGCCTGATCACTGTTGTAGTGGAGAAGTAGTGGAGTTGTGCAAGTAGGGGTATATTTACCATATTATGAGCATTTTGATACTGCTGACCAGGAAATCTGTACAAATCGCCTGGGTCAATTTTGTACAATAAAGAAATAACCGCCTGACTCCAATTGCCGCCTGGTCTCCTTTAAACGCCTGGGGTCAAACTCGATTTAGCATAACAAAACGCCCGGGCCCTTATTAGCAAAGAGAGCAGCGTTAACTCCTGCGGGAGTCAAGTCAATTCATGAACAACACGCTTGTTCAGTCACACTGGACATTTCAGGAAAAAAACAGGGGACAGTTTGAGTTTGAATGCGAGTTAGAATACATATCAGACTACTTTCACCAGAAAAGTCAAGCTGAAGACTTTCTAAAACCACATTTAAGACCTAATGGGCATATTTCACCTTTAATGGGCTGTGAATTTAATCCTATTTGTCATTTTGAGACTTGCTAAGGACATGCAGATGCCCCTGGCTGGGTATGTGCCAAGGATAAAAAAGAAAGAAGAAATATATATTGGCGCAGACAGGGCGAGCAAGGGAAAGAGAGAGAGGAGAGAGAGGTGTGTGTGAGAGAGTGACAGAGCACTACAGATTAAAGAGAGAGAGAGGAGAGAGAGGTGTGTGTGAGAGAGTGACAGAGCACTACAGATTAAAGAGAGAGGAGAGAGAGGTGTGTGAGAGAGAGTGACAGAGCACTACAGATTAGAGAGAGAGAGAGGAGAGAGAGGTGTGTGAGAGAGTGACAGAGCACTACAGATTAAAGAGAGAGAGGAGAGAGAGGTGTGTGAGAGAGAGTGACAGAGCACTACAGATTAAAGAGAGAGAGAGGAGAAAGAGGTGTGTGAGAGAGTGACAGAGCACTACAGATTAAAGAGAGAGAGGAGAGAGAGGTGTGTGTGAGAGAGTGACAGAGCACTACAGATTAAAGAGAGAGAGAGGAGAGAGAGGTGTGTGAGAGAGTGACAGAGCACTACAGATTAAAGAGAGAGAGAGGAGAAAGAGGTGTGTGAGAGAGTGACAGAGCACTACAGATTAAAGAGAGAGAGAGGAGAGAGAGGTGTGTGAGAGAGTGACAGAGCACTACAGATTAAAGAGAGAGAGGAGAGAGAGAGGTGTGTGTGAGAGAGTGACAGAGCACTACAGATTAAAGAGAGAGAGGAGAGAGAGGTGTGTGAGAGAGTGACAGAGCACTACAGATTAAAGAGAGAGAGAGGAGAGAGAGGTGTGTGAGAGAGAGTGACAGAGCACTACAGATTAAAGAGAGAGAGGAGAGAGAGGTGTGTGAGAGAGTGACAGAGCACTACAGATTAAAGAGAGGAGAGAGAGGTGTGTGAGAGAGAGTGACAGAGCACTACAGATTAAAGAGAGAGAGGAGAGAGAGGTGTGTGAGAGAGTGACAGAGCACTACAGATTAAAGAGAGGAGAGAGAGGTGTGTGTGAGAGAGTGACAGAGCACTACAGATTAAAGAGAGGAGAGAGAGGTGTGTGAGAGAGAGTGACAGAGCACTACAGATTAAAGAGAGGAGAGAGAGGTGTGTGTGAGAGAGTGACAGAGCACTACAGATTAAAGAGAGGAGAGAGAGGTGTGTGAGAGAGAGTGACAGAGCACTACAGATTAAAGAGAGAGAGGAGAGAGAGGTGTGTGAGAGAGTGACAGAGCACTACAGATTAAAGAGAGGAGAGAGAGGTGTGTGAGAGAGAGTGACAGAGCACTACAGATTAAAGAGAGGAGAGAGAGGTGTGTGTGAGAGAGTGACAGAGCACTACAGATTAAAGAGAGGAGAGAGAGGTGTGTGAGAGAGAGTGACAGAGCACTACAGATTAAAGAGAGAGAGAGGTGTGTGAGAGAGTGACAGAGCACTACAGATTAAAGAGAGGAGAGAGAGGTGTGTGTGAGAGAGTGACAGAGCACTACAGATTAAAGAGAGGAGAGAGAGGTGTGTGAGAGAGAGTGACAGAGCACTACAGATTAAAGAGAGAGGAGAGAGAGGGGTGTGTGAGAGAGTGACAGAGCACTACAGATTAAAGAGAGAGGAGAGAGGTGTGTGTGAGAGAGTGACAGAGCACTACAGATTAGTGACATTTAGCACAATAAATGCCACACATCAAAGATGAACCTCATCCCACACACAGCACCATCTAGTCTCCTTATTAATACATGTAATCCCCATCAACCACTGTGTGTGTGTGTGTGTGTGTGTGTGTGTGTGTGTTTTGTAACATCATATTGACTAATTGCACCATAATTGCCCTATATTTGTGTGGAATATGATTGATTGACATTTTCCAAAGCAGCGTGGGAGTGGTTTTGAGCAGTGGGGGAGAGGTTTAGCAGCAGTGTGGGAGTGGTTTGGCAGCAGTGTGGGAGTGGTTTTGCAGCAGTGTGGGAGTGGTTTGGCAGCAGTGTGGGAGTGGTTTAGCAGCAGTGTGGGAGTGGTTTGGCAGCAGTGTGGGAGTGGTTTGGCAGCAGTGTGGGAGTGGTTTAGCAGCAGTGTGGGAGTGGTTTGGCAGCAGTGTGGGAGTGGTTTGGCAGCAGTGTGGGAGTGGTTTTGCAGCAGTGTGGGAGTGGTTTGGCAGCAGTGTGGGAGTGGTTTGGCAGCAGTGTGCGAGTGGTTTGGCAGCAGTGTGGGAGTGGTTTGGCAGCAGTGTGGGAGTGGTTTGGCAGCAGTGTGCGAGTGGTTTGGCAGCAGTGTGGGAGTGGTTTGGCAGCAGTGTGGGAGTGGTTTGGCAGCAGTGTGGGAGTGGTTTGGCAGCAGTGTGGGAGTGGTTTGGCAGCAGTGTGGGAGTGGTTTGGCAGCAGTGTGCGAGTGGTTTGGCAGCAGTGTGCGAGTGGTTTGGCAGCAGTGTGCGAGTGGTTTGGCAGCAGTGTGGGAGTGGTTTGGCAGCAGTGTGGGAGTGGTTTGGCAGCAGTGTGGGAGTGGTTTGGCAGCAGTGTGGGAGTGGTTTGGCAGCAGTGTGGGAGTGGTTTGGCAGCAGTGTGCGAGTGGTTTGGCAGCAGTGTGGGAGTGGTTTGGCAGCAGTGTGGGAGTGGTTTGGCAGCAGTGTGGGAGTGGTTTTGCCGCAGTGTGGGAGTGGTTTGGCAGCATTGTGGGAGTGGTTTGGCAGCAGTGTGCGAGTGGTTTGGCAGCAGTGTGGGAGTGGTTTGGCAGCAGTGTGGGAGTGGTTTGGCAGCAGTGTGGGAGTGGTTTGGCAGCAGCGTGGGAGTGGTTTTGAGCAGTGTGGGAGTGGTTTGGCAGCAGTGTGGGAGTGGTTTGGCAGCAGTGTGGGAGTGGTTTGGCAGCAGCGTCGCCTCACTGGGACATGACGTCACAACGCTGCGACGCTGTGTGATACCGGTGTTTTCAGCTCTGCCTATTACGACTTATTTTGCCAATTCCTCGCCTACCTTTTGCTATCTTATCTTTTCTCTGCCTGCGATATCACATCGCTACTTAATAACTCTTCTCTCTCAATCCGCGGACATCTGAAACAACCGTTCTATCGCTAAACGTTAGCCTAGCCGCCTGCTAGGCTAACGTAAACAAGAGCTGCTAGCCACCAGCTAACAGCTAACGTTAAACTGTTTACAATGCTCTCGCTCTCCCCCCCGGATAATCACCATGCTACGGGACTATCCAATACGACTACGCTTAGTGGATCCGTGGAATCACGCTCATTTCCTTCGGATGATGAAGTTATTTTCAAGCTGCTGCCTGATACTACTTCGACACCAGCTCCCTCAGTATCCCGGGTCCTCATCGCACAACAACTAGCCACAACATCCGAGCGACTGGTCCGGCGTCAACCTAGGCTACCAGCCTCTGCTCCTAATGGCCTCAGGTCCCCGGACTGGCCCGCACTGGCCCGGCGTCAACCTAGGCTACCAGCCTCTGCTCCCAAGGCCCCAGGTCCCCGGGCACCGCAACGGCGTGAGCTGCTTCTGGCCGCAGCACTACGACACGCTCCTGACATGGCTAACGCCAGCCATCTCCCTCCCGAATCGGGTAAGATCGATCCAATTCTTACTATCCACTCTCTCTTAGATATGATTAATCTATTAGAAAACCGTGTTTCCCAACTAGAGAACGATAAACGCCAGTCACCTAATGATAGTCTTGTTACACTTAACCAGACTGGCTTCCCTGATCATTTACAATGTACCTCAGTAGCTGATGTGTATTGTGAATTAAGCGAGGATGCTAGCTGCGGTCCAGCTGGTACCCCCGTTAATGCTACTCCGCAGCACGAGCAGAACAACCCGGCCAATGTCTCGTTGGCCCCACAGTCTGTGGATGATGGGTTTACAGTTGTCTCACACTGCCGTGGCGTTAAACGTGCACAGCCCGCCGCTGTGCAGCCCGTTTCCCAACAAACCACTTCGGTTGAGATCCGAAATAGATTCACGCCGCTTGCTAACTCTCCTGTTCAGCATGCTGTGTCGTCCGCTCCGCCCGACAATATTAAACCCTCTATTCTATTGATTGGAGACTCTATAACCCGCAATATCAAGCTTAACACACCAGCCGAGATAGTTTGTCTGCCCGGGGCCAGAGTACCCGACATTGAAGCTACTCTTAGGGTGCTAACAAACAGCCATAAACAGACAATTACCCAGGCTACCCATGATAACATCATACTACACGTTGGCACCAACAATGCCAGGTTTAAACAATCGGAGATCACAAAGCACAGCATAACTAGGACCTGTGCTTTTGCTAGCAAGATGAGTCGGCATCCATTAATTGTCTCTGGTCCCCTCCCTGTCACACTTAACTCTGACATTTTTAGCAGGCTGTTTTGGCTCAACAACTGGCTGGCCAAACACTGTGCTGATAAGGGCTACCTATTCTTAGATAACTGGCCCTCTTTTAGAAGCATGACTGGCATGCTTAAGATGGATGCCATCCACCCTACCCCATTGGGTGCTAGCACCTTATCAAAAAACCTGGATAGTTGCCTACGGCAAACCCAGACTACTATCCTTGAATGACAGTTTCACCCACAACATGCAGGGCCACAGGCTGCTAGACAGCCTGTTAGTTCTACTTGTGCGGTTATGGAGTCTGCTAGTTCAATTAACTTAGTCTATCCAATACAGACTGTGCTCCGTCCGCGCCGCACTATTACTAGTAACCGACCCATAAACGCTCTGCAATATCCTAACCCAAACCTTATTGTTATTAATCCGACTATTACCACCGCCGCTCCGTCTCCGTATTATACCACGATCTCTCAAATTAGCACAGTTTCTCTTCGTCGCTCCGTCCCCTCACGCCGCTCTCGTCCACCCCTCAAAACGTCAAACACCAACCTCATTGAGATTAAATCTACTCTTGGTATCGAATGCTCTAAATTAACTAATATTGATGATAAATCTATTCGATTTGGATTCATTAATATCAGATCAATCACCAATAAAGCCCTCCTCGTCAATGACTTAATCATTGAACATAATATTGACGTTATGGGATTATGCGAAACCTGGCTAAAACCGGACGTTGTTCTTCCACTCATTGAAGCCTCCCCCCCTAACTTTGACAATTCGCATGTTGCCAGAATGTCAAGAAATGGTGGGGGCGTTGGCCTAATTTATAACTCAAATCTAGGTCTTCTACAGGATCAAAAGTATAAGCTCCTATCTTGTGAGATACTTACTATGAGACACTCTAATATAGCTGGCCTCGGAGCCTTCTACCTAGTTATGCTCTACCGCCCACCTGGGCCCTATTCATCTTTTCTTGATGAATTTTCCAATTTTCTCTCTGACCTCGTAACCCGCACGGATAATATCCTTATCATTGGCGATTTCAATATTCATGTTAACCGTAAAGCTGACCCACTCTGCAAAGCCTTTCTATCTTTAGTCGACACCCTTGGCTTTGCTCAGTTGGTTCATGAACAAACGCATTCTAACGGCAACACGCTTGATCTCGTCCTTGCTCGTGGGATTAACGTCTCAGATCTGTCAGTCATGATTTACCCTCCAGCACTGTCAGATCATTATCTCATTCAATTTAAAATAGACCTGCCCCTCCGGCAATCAAACCTAGCTGATACCTATACCGCCCGGCGTATCGATAGTTCTACTCCCACTGAACTCGCTGATTTGTTATCGGGGCCGCTTTCCTCTCTCCCAGAGCGGATCGACTCCATTAATGAATTCACAAATCAATTTAATTCAATCCTACTCGCCTCGCTTGATTCTATCGCACCTCTACGTACTAAAATCCGTCGCCCTAAAAAACCCTCGCCTTGGTATACTGACGATACACGCGCACAAAAACTAATATGCAGAAAACTAGAACGTAAATGGCGATCATCCAAGCTTGAAGTCTATCGACTAGCTTGGAGTGATAGCCTATTAAAATACAAATGTATGCTCTCCGCTGCAAGAGCCTCCTACCTATCAGATCTTATTAACACTAATAAAAATAATCCTAAATTTTTATTTGACACGGTCGCAAATCTTACTCGCAAACCATCCCCCAATACAAACTCTCCATTCACAGCTAATGATTTCCTTGACTTCTTTAACCGTAAAATTATCTGTATTAGAGATGAAATTAGCAACTCTCTATTACTCACAAAGGGTGCTAACCCCTTTCCTAGCCCTGTCCTTAGAACCTTAGACGAGAGTACTATACTCTCGAATTTTGAGACTATCTCCCTAAATGCACTTTCAAAAATTGTACTTTCATCTAAATCCACAACCTGTTTATTCGACCCTCTCCCTGCAAAGTTGATTAAGGAACTCCTTCCAATACTAGGCCCCCCCTTACTTAACATTATCAATAGCTCCCTCTCCTCTGGCATTGTCCCTGCCTCCTTCAAATCTGCTGTAATCAAACCTCTACTTAAAAAGCCAAACCTTGATTCTGAGGTTCTTAACAACTTCAGGCCAATCTCAAATCTCCCCTTCCTCTCTAAAGTTCTTGAAAAAGTAGTCTCAACACAATTAACTGATTACCTCTCGCATAATAAACTTCTCGATCCCTTTCAATCTGGTTTTAGATCACTCCATAGTACTGAAACTGCTCTTACAAAAGTAACCAATGACCTTCTCCTCGCGTCCGACTCTAATTTCTCCTCTCTTCTCATTTTATTAGACTTAAGCGCAGCCTTCGATACAATCGATCATAAGATCCTCCTAGACCGCTTATCTAACTACGTAGGTATCCGGGGCACTGCCCTATCCTGGCTAAAGTCATATTTGTCTGATAGGACACACTGTGTCTCATATAAAAATATTATGTCCACATTCTCCTCAGTGAAGTTTGGTGTACCGCAGGGATCAGTCCTGGGTCCCTTACTCTTTGGAGTTTACTTACTGCCTCTTGGCGAAATTTTCCGTAGATATGGCATTAACTTCCACTGTTATGCCGACGATACCCAAATTTATATACCAATTAGACCAGACGATCGCTCTAAACTCGCTAATCTTGAATCCTGCTTAATCGCTGTTACAGATTGGATGTCAAATAATTTCTTACGACTAAACGCCAACAAAACTGAACTACTAGTTGTTGGCCCAAAAACCCAACTTCCATTTCTCACTGATCTTAGTCTGAACATTGAGAACTGCGTAATTACTCCAAACTCAAAGGTGAAAAACCTAGGTGTTACCTTTGATCCTACTCTGTCATTCGATGCTCACATTAAGGACATCACTAAAATAGCTTTCTTTCATCTTCGCAATATCTCAAAGATCCGTCCCTTGCTAAATGCAACGGATGCCGAAACCTTAATACACGCCTTTGTTTCATCTAGACTCGATTACTGTAATGTCCTATTCTCTGGCCTTCCACTTTGTAGCACAAATAAATTACAACTCGTGCAAAACGCCGCTGCTAGAATTCTAACTAGAACTAAGAAGTTTGATCATATAACTCCGGTCTTAATCTCCCTCCACTGGCTCCCAATTCAGGCCAGATCAGACTTTAAGGTGCTTCTGTTAACCTATAAATCTTTGCACGGGCTCGCACCTCCGTACTTATCTGAGCTAATCATTCCTTATGTTCCCACGCGTACTCTCCGCTCACAGGACGGTAATTATCTTACCGTCCCTAAAATTAAGAAAAAATCAGCAGGTAGCAGAGCATTTTCTTACCGTGCTCCACACCTCTGGAACCAGCTTCCTCTGTCAGTTAGGGAAGCTGGCTCCATTGAAATCTTCAAAACTAGACTCAAAACCCATTTATTCTCCCAATCATTTGGTTGTGCTTGATGGTTATGTTTGATGATGTCATTCTCTAGAAATATTTATTAGCTCTTGAGTACATACAATCCTGAATTGCTGAGCGGGCTGTCTCAAGCCAGCAATATCAGTATAAACTTAGACTTGACCTAATTTAAATAATATGGCATCAGTCGACCCAGTAGCCTAGATAGAAAATCAAATAGTTGGTGAATAAACTTAGTCCTGAACTGCTGAGCGGGCTATCTCAAGCCAGCAGTATCAGTATAAATTTAGACTGGACCTAATTTAATAATATGGCATCAGCCGATCCAGTAGCTCAGATATAAAATCAAATAGCTGGTGAATAAACTTAGTCCTGAACTGCTGAGCGGGCTATCTCAAGCCAGCAGTATCAGTATAAACTTAGACCTAGACTACCTAGACCTGAATTAGCAGTATAATATTAGTCATCCTAAATAATCCTAATAAATTTTGATTTGACCTAATTTTTATTGCTGTCTATAGAGTTAGTTCCACCTCTGCGCAGATTCCCCCGCTCTCTTCTCTCTCTCCCCCTCAGGTGTCCTCATTGGCCTGACGTACACCCCACCGCTGCAGCCCTAGGTCTGGCCGTCATCGTCCTAGCCACCTGTCGTCACTCTAGGCCATCTACCCACTACTCCTTCTACTGTCTGACACCCCGGGCTCATCACCATCACCGACCCCTATCCTCATCATCCTGGTCACCTGCTTGCCTAAGGGAAGGGGGGGGCGCCCCCCCAGCCCCCCCCCCGCCGCCTCATCATCACCTCCAACTCCTATCCTCCCCTCCTCTTAATCATCACCTCCGACTCCTATCCTCCCCTCCCCTCCTCTTAATCCATGTCACCAACGCGGACTCATGGATTCCTCAGATCATCCTCATGGAACTCCCAATCTTGTTACCCTTTTTGTCACCTAGCTAATTAACTAGTATTCTCTAAACCTACGAACACTTAAAGACTGCATTTTCTATTTCTTTTTGGACTCTACTTTTTAGATTTTCAACTCCCTTCCCTGATCTTAGGATAATTTAAAAATTACATTTTTATATCCCTTCTGTTGGACTCTTTTTTACATTTTCAATTTTCTGTTCTCTTGTACATTTTATTTCCATAATAAACCATTCACAGAGTTTCATTATCGGAAACTCTGTGCATGGTTTAGCCCGGCATCTCTCGGCCTGTCTCGGAGGGGAGTCCCCAGATGGGGGTCCGCTGCTGTGGCCTGGTGGGTGGGCCCGTCCCCCGCGTGGCCTGCTCTCACGCTCTCAGTCACTATGCTGGTGGCTGGGGGCTGGGGGGGCGGGTCGCGTGGGGGCTGGGTCCGCCTGGGCCGCAGCAATTGGCCCCTAGCACAACGACCTCACAAGGTTCCTCCTCAGCCAAGTCACTGGGGCAATCCATGCGGCGATCCATATGGTGGAAAGGTTTTCTTGCGTTCACTGGGGGTGAGGGGGTGCCGCTGTGTCCCGGCCTGGCCTTCCCTCCCACGCCATATGTGGGCGGGGGCCGGGTCGGGGGGCATCGGTGCTCTTCATCACTGGTCGAGGGCTGCCGGTTGGTTTAGAACAGCTTAGGTAGGCGATAGATTAGCTACAGCCTAAGGCTGACCTGTTAGTGTTCAGGCTAAAATCAGACTAGAGCAGGGTAGGATAGGCCAGATTAGGCTGTAGATTAGCTAGATACTATGTCCCAGTTAGCTCTGGTTAATGCTTAGAGTAGTCAGTTATCTGATCTTCTCCCCCCCCCCCTCTCTTTCCCCCTTTCCCCGCTTCTTCCCTTCTTCCCCCTTCTTGTTCTCCTCTCTTTCCATGCTCTTTCCTCCCCCACATCCCACCCCCCCCCTCCCTTCTCCTGCTCTCTCCTCATTCTCCCCCCCCTCTGCTCCTTCTCCTCTTCTCCCCTATTTTCCTGAATCCCTGCCACTTCCTGCTCTCCCTTCTCTCACATTCCCCCTGCTCTCCTTCCCCTGCACCCTCCCACCTCTCCTTCTCTGCCTCTCTGTCCTCCCCCCTCTCTCACATTCCCCCTGCTCTCCTTCCCCTGCACCCTCCCACCTCTCCTTCTCTGTCCTCTCCTCCTCCACATTTCCCATTTTCCCCCCACCCTCGCCCTAATCCGGGCCCGTATCCTACTCCCTCCCTCCACCCTAGACCCTACCTCTACTCTCTGTCCTCCCCCCTCTCTCACATTCCCCCTGCTCTTCTTCCCCTGCTCTCCTTCCCCTGCACCTCTACTCTCTGTCCTCCCCCCTCTCTCACATTCCCCCTGCTCTCCTTCCCCTGCACCCTCCCACCTCTCCTTCTCTGTTCTCTCCTCCTCCACATTTCCCATTTTCTCCCCACCCTCGCCCTAATCCGGGCCCGTATCCTACTCCCTCCCTCCACCCTAGACCCTACCTCTACTCTACCTCCCCTGTACCCTTCCACCTCTCCTTCTCTGTTCTCTCCTCCTCTCTGTCCTCTCCCCTCTCTCACATTCCCACTGCTCTCCTTCCCCTGCGCCCTCCCACCTCTCCTTCTCTGTTCTCTCCTCCTCTCTGCCCTCTCCTCCCTCTCACATTCCCCCTGCTCTCCCTCCCCTGCACCCTCTCCTTCTCTGTTCTCTCCTCCTCCACATTTCCCATTTCTCCCCACCCTCGCCCTAATCCGGGCCCGTATCCTACTCCCTCCCCTCCCCCAACCCTAGACCCTACCCCTACCCTGGCTCTCCCTCCCCTGCACCCTCATCTCTCCTCCCCTGTTCTCTCCTCCTCCACATTTCCTATTTTCTCCCCACCTCCCCCCTCTCCTCCCTCCCTCCCTCCACCCTAGACCCTACCTCTACTCTACCTCCCCTGTACCCTTCCACCTCTCCTTCTCTGTTCTCTCCTCCTCTCTGTCCTCTCCCCTCTCTCACATTCCCACTGCTCTCCTTCCCCTGCGCCCTCCCACCTCTCCACATTTCCTATTTTCTCCCCACCTCCCCCCTCTCCTCCCTCTCCCTCCCTCCTCCACTCTCCTGCTTTCTTCAAATGTTCAAATGTTATCTTTATTCTGTATATTCTTGTTACTGTGTGTTAGCTAGAATCAGCTAGACATACTTTCTGTGAAGCCCTCTGAGACATGCTTGTGAATTAGGGCTATATAAATAAACTTGACTTGACTTGACTTGAGTGGTTTTGAGCAGTGTGGGAGTGGTTTGGCAGCAGTGTGGGAGTGGTTTGGCAGCAGTGTGCGAGTGGTTTGGCAGCAGTGTGGGAGTGGTTTGGCAGCAGTGTGGGAGTGGTTTGGCAGCAGTGTGGGCGTGGTTTGGCAGCAGTGTGGGAGTGGTTTGGCAGCAGTGTGGGAGTGGTTTGGCAGTGGTGTGGGAGTGGTTTGACAGCGGTGTGGGAGTGGTTTGGCAGCAGTGTGGGAGTGGTTTGGCAGCAGTGTGGGAGTGGTTTGACAGCAGTGTGGGAGTGGTTTCGCAGCAGTGTGGGAGTGGTTTGGCAGTGGTGTGGGAGTTGTTTGGCAGCAGTGTGGGAGTGGTTTGACAGCAGTGTGGGAGTGGTTTGGCAGCAGTGTGGGAGTGGTTGTTGCTAAAGGAACATAGAGGAAAAAACCGATAAGCATTTGCATGTCTGCCAGTTAGAGATCACCTAAATAGGTTAGAGGAATAAATATAAAGGAGAAGAATTATTAACGCTCTCATCTCCCTCAGTAACCATTATGGTGCCCTTGAGCAAGGCAGCTAATGGTCCATCTGCTGCAGAGTACAACAGACTCAGCAGAAACCATCCCCTGTATAAATAAGGGCTTCTAAATGCTTTCACATCAAGTGTGTTTGCAGCAGTTTATTCAAACTCTGCGGTGTTCACTCCTATAGTTTCTGTCCTATAGTTTGAACAATGCCATTCGAATGGCACACAGACGCCTGAAAATACGAGTGTCAGTCCTCGAAGGGAACTGCATGCGTTCCGTTAGCAGGGAGAACATGAGCCCAACCAGGACATGGAACCACCCCAGAACAACACAAAGGATTGTGGGTAGAAGGATGGACATCTCATAGCCAGCAGTGTCTTGTGTTTGGGAAGCCTCACAGAGTAGGCCTGGGTATCAGTATTTGACCCCTATGAGGTATATTGACGACTTTAGTTAGTATGGAAACTTCTCCAGTCAAACCACACCGGCATTCAATTCTTTTTGTACAAAGATCTAGAAAAGGTGTATGGTTTTATGGAGTTAGCAGTTCCGTGAGCCAAGATGCCACGAAAACATCTCCGTTTGTATTTTTTATGGTTTTAAATGTTTACATTTTTATTATCAATCATAACTAAAACATATTCATCTGATCATTTTCACATAAATCACCTCAATAATGTTTTGTATGTGTAGTCCAGGGAGTATCAAAGCGGTGTTATTTATTCATTTTAAGAATGGCGTTTACCTGTTTTTGCAAATGAACTCTTCATATACATATATATATATATATATATATATATCTTTTATTTTAATTTTTCAATGATACCCAGCCCTATGGGTGATGCTCATATTCAGCTATTCCTTCATGTGTGACATACAAGTCCATCATGCTGAGATAAAGTTCGAGGAACTGGGGTTGGATTTGTTCTGATCCCCAAAAAGCCCACTATCAAACTCTCTAACCTGCTGTGATGAAATGCATTCCATTCCTGGTGCATGTATAAACCACCACGTGTCTACATCTACAATCGGGAACGTCAGCCAACGTCAGTGTGCTTCAGGTTTTGTAGCACACTACTGTACTGTATGGTCCACAGCAGGGGCGGACTGCATAATCGGGCACGTCGGGCAAATGCCCGGTGGCCTGGCCTGGCCTGGCCTGCAAAAAAGAAAAAAAAAAAAAAAAAAAATTGGCAGGCCAGGCCAGGCCACTCACTGAACAGCAGGCCAGGCGCCGCCTACTGGTTTACTAGTGGTTTTATTACTTTATTCAGGGTTAAAGTGGGTGCATCTCATTGTAAAATTGGACTTGGCCCAAATTGGGCTTCAAACGGCCCAAATCTGGCTTCAAACGGCCCAAATTGAGCTTCAAACGGCCCAAATTTTTCGGACGCCGGCACGCGCGTCGGCCCGTATCGGCCTGGCCTGCTTGCCATCTAATGCCCGGCCTGAATTATGATCCCAGTCCGCCCCTGGTCCACAGTGCATTGCAGCATGCTACTGTATGTCACAGAGGCAGAGGCAGGCTTCACTGACACAGTCAAATGGGTGCTTATTGCAGCTGTGATACAGATCTGCATCTCAAACAGGACAAGCATTGGTTTGGAGGCGGCAGGGAGGGGAGAGAATATGCTGATGGAGAACTGAGTGTGTGGACACTGCTTCTGCCAGAGCTGCAGCCCCCTGGTGGTGAGGTGAGACAGGCAGGTGCAGAGTCAGACCCCAGCACGCTATATATCAAAGGAGATGCATCTGATACATTGGTAAATTCCACATGTGTGACCTGCTCTGACAACATCAGTCACATGTAGCACAGGCCCGTTTGTGTAGAAACGTGATTTTATGAAAACATTTGATTTAGGCTGTTTTGGGGTTTCACCAGATTTGAGCAAAATAAAACCTTGGCTTTCATTCTCTGCAAAGATTATTGTGAAATGTAAATGTTAAATATAGTTTTGAAGCTCATAAATGTAGAGTGACCAGCAGAACTAGCTTACTTTGTCAATGTTTTTTTTGGCTCATTTCCACCACATATAACAGCACAGTTAAAAAAAAAAGCGTGAGAAAAAAGAAAAAAAACGAGACGAGCTGGGCGGGGCCGCGGTAATACCAGCGGTGGAAATGGGCCATTTGCGCCCGTTTTGCCTCAAAAACATCGTTTGGAAACAGTCAGGACATAAAGGAATGCATCTCACTCAATCTTTGGAGTACAAAGAACATTTTGATATCACCAGAAAGTTTACTAGGGCTGTGGCGATTCACTTATCTCCCGATTCGATACTATCACGATTCTTGGGTGCCGATTCGATTTATATTGCGATTCTTAAGTATTGCGATTCTACGATTATTGCGATTCGATATTACGATTTATTGCGATTTTTGTTTATTTTTTTCTTTTCTTTTTTCAGTTTGTTTGCTTTTTTTACACTAGATTAGAACATGGGAAAAGTTGAATCATACACTAGAGACTGTATATTATATCATGAGTAGGGCTGGGCGATATAGTTAAAAACAGGGGCGGACTGGGATCATAATTCAGGCCGGGCATTAGATACCAAGCAGGCCAGGCCGATATGGGCAGACGCGCGTGAAATTTGGGCCGTTTGAAGCCCAATTTGGGCCGTTTGAAGCCAGATTTGGGCCGTTTGAAGTCCAATTTCCGAGCAAGCAAGGGCCAGCGTGGCTGCAGCCACGCTGGCCCTTGCTCGGAAAGCACAGATGAGTGAATCCCACCTCCTCCACAAGGTCGTCACAGAGACACCACAGCAAACACGCCTCAAGTCCCGGCGCCCCTTTGCCACCCAGGCCCAGGAACTGCTCCGCACAACACCAGCTGACACCTCCAAGGCTGGATGGGTAAAGGCAAGATGGAGGGACCAGTGGAAGGCAGCAGAACCATCCAGGCTTCACCACTACATCAACGATCCCACAGACGTTCCTGGCCAGCACCTCCCCCGCAAGGAGTGGATAACCCTCAACCGCCTGAGGACAGGTGTGGGTCGTTTCGCTGCATCAATGCAGAAGTGGGGTCTCACAGACAGTGCCCACTGCGAATGTGGGGACCCATCACAGACTGTGGAACATGTGATGACCAGCTGCCCCAAATACCGGCCACCGAATGGTGATCGTGGGCTAATTGACCTAGACAATGACACACTGGACTGGCTTGCTGCAACGGAGCTGAAGGTCTAAGGACATACGACAGAAGAAGAAGTCCAATTTTACAATGAGATGCACCCACTTTAACCCTGAAGTGTAATTATTACTTCAAACTAACTAATAAAGTAATAAAACCACTAGTAACCCAGTAGGCAGCGCCTGGCCTGCTGTTCAGTGAGTGGCCTGACTGCGGGCACCCATTTTTTTTTTTTTTTTTTTGCGATTATCGATTCTGGAATAAAAGATAGATTAAAAAAATCGTGACATTAAAAATCGCGATACTTAGGTGAATCGATTTTTTCCCCCACCGCTCCTCCCAACAGTGTGTTTCAAACTGAAAATAATATATACTAACTATATATCATGACTGCACTGTTACCTGGACTGCTTCTCCACTCCTCTGGCTGTGTGCCGTGTTACCGGCTGACCTTTGGTCACGGAGCTGCACTTAGTCACTTTAATTTCATGGATGTATTTGCAGCAATATAATTTACGTGCTGGCAGAGATGGGAAAAGTACACCCATTCTTTACGGAAGTGGAAGTACAGTTACTTGTGTAAAAAAATACTCTGGTAAAAGTATAAGTACTGATTCAACATGTTTAGTCGAGTAAAAGTAAACAATTACAGGCTCTGAAATGAAATCGTAATCAAGTATAAAGGTAATAAGTATTTCTACTGGCTGTTTCTGTGCAAACTGAACCTCACGTCATATTATTAAGATAGCGTAAACATAATTCCCACGCGCTCAATTGTAGGGTGGGGACTCTGGAGGGGAGGAAGCGAGCACACAGCTCTCTATAGTAGTAGGATAGGATAGGATTGGATGGGATAGGATAGACTTTAATGTCCTGAAGGAAATGTGTCTTTGACACATACAATGGCTGCTATTAAAATACAAATAACAAGTACATAGAATACATACAGCACACACATCATACACATATCAACCAACAGAATTGCACACTGCCCAAATGTACAAACTTGAAATTGATAAAATAGATCAAGCAGATCAAACGAAATTGCACATTACCCAATTGCACAACACCGATATAAAAACTCTGCTGTAAATTAATAAAAAAAGATAAAACAATAAAATAAATCAAACAAGATACAAACTAAGCAGCCTTACAGCTGTCTACAGTTAACATTAGAAGCAGCTTACAGTTTTCCTGTTAACCGAATGAATTAAAAGCTGCTTTACCGAAGGCGGCCTCTGACTAACTTGCGATTTAGGGCTTTGATGGACAGGCAGGGGGACAAAGGAGTTTTTCAAACAGTTGAGCTGCACTGGGGGACTCTGAAGCACCTGCCAGAGGGGAGAAGCTGGTATTCGAGGTGGAGCACATGGGTGGGAGACTGAGGTTATCTTTTGGGCCTGTCTGATGACCGTTTCATCAAAGACAGCCTGGAGTGTGGGGTGCTGCCTGACACCCATGGTTGCCGTGGCTCTCTGTGTTAGCCCAGTGATCTGGGCTTTCAGCTGCACACTGAGGTCGCCACACCAGGCTGAGATGCCGTACCTCAGGATGCTCTCCACTATGGCATGGTAGAAGAGCAGCAGCACTTTCTGGTTGACACCAAATACCCTACGAAGGAAGTGTTGGACCCTGCTGCAGACATCTAAGTTAGTTTATTGTCAATGTGTATGTATGTGTTTGTATGTATGTATCTGTATCTGCATCAACCTGGGCTATGTTCCGGCCGTGAATGACCACTGGTGAGTGGTCTCCGAATGGATGTGTGGTCAAACACCACCTCCTCTGTTTTTTTGGTGTTCAGGATGAGAAAGTGTTTGCCGCACCACTGAACACAGTTCTGAATCTCCTGATGGTATTCCAGTGTATCTGATGTGTCAGACATGAGAACGTCCGGGAACTTGACCATATCGTTGTTGGCAGTGCTGCATGTGCATTCATTGGTGTACCACAGGGTGAACAGGACCCAGGAACTAACACTCCCCTGGGGGGCCGCCAGTGTTGATGGTAACAAGTTCAGACAGGGTCCTGTTCACCCTGACCTGTCCTGCTGGGGGCGCTTCATCAGGAATGAGTGCTACCACTTTATAATTTTGGCCACTAGGTGCACTAATACTGTTGGTTGCATCAGCAGTGCATCTCTGATGCTTGTAAGTGAATTGGTAAATAAAAATAAAATAAAAAAATGTTATTAAACTATGGACGAGACTCTGTTGTACAGTTTGGAAGAAGAAAAATGTAACGGTGAAGCTACTTCTCAGGTTGCGAGGGGTCAAATGTCATCTGAAAACATAATCTTTAAACAAATCTTTAATCTATTGTGTTTTGTCAGTTATTTTACATTGTGTCTTTTTTGTCACAGTCTAAGTACGTTGTAACCATGTTATAAAAGTGCTATTTAAATAAAGATATTATTAGTATAAATATGTTCATACAGTTCCACACATTCACACCCAACTGACAGATCCCCAACCGGTCTGCGGATTCAAACTGACAACCTTTACGGACATAGAGAGGGCTGGGTATCGATGGAAATAACCCACTACCAAGTAGACTGGAAACTTCCCGTGCCAAAACCTATACCTGCATTCCATCCTTTATGTACACAGATCTATGGGGAAATAAAACTATCCGTATGGTTTTGCTCCCAGCCAATCACCGCAAGCGCTCTTCAATTGCATGTCACCTGTGATTGGCTCACTACTGCGGCAGCTACAGCGCATTCGGTCTGTGGTGCTGAAGTCGAGGGGTAGAAAGCAGTAAAAACAATATTGAATGAAATACTAATAAGCCGTTTTCCCACATGCGTACCGGAAAATTACCTGTAAGTCAATATCGGACATTTCCCTTCACACTTCGGCTCGCGCATGTGGGAATCTAGCAGCGAAATTGCCTGTATGTTGGGGGGCGGGGGGAGGGGGGAGCTTGTATGTATGTAGAGAAAGCAAATGCACAAAGCGAAATGTGGAAGTAGTTTGCTTTGATGTGCGCGAATGATTAGATGATGCACTTTGAAGAAGTTGGGATCCGTGTCTGAGAGAAATAGTTGCTGGTTCGATGTTTATCCGTTCACCTGCGTCGCGTTGAAGCACTTTTTACAGACTGGCTTCGTTTGATGTGTCCGGGCTTGCCTTCGCCTTCGGAAATCAGCACGCCCACACATGAAGCTGACATAGGCTACCGCTCTTATTATCACAAGATCATTTCGCCAGTTTGCTTTAATGTGCGCGAATGATTAGATTATGCCCGCTGGAACATTAAGCAACTGTGTAGGCTACACCTCGCCCATGAGAAGGACCAGTGTCGCGGAAAATGACTGGACCCGTTTCCCACTTGTGTCCCCTTAAGAGCATACCGCTCTTCTGACTGGCTCGAAACTGGTGAAATGTCCGCGACGACGGGGTCGCGCTTATACCGGCACAACGACTTTCCCACATGCAGGAATTAGACCACGTTCCGGTCATTTAGCGGTACAAAGCGCATGTGGGAAAACGGCTATATTGGCATCAGTATCACTTTAGTTTAGTTGATGTAGTTCATGTATTTAGCACAAGCAGAACAGACGGTTACTGGTATTTTGGTCTTTTTCCAACTATATCCACCAGTCCTAACGGACACAGCGGGGCCACCAATCATTATTGTTATCTTTCGAATGTCTGTGGGGAAAGAAATAATAATTCTTCAGTGGAATTGAATGCGATAAAGATCTGCACACGCCTGCGAGTTGTCGCAGCTTAGACCAGTCTATCTGCAGGGGATGGCTGGATGGACGTGTGTATCTGCTGGGATGTGTTGTTAGAGATGGACGTGTGTATCTGCTGGGATGTGTTGTTAGAGATGGACGTGTGTATCTGCTGGGATGTGTTGTTAGAGATGGATGTGTGTATCTGCTGGGATGTGTTGTTAAGAGATGGACGTGTGTATCTGCTGGGATGTGTTGTTAGAGATGGACGTGTGTATCTGCTGGGATGTGTTGTTAAGAGATGGACGTGTGTATCTGCTGGGATGTGTTGTTAAGAGATGGACGTGTGTATCTGCTGGGATGTGTTGTTAGAGATGGACGTGTGTATCTGCTGGGATGTGTTGTTAGAGATGGATGTGTGTATCTTCTGGGATGTGTTGTCAGAGATGGACGTGTGTATCTGCTGGGATGTGTTGTTAAGAGATGGACGTGTGTATCTGCTGGGATGTGTTGTTAAGAGATGGACGTGTGTATCTGCTGGGATGTGTTGTGTAGAGATGGACGTGTGTATCTGCTGGGATGTGTTGTCAGAGATGGACGTGTGTATCTGCTGGGATGTGTTGTTAGAGATGGACGTGTGTATCTGCTGGGATGTGTTGTTAGAGATGGACGTGTGTATCTGCTGGGATGTGTTGTTAAGAGATGGACGTGTGTATCTGCTGGGATGTGTTGTTAGAGATGGACGTGTGTATCTGCTGGGATGTGTTGTTAAGAGATGGACGTGTGTATCTGCTGGGATGTGTTGTTAGAGATGGACGTGTGTATCTGCTGGGATGTGTTGTTAGAGATGGACGTGTGTATCTGCTGGGATGTGTTGTTAAGAGATGGACGTGTGTATCTGCTGGGATGTGTTAGAGATGGACGTGTGTATCTGCTGGGATGTGTTGTAAGAGATGGACGTGTGTATCTGCTGGGATGTGTTGTTAGAGATGGACGTGTGTATCTGCTGGGATGTGTTGTTAGAGATGGACGTGTGTATCTGCTGGGATGTGTTGTTAGAGATGGACGTGTGTATCTGCTGGGATGTGTTGTTAGAGATGGACGTGTGTATCTGCTGGGATGTGTTGTTAGAGATGGACGTGTGTATCTTCTGGGATGTGTTGTTAGAGATGGACGTGTGTATCTTCTGGGATGCGTTGTTAAGAGATGGACGTGTGTATCTTCTGGGATGTGTTGTTAGAGATGGACGTGTGTATCTTCTGGGATGCGTTGTTAAGAGATGGACGTGTGTATCTGCTGGGATGTGTTGTTAAGAGATCTGCATAGCGAGGGAGAATTAATGCTGACGCCTTTCCAATGCTCCACTGACTGGAAACGGCAATGCAGATAAACTCCCTCTCCTCTGCTCCTATCTCAGTCTGTAGATCTCTCTTCCTCCTCTCCTCTGCTCCTATCTCACTCTGTAGATCTCTCTTCCTCCTCTCCTCTGCTCCTATCTCACTCTGTAGATCTCTCTTCCTCCTCTCCTCTGCTCCTATCTCACTCTGTAGATCTCTCTTCCTCCTCTCCCTTTCTTCAAAAGTGTCCCTCCTGCAGAAATGTCTCTCTCCCCCCGGCCAGGACATTCTCTATCCACCATCTCCCCGTCCTGTAGTTCTTTCATTCCCTGTTTCCTTTTCTCTTTCCTTCTTCTCTGCTGCCCTCCTGTCCTCACATCATTTGAGGTATTTAGTGAATGTCTCTCTCTCTCTCTCTCTCTCTCTCTCTCTCCCCCATTTTCCTTCTTAAGAGATATTCTCTCCAACCTCAACACCCTCTTGTCTTTCACTGTCAGCATCTTTCCTTATGGATGGTGCGGCGGCGGCTCAAGTGTTTGAGAGCGAGAGAGAGAGAAAGTGTGTGTGTGTGTGTGTGTGTGTGTGTGTGTGTGTGTGTGTGTGTGTGTGTGTGTGTGTGTGTGTGTGTGTGAGAGAGAGAGAGGGGTGGTTGTGTGAAAGTTAGTTGACAGTAATGGTCATTATTAATGCAGTCCAGCCTGGACATAATCCTCTTCTTCACTATGTAAGCACATCTTCACAGCCCTGCAGTGAGACTACATTCTACCACTGTATTGATGATCTATGAGGGAGTCATTGCTTTGATTGGTTCTTCCTGTATTTCCATCTCGTTGGCTCTTATCTTCCTCCCGGGGCAAAGTGCAAAGTGTCGTCATTGCTAGTTGTTTTAGCACTCCAAATATTTTCATTACTTTAACTCATTGAGTGCCAGCCACTTTTGGAGAACGGACGCTCCCAGTGCCAGAGTTTCAGAGCGTTTTCAGTGATTTCTCGAGGCCCACAGAATATTGTGTGATATTACTATGTAAACACCGAACACGCACAAATAACGATGAGACTCTATTGTATCAGCAGTAAAAAAAAGTTTATTGATATCATTTTCCGTTCTTTAGTTATCAGCCGGAGAAGATAGGTCAAAAACAGAAAAAATTGGCGTTTCCATCTAGAAGCTGAGATATTGAGCCTTTTGTGAAATATAGCATTTCAAGCACATGACTGACTCTGAAGGTAATATTTTCTGATGTGACACCTCAAAAATAATTTACTTCAATAAAACAGTGAAAACAAAGGAATTTTGTTTGGCAAAATAATCTTTTTTAGCTGCAACCAGCAGCGCTGGCCCCTACGTGCGCAGACCCTACACCTTCTTGCTGGTCTTGATTTACTGCTGGTGGGCATCAGATAGCTTGTTTGCCTGCCTCTGTCAATCGAGCCTGCTGTGTGGGTGTTGTGTGTTGTACGCTGCCCTGCATGCCCCACCCCCTCTCCTCCTCCTCCTTCGTGGGAGTGTCTCTGCGCGACTCTGAGTGTCGCTGCGTTTGCTCTCGCTCTGCTTTTGCTCCGTCTGCACTGAAAAGTGCGCTGCATCCCCCCGCTTTTTCACAGCCTGTCCCGGCTCCCAGCTGAGAATAATGTAACTTTTCAGAAAGAGGCTGGTGTCGGCAACTAAATCATATGGAGGGGCTATTGCAGCGGAGACGGAGGAGCTCAATTGTGGTGTCAGCAGATTGACTGCTGTTCACAGGCACAGCTAACGTTATGCTTCATGCATATCGATGCGATTTCCGTTTCCTCATGACTTCTTCTCTATTTTCTCCTGGCCTTTCTCTAATCTGGAGAGCACTGTCGCCACCTAATGGGTCTCTAAAATAGCTTTTACACATTCAACAGCCACCATACTTTCACAGGAGATGGATCTGGCTTTGATACACGTCCCACCGTCAAAAAACGCAATTGACGACTAAAGTCGTCATTGGCACTCAATGAGTTAATAAGCACTGGGTCAGTACATCGAAGGGCGTGTTCCAGTGACCCAGTGACAATCCTACCTATTATATCCTTCCTATACTAAGAATGAGACGTACCTGTGTGTGTGTGTGAGAGTGACTGACTGACTGACTGACTGTGTGTGTGTGTGTGTGTGAGAGTGAGTGAGTGAGTGACTGACTGACTGACTGACTGACTGACTGACTGTGTGTGTGTGTGTGTGTGTGTGTGTGTGTGTGTGTGTGTGTGTGTGTGTGTGCGCGCGCGCGCGTGTGTGTGTGTGTGTGTGTGTGTGTGTGAGAGTGAGTGAGTGAGTGAGTGAGTGAGTGAGTGAGCAGAATGTTATCCGGCCACAGCTATGCCGTTTTAAGTGGGATCGGGCTGAAACTTTCAGGAAGTGTAAAGAGCACCCGTGCGGCTGACCTCATGGAGCCAGATTTTTTAATTAGGCAATTGCCCTAATTACCTAATGATGTGATGTCATCAGTGATGTCATCCTTCCTGGCTGAGGCTATATAAGTTCAGTGATGATGTCACCAGTGTCTACACTGGTCAATTTCCTCATTGACCAAATTTCCTCTGCATTAGACAATAATGAGTTCGCATTGGGCATTTTCCTTGACCTGTCTAAAGCGTCTGATACGGTGAACCACAATGTTTTATTGTTAAAATTGTCCAGATATGGTTTTCAAGGTGATGTTTATAAATGGTTTAAGAGCTATGTTGTCAATAGAAGCCAATTTGTTTATTTTGGTAATTGTATGTCTAACAAAGCTGTTATGACTCGTGGTGTGGCACAAGGTTAAATTCTTGGCTCTTTATTATAACTACACATATCACCACTACCAGCCAGGAAACTACATGTATCACCACTACCAGCCAGGAAACCACGTATCACTACTACCAGCCAGGAAACTACATGTATCACCACGACCAGCCAGGAAACTACACGTATCACCACTCCAGCCAGGAAACTACACGTATCACCACTCCAGCCAGGAAACTACACGTATCACCACTACCAGTCAGGAAACTACACGTATCACCACGACCAGTCAGGAAACTACACATATCACCACTACCAGTCAGGAAACTACACATATCAACACTACCAGTCAGGAAACTACACGTATCACCACGACCAGTCAGGAAACTACACATATCAACACTACCAGCCAGGAAACTACACGTATCACCACGACCAGTCAGGAAACTACACGTATCACCACTACCAGTCAGGAAACTACACATATCACCACTACCAGTCAGGAAACTACACGTATCACCACTACCAGTCAGGAAACTACACATATCACCACTACCAGTCAGGAAACTACACGTATCACCACTACCAGTCAGGAAACTACACGTATCACCACTACCAGCCAGGAAACTACACATATCACCACTACCAGCCAGGAAACTACACGTATCACCACTACCAGCCAGGAAACTACACATATCACCACGACCAGCCAGGAAACTACACATATCACCACTACCAGCCAGGAAACTACACATATCACCACTACCAGCCAGGAAACTACACATATCAACACTACCAGTCAGGAAACTACACATATCAACACTACCAGTCAGGAAACTACACGTATCACCACTACCAGCCAGGAAACTACACATATCACCACTACCAGCCAGGAAACTACACATATCACCACGACCAGTCAGGAAACTACACATATCACCACTACCAGCCAGGAAACTACACATATCACCACTACCAGTCAGGAAACTACACATATCAACACTACCAGTCAGGAAACTACACGTATCACCACTACCAGCCAGGAAACTACACATATCACCACTACCAGCCAGGAAACTACACATATCACCACTACCAGTCAGGAAACTACACATATCAACACTACCAGTCAGGAAACTACACATATCACCACTACCAGCCAGGAAACTACACATATCACCACTACCAGCCAGGAAACTACACATATCACCACTACCAGTCAGGAAACTACACATATCACCACTACCAGCCAGGAAACTACACATATCAACACTACCAGTCAGGAAACTACACATATCACCACTACCAGCCAGGAAACTACACATATCACCACTACCAGCCAGGAAACTACACATATCACCCCTACCAGTCAGGAAACTACACGTATCACCACTACCAGCCAGGAAACTACACATATCAACACTACCAGTCAGGAAACTACACATATCAACACTACCAGTCAGGAAACTACACATATCAACACTACCAGCCAGGAAACTACACATATCACCACTACCAGCCAGGAAACTACACATATCAACACTACCAGTCAGGAAACTACACATATCACCACTACCAGCCAGGAAACTACACATATCACCACTACCAGCCAGGAAACTACACATATCAACACTACCAGTCAGGAAACTACACATATCAACACTACCAGTCAGGAAACTACACATATCACCACTACCAGCCAGGAAACTACACATATCACCACTACCAGCCAGGAAACTACACATATCAACACTACCAGTCAGGAAACTACACGTATCACCACTACCAGCCAGGAAACTACACATATCACCACTACCAGCCAGGAAACTACACATATCACCACGACCAGTCAGGAAACTACACATATCACCACTACCAGCCAGGAAACTACACATATCACCACGACCAGCCAGGAAACTACACATATCACCACTACCAGCCAGGAAACTACACATATCACCACTACCAGCCAGGAAACTACACATATCAACACTACCAGTCAGGAAACTACACATATCAACACTACCAGTCAGGAAACTACACGTATCACCACTACCAGCCAGGAAACTACACATATCACCACTACCAGCCAGGAAACTACACATATCACCACGACCAGTCAGGAAACTACACATATCAACACTACCAGTCAGGAAACTACACATATCACCACTACCAGCCAGGAAACTACACATATCACCACTACCAGTCAGGAAACTACACATATCAACACTACCAGTCAGGAAACTACACGTATCACCACTACCAGCCAGGAAACTACACATATCACCACTACCAGCCAGGAAACTACACATATCACCACTACCAGTCAGGAAACTACACATATCAACACTACCAGTCAGGAAACTACACATATCACCACTACCAGCCAGGAAACTACACATATCACCACTACCAGCCAGGAAACTACACATATCACCACTACCAGTCAGGAAACTACACATATCACCACTACCAGCCAGGAAACTACACATATCAACACTACCAGTCAGGAAACTACACATATCACCACTACCAGCCAGGAAACTACACATATCACCACTACCAGCCAGGAAACTACACATATCACCACTACCAGTCAGGAAACTACACGTATCACCACTACCAGCCAGGAAACTACACATATCAACACTACCAGTCAGGAAACTACACATATCAACACTACCAGTCAGGAAACTACACATATCAACACTACCAGCCAGGAAACTACACATATCACCACTACCAGCCAGGAAACTACACATATCAACACTACCAGTCAGGAAACTACACATATCACCACTACCAGCCAGGAAACTACACATATCACCACTACCAGCCAGGAAACTACACATATCAACACTACCAGTCAGGAAACTACACATATCAACACTACCAGTCAGGAAACTACACATATCACCACTACCAGCCAGGAAACTACACATATCACCACTACCAGCCAGGAAACTACACATATCAACACTACCAGTCAGGAAACTACACGTATCACCACTACCAGCCAGGAAACTACACATATCACCACTACCAGCCAGGAAACTACACATATCACCACGACCAGTCAGGAAACTACACATATCACCACTACCAGCCAGGAAACTACACATATCAACACTACCAGTCAGGAAACTACACGTATCACAACTACCAGCCAGGAAACTACACGTATCACAACTACCAGCCAGGAAACTACACGTATCACCACTACTAGCCAGGAAACTACATGTATCACCACTACCAGTCAGGAAACTACACGTATCACCACTACTAGCCAGGAAACTACACGTATCACCACTACTAGCCAGGAAACTACACGTATCACCACTACCAGCCAGGAAACTACACATATCACCACTACCAGCCAGGAAACTACACATATCACCACTACCAGCCAGGAAACTACACATATCACCACTACCAGTCAGGAAACTACACGTATCACCACTACCAGTCAGGAAACTACACATATCAACACTACCAGTCAGGAAACTACACATATCACCACTACCAGCCAGGAAACTACACATATCACCACTACCAGCCAGGAAACTACACGTATCACCACTACCAGCCAATATCACCACTACCAGCCACATATCTACCAGCCAGGAAACTACAGTGTCTGTGACGAAGCAACACTGTACATGACCTTACATGACCTGCCCTCGACTGCACACACAGAGAGAGAGAGAGAGAGAGAGAGAGAGGGAGAGAGAGAGAGAGAAGGAGAGACAGAGAGAGGGAAAGACAGAGGGAGAGAGAGAGACAGAGAGAGGGAGAGAGAGAGAGATAGGGAGAGAGAGAGACAGAGAGAGGGAGAGAGAGACAGATAGAGAGAGAGAGATAGGGAGAGAGAGAGAGGGAGAGAGAGACAGAGAGAGGGAGAGAGAGAGAGAGAGAGGGAGAGAGAGACAGAGAGAGGGAGAGAGAGGGAGAGAGAGAGACAGATAGAGGGAGAGAGAGAGAGGGAGAGACAGAGAGAGGGAGAGAGAGAGAGACAGAGAGAGGGAGAGAGAGATAGAGGGAGAGAGAGAGAGGGAAGCATTTGAATAGCGATTTGGATGTGGAGGTGTGATGTTGAGGGCGATGCCCTGCCGGCCATCAGCGATGGACGATTAACCAAGTGCGACACAGAAGGTGTTGGAAAAACACAGAAGGTGTTGGAAAAACACAGAAGGTGTTGGAAAAAGGTACCCTGGGTGAGCCTTATGTAAGCCCTCAGATACAATCCAAAACAGCGCTACAGTAAATCTATTTGACAGAAATGAATAAAACATGGCGGCCTGCGTTTCCTGATGAACAATCTTGGAGAAAAGTGGCCCATAGTTGAACCTAATTGCTGACCCCTGCTGTATCTACAGCAAGTCCAAGGGGCCAAAACTGTAGAATAAGCAAAAAGAAAGTGTCCAGTCTTTTTCACATGGCCACTCAGCAATAAAGCAAGTGTTTTAATAGGATAGAAGTGCCGAGCTAAGAGCCAACTACTTCTTTTTTCTTAATTATGTGCGGATGGCTCTCTCTCTCTCTCTCTCTCTCTCTCTCTCTCTCTGTAGGTTCTCTCCCTTCTCTTTCTACTCTATCTCCTCATCCCCCTCTTCTCTCTCCACTTGCTAAACAAGCGAGGAGTGAGCCCAACTATTCTGCAGACTGTGTCTGAGAGCCCAGTGGAGAGCATTTGATCTTCTAACATGATCATGTGGTGCAGTCATGTGAACATCGAGAGGAGGAACCAGCTGCAGGAAATAGCGAACATGCCCTCCAAAATCTTAAGACCATGGCACACCAATCAATCATTATCCAGCAAATGCCAGCGGCAGTTGTGGGACAATGTTTGGTTGGTGTCGAATTCGAACATGTCGAATCTGACCAAACATCTCCAAACATCTCCAAACAAGGACAGACAGCCATGGCAAGTCAAGTCAAGTCACGTTTTGTATAGCACTAATTCACAAGCATGTCTCAAGAGGGCTTACAGAGAATATGTCGAGCTAAATCTAGCTGAACACAACAATGACAGTAATAATGATAATAATAACGATAACAACAACAATAATAATAATAATTATTATCGTAATAATAATTATAATAATAATGACATGAGACAGAGGGAGACGGGAGAAGGGGGAAGGAGAGAAAGTGAGTGGGAGAGAGCAGGGGAAAGCAGGAGGGGGGAGGAGAGAGAGCAGGACAGACGGGGTGTACTGGGGCTGGGTGATACGGTTTAGGTCAATATCACAAATAGTCACAGGGATCAGTTTCGAAACATACTAATACAGTGTTTCCCCTACAGGCCAACGACGCCCCCGCACAGGCCAGAAAGAAATGTGTACATTTATATATATATATATATATATATATATATTTATTTATTTTTCTTCGCCTGCTCTCCCCAAAATTGCAATAAACCTTTTATTTAACAATACTGGTGTTGACAGCAATAGAAGATGCCAAATCATTAAGAACAATAAGCATTTTGCTTTTAGGAGCATCGTGCCAGCGTGGGCCGCTGTTCCAAAACGTGTCAACGTGTGCCGTTGCCTGGGAAACGCACATCCTATAAGACAACTGTTCACATCGCATCCCATAATAATATGATGAGACTTGGGATGCCATTGTGAACATAGCGGTCGGGGTACGTTTCGAAATCCCTCCAGGACTGAAAATGGTTCTATGGGAAGCACTGATGTATATCACAATATGGTTCGGATATAAGCAAAATAAATGTACTAATCAAGTTATCATGTATTATAATTAACTGGCAATATGATGCCACTGAATAGACAACAAACGATTAGTCTGACGTTCATGGCGCAGCCCGAGGGTATACAGCTGCTGCTGGTTCCGTCTGGCCATCCTGCTGTGTGTGTTACCTGAGGCCGAGGTAACACACACAACAAACATGTGTGTTTGTCAGAGAAGGTTTGATAGGTGTGTCATGGGCTGTACGGGAGCCACAAACGCAGCTAAGTTGTATGTATGATGAAGTGTGAGGCTGGCAGAATCATACCTGCCAACACTCCTGATTTAGCCCAGAGCCTCCCGATTTCTAACCCTTTCTGCCTTGGTCATTTCTCCCGCTAATCTCCCGATTTGTAGGATATGTGTCGTGGTACCTGGCAACCCAACCCAGCGGGAGGCAGTGATGAGTGAAGCACGGTGCGTCACTGCACTCACCCAAGCAGCTATCACATATACATATACATATACATATACATACATTACAGTCCAACGCGATCTCCCAAAAAATGCTAAAATTGCAACGTTTTTGGACCAACGTTGCTAGTTACAATTTCGGCTCCAAAATTGTAAAATGGTAACGTACGTTTATACAGGGGTGGGCGCTTCGCGCGTAAAATTTCGTCATGCAATTGCCCCACCAATTTTATCCAGGCCCTCCCAATTTTATCCAGGCCCACCCATAATTGAATTTATGCCTACGCCCCTGCTCCTCCTACCCTGACCCTAAACCTAAAATTTCAGAAAGTTACCATTTTACAATTTTGGAGCCGAAATTGTAACATAGCAACATTGGTCCAAAAGGTTGCTATTTTACAATTTTCTGTGAGACTGTGTTGGTTGCTTCAGTCAGAGCGGAACTGCTAACAAGCAAGGCAAGTGATGTCTTAGACTAAATTTAAATCATGAAGACTGCCTTTCTACAGCCAACGCCCAGTTCCAGGTTATATCACTCATATGCCACACCCCCTTTCAGTCAGGTTGTATAATCCATTCATTGCTAGGCATGCCTCCTTTCATTCATGCTCTCCCCATCCATTCACCCACGCTTTCCCTCTCTGGCAATAGCCAATCAGCTCACGCTATTCCTTTCCCCTCCATTTCCCAAATATCCAATCAGCTCAAGACATCCGTTTCCCTCCTTGTCTGCTGAGCCAATCACCTAAGAGGTGTAGTATATAGAGCCCAGGGCTCAGTGGCACAAAGCACCTTAGGTTAAGATTTCCCTTAGGGTCCGAGTTAAGATGTCCATTAAACATTTTAAGGAAAACATAAGCACAAGATTTAAGGGTGTTTTGTGCAGCCGATTCCATTTTATGGACACCTTAAATCTGACGCTAAGGGAAATCTTAACCTAAGGTTTTTACGATGTCATGATCGTAAAAACATTACATTTGTAATACATTTGTGCTGGCATCCTCAGTTGCTGATCATCATCACTGAAGGAGTTGTTTAGCCCCACCTCCTCCCCTGACCACCACCACCGTCATGACTCCTGAAGAATTCCCTATGGGGGGCTTCTCTGTCTATCCTATACTTCACTGACACCCTCCTCTCTCATCTCAAGAGGACCGTCATCATATCATGGAGTCATACGCCAAACTTAATTTGTCCATTTGTTCATTAAAGTTTATTGAACTTTCTTACTAGTCTCTCATGATTGAAATGGCTGTACTAGTTGCCAAGAAAAGATTTTAGATGCTGACTTTTGATCACATATTTTGTACATTTTGCATGTTTAATTTGACCATTATTTTACTGTGAGCTATAAAGCTAAAATTAATTTAAAAGTGATTTATTCTATTCATTTGTGGTGTAGGGTAATATGGGGGGGACGTTGAGGGTAGGCCATTCAGCGATACCCCAGGAAATCTCCCTCTTTTTCAGAGCTCAATGTTGGCAGGTACTTTATGCATAATTATCAAGGACTCTTCGGAGAGAGACGTTATAGATGATCCATGGCTAACAGAGAGAGACGTTATAGATTATTGATGGCTAACAGAGAGAGACGTTATAGATTATTGATGGCTAACAGAGAGAGACGTTATAGATGATCCATGGCTAACAGAGAGAGACGTTATAGATTATTGATGGCTAACAGAGAGAGACGTTATAGATTATTGATGGCTAACAGAGAGAGACGTTATAGATGATCCATGGCTAACAGAGAGAGACGTTATAGATTATTGATGGCTAACAGAGAGAGACGTTATAGATGATCCATGGCTAACAGAGAGAGACGTTATAGATGATCCATGGCTAACAGAGAGAGACGTTATAGATTATTGATGGCTAACAGAGAGAGACGTTATAGATTATCCATGGCTAACAGAGAGAGACGTTATAGATTATTGATGGCTAACAGAGAGAGACGTTATAGATTATCCATGGCTAACAGAGAGAGACGTTATAGATTATTGATGGCTAACAGAGAGAGACGTTATAGATTATTGATGGCTAACAGAGAGAGACGTTATAGATGATCCATGGCTAACAGAGAGAGACGTTATAGATTATTGATGGCTAACAGAGAGAGACATTATAGATTATTGATGGCTAACAGAGAGACGTTATAGATGATCCATGGCTAACAGAGAGAGACGTTATAGATTATTGATGGCTAACAGAGAGAGACGTTATAGATTATTGATGGCTAACAGAGAGAGACGTTATAGATGATCCATGGCTAACAGAGAGAGACGTTATAGATTATCCATGGCTAACAGACATATCTACAAGAAATCCTTTGTCCCAAGTGCTGTCAAGGCAATACATGAAACTAGGATCTGGCAGACTAAGTGCAGGGTGGTGTTCCAGACGTTGCTGTGTTCTTTTTGCAAGGTAGGTGAATGTGATATTGTGTATAGCAGATGTGTGTGTTGTGAGGTAGGTTCATGTGCTATTGTGTATAGCAGACGTGTGTGTTGTGAGGTAGGTTCATGTGATATTGTGTATAGCAGACGTGTGTGTTGTGAGGTAGGTTCATGTGCTATTGTGTATAGCAGACGTGTGTGTTGTGAGGTAGGTTCATGTGCTATTGTGTATAGGGCTGTCCCGGCGAGTCGACGTAATCGATGACG